>NC_046624.1:2340994-2698252 GCF_900324465.2 Anabas testudineus
AATTATTTACATGTATGGATGACAATGGAAGACCATTGGTAAGAAAAAGTAAGTGTTTGGGTGTGCATTCACAATTAGCTGAGTCATTAAGTGTGTGGCTGCCTTAACTTTCTTCATGTATTCAGCCATTAAGTGTAGACTAATGAGTATCCTTGTTCAAATTTAGCTGACGAAAACATTTATTTGAATATCATGAAATGGGCAGTGAGTTCTGTTTACCAATCTGTCCCCCAATATGATAGATGTTGAGTATTTAAACATGTCTGCCTAAAGGTACTGTATCTTTATCATGCATTGAGCTACTCTAATGTTATCTAAATCTATGCAATAAAATAGTTTGAGGTTTACAGGCCCAACCCTTTTGATTTTGCATAATGTATGTACACACCTGCACATATGTGAAAAAGCTCAGTGTGTGTGTGTCTAAGAACGGTATAGTTATTATTGAGAAGATCCTTCCTGGGAGAGAAAGGCCAGACCTTGAAATGGTTTAATCAATAGAGGAATGTTCTCTGTAATGAAGTGTGTCAGCTTCTTAACAGAACTAAAACCTTTATCAAGTCAATGAGGAGGGAGAGTTAAACCTAGGGCCCATCTGAATAATCACGCTGCCTTATTGACTGACTGCAAGATGAGGTGAATGCCAAACATTGGCATGGTCAATCACACACGTAAACAGAGACCCGCAGACAAACCTCCACACAAATGAAAGAAAGATATACAGTGAAATACTGTGTGCAAGAAACAGTCTGAACTAGTTTTAGTGTGGTTGTAGATATTTAGTAACAGCTCTAAGATACTTGGGCTGTCTCAGACTACTCTGTTTCCAACTGCAGAGTACTTTGACTTGTGTCAATTTGTGCTTAATCAAATTGCCACAGCAACTCTCTCCAAAGTCCACAAGCAACAGAACTCATGCATACCATCTACAGGCTAACATGTGTTACGTCTTCTGTCTGATTCGGGGACATGAACAATTCTGGCAAGCCCTGAAGTTCCAAGTGGTCTATTCAGCATTCCTCCATGTATGGACTGTCAGAAACTTGACAGTCAGTGCGATGGTTGAGACCAGTGTCGGAATAGCTGAGTCGACTGTACAGATTTGTTGTACTTAAGGTTGTTTATACTGTACTTCCCCTGATACAGCTGGCAGTTAGTTAAAAGCCAAATAGGCATGGGAAGATGAAGAGTTTCATCCTGAGTTCATTTAGGACCAGTACTACACCCGGTGCCATTGCCATCAGGAGCGGAGAAAACTCAAGAACTACTTAAGAAAGTGAGAGAAAAAATTATGTAATAATTATAATACAAAAAACAAACAAACAAACAAACCTGAAGTTTTATCATAACTCCTAATTTCCATTATGTGATGTGTTGGTATGTATCACGCTCCTGTTATTTTTGCACATATTCCAAACATGGTTGCAATTGTTGTTTCATTTGATATTTTTCTTAATTAGTTTTTTTTAAATGTTTTAAAGGTTAAATGTTCACACAATCTGTTTAAAAGCTCAAATTGAACAGTGTTTTTGTTCATTTCTCAGTTCTGACACCTAAGCAAACACTGCAAGGGGAACATAATATGTATTTCCGGCAATGAAGGAAAATATTATCTTTACAAGTACAATGGTGTGATGACTTTTAATAGTTATTTGGACAACAATGATTCATGCAGGAGTGCTATGTCACAAAGAAAGAAGCTAGTATCCACACAATGTTTGGCTCTGTACGCCACTGCCATGCATCAGTGGATAGTGTAGTGTAGACTATATAAGTGTTAGATTGAAAATACTGGATGGAATAGGATGGAGTTATTACAAATTTGAATCAGTATTCTCTCAAATTTTATGTACAGTATTTGGATTCACTGTCTAATTCTCGTAATCACAATATTTCAGCACTGCGTTGAGGAAATCTCTGGAACAAACTTCCACTAAAGGATGAACTGATTAGATGAGGCGATCACAGACAACCTTAGAAAATGTCTGTCTGGACAGACATGCATTAAAATTGAACCTGACCGGTTGGCATCTGGCCATTCAAGTTTTATATTTATTCTTATTTTAGGGGCTAACTCGTTTTTGGACACGTTAATATAATCATTTAATGAATTGTCTTACCACTGAATGTCTGCTTAATCATCAGATGCTGGGTATCTTCCCTGATGAAGAACAATGCCAGGCCTTTGCCTCTACTTCTTCTTCTCTTTCTGTCTTGTAGTGACCAGATAATAAGTATCTAAAACCACAAAACCAACAAAAAAAAAAAAAAGAAAACATCTTTGTAATTCTAATTAATTAATAGTTAATATTAAAATGCATTAACGCTAACCATTAACTTCGTAACAAGCCTTCGCAAACACAAACTGCCTGCTCAGGAGCAACCCCACCACCACTACACCCACCCCCCGGCTGCCAGAGAGGGTGTTATGTGACATGGAAGCTTTAATCCAGCACTGTATATTCACATAAATAAACATACACCAAGGCTTGTGAACAGTGAATAATAACACCAACTGATGTGCATATGAAAACAGTGTAATACATAAGCTCTCACTTTCTGAGCCTGCAGTGCTCACCTACACACACACACACACACACACACACACACACACACACACGCAAAACTCTCTCTCTTTTATCCACACGTCTCGAAAAGCTGGTCATCACTCCGTCTGTCTTCACTCATCTTTCACCACCGTCCCTCTCTTCTCTCGCTGTCTTTCATTGATCTCTCTCTCATTGGACTCATCACTCTGCATTCTCTACAGACAAAGAGCAACCGCAGGATGACAATCACATTAGAGCACACAATCTATTTATGGCTTTGCCTCATATTTCAACTCCATTCTTTCTCCCTCTCTTTCCTCCACACACACACACACACACACACACACACCTTCACGCTCTCTCTCTTTTCTCTCATACTGTGTGATAATATAAACGCAGGGATTTTAGTGGTAATGAGTTTTTAATGAAAAATGAATTATTTACAGTGGCTGGAGGATAGAAGATAAAAACGAAAGAAGAGCAGGTGATCAAAGCTGTGAAAATAGTGCTATCACAATCAAGTAAAGTTTATTAGTTTACTTACACAGATTGCTACATGCACTCACTCAGTTGGCGCTTTATACCCCTAGTTAATGCAGTTTAATACAACAACCCCACAAATAAAACCTGTTTTCGTGAAGGTGATATTGTTTGGTTTATTTTTCAACTGTCCTACTATACTTCATTACTCAGATATGTTGTGCTGCACTGTAGTGTTAGCTCGGGGTTATAAATAAAATAAACTGCCAGCAGAATGTACAGTCTATTACAGAGGTTCCAAGGCAGACATTATACTGTACTGTAGATACCACTGTGAACGTTGAGGTGTGTTTAATTAAGGAGTGCCAGCTGTCATTGATCAACAGGCAAGCTACGACTTGGATAGGTCTCCAGTCTATGAAAGGCTTGACAGATAGACAACGACCAACATTCACACCTAAGGGCGACTTCGAGTCACACATTAACTGCCTAACAGCTGGAGAAAACCCGGGTCTTTCTAGCTATGACCACTACACCACGGCACTGCCCCTAACCTCATCCCTCTTATCTCATCTAGCCTGAATACCAAATGGCACTGAAGGCTTGGTAGGACATGCTTCAAGCAGTATGCCGGCTTTATAATGCGATAGTGTGAGATCATGATTTTGCTAATGCGGTGGCTGTGTTGTATTGCTTGTGGGGTGGGTTGCAAAATAAGTGCTTATTTTATCTCCAGTAAAAAAGGTCTTGACTGCTGACAATCGAGCTTTTCTTCTATCTTCAGGGTGAGGAACAAATAATTAGACGCTACCTTTTATTTGGCCTTTGATTTTCCCGACTGCTACAGTGGCTCAGCTGTAGTAATCTGCAGCCTGTTCTATGTCAGGGTTCAGCGCTGATCTCTATTCAAGTTCACAGGCTTTGGTTCCTCAGCCACAAGTTCAAAAAGGGAGCAGATCAAGGGTGGAGGTGCAGAGGTTACTCACACTGTGTGGTCCTGAGGGCTGAATAGGGAGGTCTGGATAAAACCTTTGGATCATTTACAAACTTCAACAGCCTGGTCAAACCACTCAGGTTTTTTTATTTTTTATTATTGTTTATGTGTTTGTTATTTTGTTTTTGTTTGTTTTTTAAATCATAGAGGCCCAATCAATATATCAGTTCAAGCGAGACCCCTCACTGACCTACCTACTCACTGACATCATCAAACTTTATCATTATCATATCACTTTTATCATTATAGTAGAATAACAAATATTATAAATATATCTCCGACCTCTTTAAATACTTTATTATCTATATGAATACAAAAACAATGTATTATTTTTACTGGTGAAAAATATTGTTGTTTGTTTTTTGTCTGTTAATCACACCTCTGAAATGCTACAACTGATTGATGTATTACATCGTCATTGATTTGCATAAAGTATATTGCGTGCAGACGTAGCTAATCTAATTGTTGCCGCATATTCCTTGTACAGTACTCTGTAGCGAATGCGTTGACACAAATGCATTGTACTGTGTATTGTACTGTGTGTGTGTGTGTGTGAATGCATGGACGCATGTATGTAATGGGGAGGAGGGGGTGGTGGGGGAGGGCATCAATTCCCTGCAGAAATGCCATGCGATGATGTTAATGGTAGGAGCAGAGAGTAATGAAGGAATTGATCTCCACTCGGCAGTGAGCGCTTGACATTTCAACCAAAGCCTTGAGCACCTAACCCCCCATCTCCACCCGGCACCCCCACCCCCACCCCGCTTAAATACCTCTCTCCTCTCTTTCTTTCCCTCCGTCTTTCCTTCTTTGACCTGTTAACGCTCAAGTTCACTCCACTTTTCCTCCACGCAGTCAACTCTTTCCACACTTTCAATGTCATTCTCGAACTTTAATCACTGCCTCTCCGATTGTGAGACGTCTTTTTATTGTGATAATTTCTTTCTCTCTCGCTCTCGCCCAACCTGTCACACTTTCAGGCACACTCCTCCTTCTTTCTCACTCTATTTTTCATTCAGATGCACACACGGACACACACACACACAGAGACACAGCACAAACGCAAATACACACACACACACAACCCCAAGCCACTGGTCCCATGGGTCAGCCCATATTAGCTTACTTGTTAATACTTGGGCGGCTCGGGATCAATACTTAATCAACAAGTAATGGGATTCCTCAGTCATCCCATATGATCTTTCAATAAAGACTTGAATCTGTCTCAACCAGACACCCCCTCCCTACCACCTGAGCCACACACACACACACACACACTTACACCTCCCTCCTCTGGGAGCACCAGCGTAAGGGAGGGCATGAGCAAGTCTCTCTCGCTTTCTCCCGGCAGGTGGAGAAGAAGCTTGAGACAAACTACACATGGTGTGTGTGTGTGTGTGTGTGAAATTTGATTTTTTAGCTATTGCGTGTAGACGTATGTTTGTGTATTTACCTATACATACATACACACACACTCTCACTTTGTGGTAACGGTGAGGTGGCCTTAATAAAATCGTAGTCACAGTCTGAATCACTGCAGTACAATATCAAGAACACGGTCAAACGGAGATCAGAGAGTTTCATTCTAATAACAAAGAGCCAAGCACACGTGTCAGGCGAAAGCACAGTAACACAGAGTTTCCCTTGTGGTGTTGATTTATGTAAGTAGATATTAATAGAAACAAATAAGCTTGATTTTAACTTTTGGAAACATTTGTGGAAATTATGCTGTGTCGACATTCGTTGTATTGCCCCAGTCCACACCCAACACACCACCCATACACCCAACATACCACTTGCTATCATGGCGTTTGGCTCTATACAGCTATACAGAACAGTGCAGAACAGTGTGTCAGGAACAAACCAAATTAACCAACTTTGCTGATACTTTGAAAGAGGTGGCCTACATTTAGTTTGGGATATGTTCGTTTTACCTGTGGGTCACTTTAGGCTTACACGATTGAATGTTTTTCTCCAGGCTGATGTGCTCCACATGCAGATGCTATCTGGGTAAGTTCCTGGCGATATGATATAAACGTTTTTTGAAAGTGAATGCCAACTTGTTGTTCACCAAAGTTCTGAATTGGAGAATCAAGTGATGTAGAAGCACCACTCCAGATTACATTGAGCATTTTTCCTCTGGGACATATTAAAATTGGGTCTTCAAGTCAAATTGTGAGAGTATTACTCTGATTCTGACACATTTCTGACATCAGTTGTTTATCTTGGGAATGAGTGGAATTATCCTGACTCATTATCATACAATGTTTTTTGAATGAGGGAAATGGGAAATGGTATCAAAAGCAGACTTGTCACAACAGGCTGAAATATTAAAACAGACCATATCCAATTTGTTTGGCCAGTACAAGTAGAAAGATGATAGATTTGGTTCAAAGTCCTCAAGAGGGAGAGACAGTGGCTGAGGATAAATGTTGTCGTTGCCAATTCTCATTCTGTGGAAATGACAAACCGACTAGTTAATTAAAGTGTGCATTTTTTTATGACTGCTGTTGATCGCTGTTTGGGGTTATAAAGTGTGTGTGTGTGTGTGTGTGTCTCTGTAGTGAAAAAAATCTGACTTTTAAAAACCAATACCTAGAACAACTGTGGCCTAGAGGCATTTTGAAACATTACCATTGTTTTGTAGAATATCCCAAAAGCTCCCAAAAACCACAATCTTGGCACGTTTTGAACCACAATGGGATGTGAAAACTTTGCACTGCAAATCTATTCATTTATTTTATCTATTTTAATTTAATTATTTTAATTTAATTTAGTTCACCGTTCACAGAAGGAAGTGGATGGGAGGGGACAGTTAGAGGATCAATCGGATTACTTTAAAACTTTGGTGTAGATATTCACGCATACATTGCTTTGTTTGTTGTATTTGACCAAACAACATAAAAAAGTGAACAAAATTCAAACTCTTCGTGTGATTTCCATTAAAACTGGCTGTGATGATGATTTAGATGAGTCTATTTAAAGGTTGTGTGCACTCATGCTGTTTTGTATTTTAATTGATTTAAATTACTTGGCAGAAATCTGTTTTCATAAAAGAATCAGAAAATCTGTTTTTAAGCCAAATTAAATCAACATAATTCAATTATTGTAAAAATATAATAGGTGAAAACTTCTAAGGGGGTAGGTGTTAAATGGACAGTGTACATGATGTTTCACATGTCACATGGATATTATAAACCTTTTGAAACACGGACATCCCATATCCTGCTGCTTGTAATCTTCCAGGATGATCCAGGACCATTTTCTAATGTTGCTCTGATTTGCATAAGCGCTTCAGCTAAACGCCTGGGTAAGAAAAAAAAAAAAGAAAAAGTAAAATGTAAATGCACTATACAAAAAGATGTGTTGCTGTATTAAGTTGAGCAGCCTCCGACATGGGTGCAGTGTGATAAATCCCAGCGGAGTCGCATGCTAAACAGCTTCAACCTGGCTGCAGTCAGCCAGCTCCCTGTAAACAGGCTTTGTGTCACCATTGTCATATCGCAGTGCCATTAATATACATGAGAGTCTGAGGCCTTTAAGACACTTCAGAGGGAGAGAGAGAGAGAGAGCTGGCAGCCTCTCTCTGCTCTTTGTTACTATCGCTCTTTCTCTATTCCTCCTCTCCCCTCCCTCTTTTTCCACATTCTTTCTCTCCTCCAGATTCTTTGGCACTTTAACTTTGCTCCTCTTACTATCTCACTATGTCTTTGCACCTTCTCAATTCTTTTTTTTTTATTTCTTCTTCTTGTTCCTCGTCTACCATTTTCATTTATCGTTTTTTCCTGGCTTTACCATTTTGGCTTCCAGTATTTCTTTCTAGTATAATGAAATGTGTCAACTTCATCTTTTCTGCACTGGACTCCTCTCTTTCAACTTTTTTTTCCTTTAATCCAAATAGCCAGACTGCTCTGCACTTGTAGAATTACATAGTTGTGTATTAGTAAAGTCCCTGAAGGTAAGGGCCGCAAATCTACACAGAGGTCCCCAGCATACCTTCACCAGACTGTGTCTGTGCATAGGAGGGTGTTATATTTTTACAGTATTGATAGCAGGGTGGGGTTTAATCAGGAGCTCTTTAACCCTTTTTGTCCATTTCAAAGCTGGAATTAACTATAACTAAGTCTCCATATTATATATGTATGATAAAGCAGTGTCTGTGGCATCGAAGCTAAGCCGCTCACGGGTTTGAATCCAATCTGTTTAGATTGTTGTAGATTTTTAAAAAAGCAATTGAAGAATGACGCAGGTACAGTTTTACTTTCATATTCAAGTGACAACATAACCTAAGTTGATCAAGCTTTTGCTTTAAGTGTATAAGTGTTAATCAATAAGTAGAAAAAATATGCAGAAACCAAATTTTCCCAACTAAAATCCACATATACACAATTTTAACATTAATAAAATAATTTTAGTCAGGACCTTTGCTTTTAAGAGACATTATTCAATGTCAGATCACCCCCTCTGTGGCAGTCACAGTGTACAACTGCTCTGATGACACAGCATTGGCATCTGTACCCATCATATTTTCTAATTGTCTTGATCACTATCATACCACCAACTATTCATTATTTCTGACTGCTGGCAAGATTTGGTCTCCAGTTTGCCAGTTCTTCTAACACTTGGGCAATGACAGTATTTTGTAAATGAAACATGCTCACAGAGTAGAACAGGTAGATTTGTTTTAAAGGCGACACACTATATATAAGGTTTTGATGATCTAAACTCAGGAACTCAAGGCTGAAATGGGAGTTTTAAGACTTTGGTAAGTCAGTCTTGGAACAGCTGTACAAGCAAACCTCAGAAAGCATAAGAGGGATGTAGTGTAAGACGCATAGGCTTAAATGAGGGTAGTAGATAGGATCATGGGATTCCTCTTATGTGCAGTGGTGGAGTGGAGACATGGATATTCTTGAGGTTAATGTGGTGATTGGCAGATGTCGTTTGCATGATAGCAGGTCTGTCTGTGAAGATTCTCAGTCATCCATGTTATTGTCTATTCAGAAGGTTTCATGAGTATTCAAGAACTTAAAACAAGTACAGTTGACACTGAACAGCTTTTCTTTTAGGGACAATATTAGGTTAGATCAAGTGGTGGCATGAAAACTGTGAATGAAGTTTGGGAAAGTGTGGGAAAGCAGATGTGATGGAGAAATGTGTTACTTTAAGAAACTAATATAGGATGAATATATACTGTTGACTTGAAAGTGGGACAAACTGATGTTTGTTGTACTGTTTAATGCCATAGTAATACTCATATAGAATGTGGAGTCAGGAGTTAGCAAACCTGGAAGACAATCACTGAAGCAAGGTTGGAGACGTGTGTTCGAGGTATCTGATAAAACATTATCAGTTTGCTATTAACAAGCAGCAACAGCTGAAAACTTAGAAGACCTATGATCAAGAGTTGTTGATTTGCATGAAGCTGGAAAGAGTTAGAGAGTAATCTCAAAGAGTTTAGACACTCATCGGTCCACAGTTAGACAATTTGTCTATATATTGTCGATTTAGTGCTCTGGCTACTCTCTACGAAGAAGTGGGCGCTCAGCCAAGATGACTCCAAAGACACACTGCAGAATGCTCAATGAGGTAGGGGGAACCCTAGAGTGAGAGCTAGGGGCTTGAAGGAATCATTGGAACTGGTTAAGATCTATGTTCATGAGTCTGCCACACGCAACAACAACAAAACAAAGCGCAAACACTAAACGGGCATGGTGTCTAATGCAGGGCACTATGGAGGAAGCTGCCGCTTTCCAAGAAATCCATGGCTGCATGCCTGAAGTTTGCCAAAGATCCACTTGACACTCTACAACACTGCTGGGAAAGTGCTTTGTGGACACATGAAACAAAGGTTGAATTCCTCAGCACTACTATTACATGTATACCAACATGAAAACACCCTCCCAGTGGCAAAGGATGGAGGAAGAAGCACCATGAGTTTGGGTTTTGCCGCCATAGGTGTTGAAGTAAATTCTAAAATTTACCAAGATATCCTACAGAGTAATGTCACGGTGGCTGCACACAAGCTAAAGCACAGTAGGAGCTGGTTGATGTAGCTGGACAAAGACCCTAAACATGAAAATACATCTACTACATGAGGACTTCAAAAGAATCTTTTGGAGTTGTCCAATGAGAGCAACCTAATAGAGATGTTGTGTAACGACCGCTTACACCAGACTGAGCTGAAGTAGTTCTATAAACAAAAAACCCTAATGCAGAAAACAGGTTCATATAGTTTGTCTCGATGGATGTTATTTCTGTTTCTTTCTCTTCCTTCATCTTTCTCAGAATATATCTGTTTCTGTTTCTTCTCTCTCTTTACTTACAGCCACTCTGATCCATTATGCACTGTCTCCCCCTTTATTGTGTTTCTTTTCTCTTTCTTTCTCCCACTTCTAGTAGTCTATCGATTTTTTTCATGTAAGTCATCATCCTGAAATGTCTCAAATCCCTGGAACCGTTTTTTTCAAACTCCAGGCCTGCCCACTGAAGCTCATCTGTCATAAACGTATGCATAATGTGTGGCTTCATTCTTACTGGTATGTTACATAACTCTGGTTAATGTGGGGAAGAGATACTCACTATCACTTCATCTTCTAGCCCTCCTCATCCAGCTCCCCCACCCACCCCACCCCTCCGTCCCCTGCCCCACACACACACACACTCTGTCAGAGGGAGTGATTTATACAGTGTCTGTTTACCTACCATTCTCTCTTCTCTTTCCCTTCTGCTTTCTTTCTATCAGTTGCCTGTTGACACTGCAGTAATCCCTACTTCCTTTAGTGTGTGTCTGTGTTGAATTTAGAAGTGTGTTCAGGTGGAGGGGAGTTACTATTCTGGCAGTGGTTTCCTCTTACATCAAGTGTATTTGTGTACCTGTGTGTCTGAATTATTAATCTTACACATCATCGTTACAGCAACATTTGTCTTCTTTGATGATTTACACTGATTTACATCTCTAGGAAAAGTATAAACCTGCATGCATGGGCCTGGAGTATGCAGCACAGAGACGATCACACACAATCCGATATTTAGGGGTTTAACGTTTATTAGACACCAACACACAGCACAGTGGCTTGAAAGACTTACTGTAAGTTATCCCGTTTACAAAATGTTCCATCTTTGGAATCGATGAGAGTCGAGTTGAAAGCGTTGAAATTACACATGCACATGCATGTACTGTAACCAGATTTCCAACAAGTTCCCTCCAAACAAAACATCTAGTATCCCTCTACCTTAAATCTGCTGTCTGACTTATAAAGAACATAAACTCCTTTCCCTATACTGGAACTCACCTGTAATGTGAATTCTAACACAACCCTGACTTGAAGGGCTAAGGTGGTCTACAGTCACACTGGTCACACGCATCATAATCAGCCACTCCTGGAAATCATATGACTGATTTATTAAACACTTGTTAATAAATGTTGGGTAACCCTCACTCTACACATACAGGCACCGTTGTTACTTTTTAGCACTTGCGGGAGCTGTGAGCCACGTTGATTTAGTGATTTCTCTCGCATTCCCTCACATACAGCAGCTCTCTCCCTCTCTTTCCTTCTCGACTGCATGATTCACGTGGCGTATGCTTCAGTCTTATCCTGTTGTTCAGCCTTCACTGTTGTGACAATGAAGGACCACAGTTAGTAACACAGACTCATAATTGCACACGCACTTATATATAATTTGTAGAGCCACTTGATCGCCCTCCCTCGCTTCGTCTCCACCCCTCAGCGCTCGCTCTCTCCAGCTCTTCCTCCATCCCTCCGAGCTGATATCTGATGTCGCTGCTGAGACGTGCAGCGTGTGCTGAGGTTACAGCAACAGTGGCTGCTTGCTTCATGTATGTGTGATGGATGTTTTGTGTGTGTGCTCATGTTTGCATGTGTCTGGAGTGTTGACATGAGGACACACTTTATACTTTGACAGATGTTAAGTGAAAAAGGCCATCTTTATAGTTAACTAAGACATCAATTATTATATTCGTTGTGGAATAAATCATTGGAGTTTACTGTGAATCACCAGTGTCACATTGGAAAAATCACACTACTATAAACTGAGTTAAAATGGCAAAGTTGAAGGAAAATAAAACTAGTGAGTAGTAGAATATGGCTGACATGAAAAAAAGTGCCTGAGCAAACTAGTCCCATCCAATTCACTTCTTTTATGGCATGTACAATGTTCTGTTTTTATTGATACCTAGAGGCGTTAGCATTTAGGTCATATGGTGAGATGGGATCACACTGAAATGTTTTCAGTATTCCAGGAAAAAGTTATTTTGGGACCATCGTAAATAGCTTATACTGTAATGTATAATGCAGCAAAAACATACACGTGTTCCCTCAAAACTCAATTCAAATAAGTCTAAATTAAAAAAAGTCACAAGCTGGTTAATGTATCATCGCTATAAACTTGAGTTGCTTATATCCATACTATGTCAAATAACCCTTCTTCTTTACAACAGAAGAGGAGAAAACACTGATTGAGCATTACATAATACACAAAACCTTTAAGATGAATAACTGACCTAAGAACTGTATATGGGTTCATCAAACTTGCACCCGTATACTCCATTGCAAGAATTGAATTTGGCAAACCTGCACCCAGAAATCTACCCTGCAACCGGCACGTCCCATGACCACACCGGTACACATATTCTAAGTTTTTTAAAGACAGCTTTTGAATTATTTGGCAGTAATAATAATAATAATAATAATAATAATAATAATAATAATAATAATAATAATAAAAATGCCTTTATTTTCTTTTCTATTATAATGCTAATTATTATGTTATAGCTGTTGCAGATTATTTTTGCCCGGGGTAACAGCAGATGCTTGACCCTGATAAACGACAATAAAGATCTAGATCTTATGGGTACACACTCAAGGTACAGCTACAGGTGGATGTCTCTTAATGTCTCTGTTTAGTCCTCCTCTCTGGAAATCTACAGACTGATTGACATTACCCTCTGTACTTATTGTACCTATTATTAAAATAGGATAAATTCTTTATTTTTTTTTGCAGAACATACCTCCAACCTCATCAAAGCTGAGCAGCCGTCAGATCAACTACTTCTGGAGGAGTGCAGAAGATCTATGTGGTGATGTGACATGAGTGTAATCGAAGGTGGGTAAACTGTGTGTGTTTATAGTGGTATTAGACGGTTTAATTGTAACTTGGAATATATTGATATTAGTCCTCCAAGTTCCAGTGCCAGGGGTTCAGCGCTGACCCGGCATTCACTCTGAGTCTGCTTTTTTCATCAGCGTGTTGTGCTGATGCTGTGTGCTGTTCTTGTCTACTATTTGTTATAATTAGCCATGAATATTACCTTGGCCCAAGCAGTTTAAAATGTCTTCTGGATGTTGACATGCATGGGAGAGATCATGTGTGCCAGATATGTGGTCTTGGTGCATTCGAAGTTGGCATGTTGATTTATATCTAACCCCAGGTTTACTGGTCCAGTACATACACTGCTGCCCTGCTCTCTGGGGTCACAGCAGTGTGCGTGTGTGTGTGTGTGTGTGTGTGTGTGTGTGCATGAGTGTGTGTGAAACATTATTTTAACGGTTGAGCAGAACATATTGTGCACAAGTAAAAATGTGTGCAAATGTGCATGTATCCTTGTGTATGTGAGGAGGTGTGTGTGTGTGTGTGTGTGTGTGTGTGTGTGTGTGTGGTTGTGTGTGTGTGTGTGTGTGTGTGTGTGTGTGTGTGCGTGTGAATGCAAGTGCACATATTTCGCCTGAACTCATCAATCAAGCATATGTTCCTATTTTAAATTGGCTTGAGTGTTTGTGTGCATTAACTGAGTGTCCATGTAGAGTGTAACCATGGTAACCAAGTTAAAGATCCCTGCAGACCACAGACGCTTTAGTCCCATCAAATGCATTGATTACAGTGGCCATGTGAATAAAACTGACACATAACCAGACATTTCCTAGTGTCAGCTGCTAACGCCACCAGGCAGCACGCTTGAAAATGCTTTGATTCATGTGTTGTTTTGAATATTTCCTATAATGTTTATTACTTCAGAATCACATCGGAATTAAAGAATGAACCTTTTGTATAAATGAATAGTTGTTTGAAGTTATGATTATATAAATGATCACCAGATTATGACTGAGCGTACCTTTAACCTTCAAGTAGCCATATAATGCTTAATTTAAAATTGATATTTTATTTTATTGTACCCATTGACACACATTCATTGTTTTTTAAGTAAAAAAAAGTCTAAATAGATGTTGTAGGTTTTACCTTTGTGCAACAACTCTTCTGGCCTTGAGACTAAATACCCTCCACGCCCATGTCACATGTGATCTGTTCTAATTTGGCCAGCTTTTGGAAGTCTTCTGTGGGATGAGCCCATTACAATGTCCCATTGTAACAACACCAACTTTCAGCAACAATCTAGGCAAAAATCCTGCTGCATACAGGGGCAGGTTGGGAAAACAGTCATCTGAGAAGTGCTGTGAGCAGAAAACCTGAGAGGGCAGACAGGGTAGTGTACTTCGTGGGTGTAGGAGCCAATGACAGATGGCCAGTTGTGGATTTTCACAGAGGCTTGACGTCAAATGGTTTAGCATTTTGAACAAAACTCTTGAGAACGAAGGGAATTGGCCAGATTGAAACCTAGACGTTTCATTACCAGCCAGCATGCAAACACACAATCACCTCGTGCTTGGGGCCTCTGAGTGAGCCAGACACCGTGCCAAAAGCTGGGCGAGCATTCTTACCAGCATTCATAATAAATTATGTTTTGACCTATTACTGGCTCCCACACTAGGTAACTGCTAAATCAGCTGTATGCCGTGACAAAGACACTATCCTCAACCTACCCCTACTCTACATTTAAACTGACTTAACATACTTTAAAGCTGCACTTACCTCCTATCTTCTCCCAAGATTCATTCTCAGTAGTTTAACCCATCGTCATATCCGTATTTTATTTGTTTAGCCTAAGCTGCTGTGGCTGGACATGTAAATACAACTGTGTTTATGTGTAAAAAAATTACCTAAGTAAAGTCTCTAGTTCATTCATTCATTTTTCAAGTGCTACTTCTCTCCTTACTAAGTAGAGTCTTGGGAAAATTATACAGACCCTTATAAAAATCTGCACTAGTTAATAAGATTTTTGTCTGTCTGTAGAACAAACACTATTTACCACAATTCATTGCTGTCTCCCACTGAGGGCTTATGGGTATTTAATATAACAATGCATCTTAAAGAGCAGTCTAGTGCTTGATGAGATTTTATAATCCAAAAAGAAAATATATGTACCTTACTACATGACTACAGATGACTGGTGACTCGAGTTACCTTTCCATCAAGCTGTTGCTATAAATGTGCCTGTGCGGGTAAGGGAATACTATGCCACAAATGTGACTTGAGTATGAACTACAATGTGGATTTATACTTTAAGTTGGTAGTCTGCTTCATTCATTCGCCATTAAATTATTCTCTACACCATCAGTTACACTCCCTGCACATACTGTATGTCAGTACATTTAGCTGCCACTACAATAATATTGTATTTAATTATGTACTTAAACTAATTCAATAATTAAACAGAGTGGCATTAGACAACTTATCTGTTGAGAACTGAGGGCAATGTACCTAGTACTGAATCTAAACCTAATTCTGTTTTTAGCCTGTAGCCTACTTGTTCACATTTTAGAAAAAGTGTTATGCATATGTTATGTTACTGCACAATATATGTGTCCGGAGCACATCATCTCTGCATATCCAAATAATGTATTCACATTTGTTCGCATCCCCACTTGATGCTGCGGTCAGAATCCTATACATAACAATGACACAAATTGTTCTGGTAATATTAAAACAAAAACATTTTGACAGGTATTGCATTTGTCCAAAGCAGCTTACTGCAATCTATACTGTTTGTATACATACATAATGTAGTGCTATGTGTGTAGAAACCTTATGAATAGCAACATTTGCTCTAAGTGGCTTTGGGCAAACAGTGATGAAACTACGTGGTGCCGCTAGGTCAAATGCTTCCTACTGTTGGCTGTAGATAGTGTCTACATTTGCATTAGTCAGTATGTGTCCATTTACACTATGGTTAAATAGTTTGACCTTAAAAAAGAATCGTTTTTGAAAATAAATAAATGAGTAAAAGACACAAAATCACTTCCACAAACAGCAATGACAGTCTAAGCATTTACAAAATCAGTAAACTACCCACATACTCTTGTACATTGGTGACTAAAGCTAAATCTTACTATTTCCACTTTAAGTTTTGATATGGCTATCATTGGGCAGGTAGTCCAATGATATTAGACTACATGATAAGACAATTTACTGTACAAGTTCCTAAGTGTTGTCTGTGAAAAGAGAGGATTTGGTTGACGTTGGCAGTGAATTTGACCTTATTGGTAATCATAAAGCTTTTTCTGCTTTTACATCAAATCTATGCCCCAGGTGCCTCCGAGGTGCAGACCCTATGCCCCAGCCTGATGTACCTCTTCCCCCAGAAATGCAACTGCACATTGTGGCAACACAGACTGCAACAACCGCAAATGGTTCACTGGAAGCGATTCAACCCAGTGGCGAATAAGTTCAACACTGAGCCACAGCAACCATTTCACCAACTAGTGGTGTGGCAGTGTAATTGCAGATCTACACAAACACATTGGCACACAAGTGTGAGTGCTAACACTGGCATAGGCGACTTGCATAGTCGACAGCTTAGGTTCTGCTTAGATTCTATGCAGAAGCATAAATATAGCTTAATGCTGAGTAACACGTGTTGCTTATTTCCATTTTCCTGCCCCATCTGGATTTTTGTTTTCTGATGTGTACGACACCATCAGGCTCACCAACAATGACTGAATGACTGAGGGGTTTGTTTTCATTCAAGAACAAGTTGTTCTTGTCTCCGCCTCGGTTGTGATTGGGTCGGCATAAAAAAATATTTTTGAGCCAAAGGCTTCCTTGACATTCTATCTATTCTATTGAGCTTCACAGGGTGCACACAGCTCTAAAGTCATTAAATGACAATGGCTGGTAGCTCTTACAGGCCTAAAATCCTTATGTGTGAATGTCCTATAAAAGTAGGCACTTGCCTGAAGTTTACCTTTAGACTTTAAAAGAGTGCACAGTTCACACTTAAATACTATTTGCCCCCCACACACTTCTTGGACAGTCCTCTGCCAACTGTCGGCACCAACTGAGCTAGAACAACAACTGATTTAGCTGTTAAAGTCTCAGTAAAACTCATAGAATATATTTGCATTGCATGACTGAAGGGCTGCAGTAGTTTGTACATGCAAATTGATTAAAGTAAAAAAAAAAACTGAGCTAGTGTTCCTGTCACTTTGATTTTTATTTGTTACTGTCCACAGATTTTAAAGCGTGAGACAATAACTTAATCGAGGAGTCCTGCTAGTGAATGAACACATATACATGTTTGTGTATTCACAGTCAGCCCCTGCAGAGTGCATCAACTGTGTTTGGTGACATCAAAATAACTCTATTGTAGCGTCTCTATTGCTCAACTAGACACACACACAGAAGCCCTGCATGACTACTTAATCCTTCTCAGTCCCCGCTCTCCACACTGCATCAGTCTGCACTCACTGTTTGCCCTCTCTGCCTCTTCTCTGTCCCACTTCTTTCTCTCTCTTAATCTCTCGCTTTTTTTTTTTTTTTTTACTTTTACCTCCTGCACTTTCTTTGACCTGTCACCTCACCATCTGATCTCATCTGCTCCTTCTTATAAGGTCATCTGTGCACTCTCCACTCTGTCTCTGCCCTGCTCTCCGGGAGTAAAGGCAGTTAGGGGCCCTTTCTCTTTGATTCATCTCTCCATCAGGAGGTGAAAGGCCTGGGTATGTGGTGACATACCAGATTAGAGGGCTGCATTGAGTCTACATGTGGGGTCATCCACGGGAGTCATCCACGGGGGTCCTCTGGGGCGCCTTTGTGAATTGTCGCCAACTGATCTGTCATGGCCAGTGAAAACACATCTCAAGGCCCTTTTGATCCACCGAAGAACAAGAACACACTCAAGCACACCACATATGAATGTTCAGACACATACATACAAACATTTTTCATGGGGTCAGCTGGAAACCCTAAAGACAATCTAACATCTGACTAGTTTAACTACTGCATTCAAACAGTAGTATTATAAGTTCTGCTTAAAAGCAGTGGAAGTATTCATGTTTGAGTAGAAACTACTGTGCACAAAAAAGTATTTCCTAAAAGACAAGTACTAAAACTGTACAACTAGCAGGATTTATTGAAGCTCAAGTGTGAGCATAAACTCAAGCTTGTTCCTTTTACTGAAAACGAAGAACCCATCAGGATAATTGTATGGATGCAGTAATTGCTTAAAGGTCAATTAATAACCATCAAATCTATGAACACAATGGTACATTCAATGCTAGCCTTTAAGGAGGTAGCCATCAACAATTTAGAACCATTCCTTAGGACCATTTATGATATTTAGTGTCTCACCACACCAGTTCTGTAGCTTTCAATCATATCACACAGGCACAGGCCGGCTATGGGGAAGTTTGGGGATTTCCTCAATGGCTGCCTTAATGTGTGAGGACCAGTTTGTTGTATTTTATTTATGTCCTTATTTAATATGCCATCTTAGCTGCAGCCACATAGCAAGTGAGGGCTTTAGCTGTCACGGCTGCACAGTATCAGGCACTTGTTCCACGTTGTCCCGTGTGCTGTCTAACATGGCGAGAAGAGAGAAACCCGCAAACAGCGAAGCAGAAAAGGAACAAAAGGTTCTGCTGACTGACATGAAAACGCATTTGAATTATTTAAAGTAATAGTATGGTGCGTTATTTTTGGAAAAAAAAAAAACAGTGTTGAAATTTTCTCAGCACTTAAATGCACCTTCAGGTTTCCAAGCACCCAAGAATTCATGAACGTTCATTACCATGACAAAGATACTAGCGACTGGGGAAAGAGCAGATCCAACTACATTATCACAAAAACAGAGACATGGTCGAACTAGACTCCAGCTCCAGCATGTTCTTGCCGAAAAGGGACCCCTTTTTGACCGAATAAACACAATTTTGCAGAATGTTACAAAATGTTTAATGAATTAGGAATGAATTATACCTTTGAGTACCTGCTCGTGGTAATGAGAGAGCAGCAATAGAGGCATGAGCCTTAACACAGTTTGCTGTAATATAGTATTAAAACACCTGTCCGATCCAACTTGGAATTTTTTCTTCAGAAGAGGAAAACTGTGAGGACTCGTCCATCATTTTACACATTAGAGTAAAGTACACACAAATTGGCAGTCTGTGTTGTGACAATTAATAATACTAAACTTGTTTTGACAGTCTCCGTCTGACGTGTCAAACTCGAGTCGTTCAACAGCAAATTTATTTTTGTAGCCTCCGTGATATCACATGCTCTTCGTTAGCGGACATTTCCATAACAGCTAGACAAATGCATCTGCTGATGAAGATCGTGTCATATAATCAAATGATCCACAACAGCTACTCAATCAACTTTGTGGTGAGGTAATTTTAACAAAAAGGCCAAGGTCAACAATAAGGTCACTTAAACCACTTCAACTGTCTTGCAGTTTCATACGGTGCTGCACAGCAGCAGCAGCCATTGACCGCGTGCAAATCCAAGCACTGGCTGCCATTGCGCACACTCTCTGGCCATCCCATGCCGTTACACGAGCTGGACAGTCGGCTCTCAGAGTTGTTTAAGAGATAATCCCTTCTGAATTACTTAGTGTATGCACCACTGACACCTTGCTTCTGGTGTAAAGCTTCTGTAAGTGCCTAGCAGCTGTATTTCTATAGATATTGTCTCAGCTTTGCCTCAGCGCAAAGATACTTATTCTTATGTCCTGGAAAAGGGAGAAGGATCTATTAATCTCTGGATCACAGCACTGACTGACATCCGCCACTTGGAGAGAATCCGATATATCCTTAATGACAGACTGGAGGAATTTAGAAGCACTTGATGCTGATGATTGTTTTAAACCACAGGGATGGACAGTTGAGGTGGGCTGCACAAGCACTACTACTGCATATAGCGCTTGTTGGAGATTTTAAGATAGAATAGGTAGGGTGATGATTAATATCTCAGATGCATTTTTTTTAGTTTTTTATTTTATCCTCTTCAATGTCTTCCTATTGTGAGATATACTGGAAAGCACAGGAAGTCTTTCTGCATGCACAGCCCATTGAGTAATACCTCAGATCTCATCAGCAGAGGGTGAAACCAGCATCTGCCTCTCTCCACATGTCTCTTCTTAGCTTCTATAGTGTTTTGCATCATCTATATGTTGAATTTATTGTGAAAAGAAAGTAAAGTGCATGGCATGTAATGTAACCGTACCCACTTGTGTGTGCGTATGCTTGTGTGCATGAGGCTTGCAGCTTAAAAAAGGCCTGGCGTACTTAAAGGTGCATTACAGGTCTCAGGCTAATCCACAGTGATAGCTAAAGTGCTTTGTGTCTACCACAGGAGACCGTGTGCACGTGTGTGTATGTGTGTATGTTTGTGAGCTTCTTCCTTTTTTCAGGAGACAGCGCAGAGAAGACAGCCCATGCTGTGACCACCGTACGCATTATTCAGCATAAATTTTGTATTTGGCCTCCACTCTCCAGGTCCTGGCACGTGCAAAGGACAAGAGAGTGATGGAGGCGGGGACGAAGAGAGCAAGAGTTCAGGGGAGGACAGGAACGGGAAAGGAAGAGTTTGGGGTGGAGGGGTCGAAGGATGGATAGGGAAGGAAGAAAGGGATTTGTGGAAGACATGCAGGAAGAAGTGGAAGGAAAGGACATGGAGGTGGAAAATAAGAACTTAATAAAGACGTTGCAGAATGAGACGTTTGATGAAAGACCGTGTAAAAGGGGATCTCGGCTTGGGTATGGAGAAGGAGAAGCTCTATGCTTTGCCCCATCTCCTGCATCTTCTTGCTTTGGCTCCTGTTTATTCTGAAGTGTTGTGTGCGTCTTAAATCCCCACTGTAAAAACTGCCACACCATCTGAAGACATGCACCTATGTACCTGCACAGATGATGTGACTGTATTGCTTGTTTGCATATTTGCATGTCTTTCTACAGTGTATCTGTGGTTAACACACAGTGTTCTGTGCTTTCATTTCTCTATGTTGTTGGAGGAAACACAGTTGTTGGACTGTCAGTGTTCTTACCTATGGGAGGAATGTCTTGTAGGCAGCTTCTCAAGATCATATGTACAGATTTACCAACCAAAGTGCAATCGTGGAGCTCAGACACACAACTAGCAGGACTCGAGATCCATTCTGCTCTGGCCTCTATTCTCTGCTACACTGCACCATGCTGTGCACGGCCCTTTGGATTATTAATTATTATCAAATTACAATAAATAAGAGGCTGCAAAACCTACTAATCAGGACTGTTCTCACTTAAAACACCTTTAGAAGCAAATATCTTCACCTATTCATCAGCTTTGGAACAAACACGAAACACTATTGTACAACGTTACATAACAGAAACATTTTAGCCTTTTTTTTTTTTTTTTTTTTTTTGCTTTGCCTCCTGGTCAACAGTTCGGCTCTGTGCTCATCAGCTGGTGAAGGTTTTTGCTCATGAACTGATGGAGCTTTGTTCAATGTTTGCATATCTAGGAGCAAAGACACCAGATACTGACTCTCCAGTTGGCTGCTGTGCGCATTTTGCAGCCCGACCTTAAATGAATGCTTTTTAAACTCGCATCTTTGTATAGATTATACAACGTTCACAGATGCTTCAGCTGAAACTAAAATTTGTTTTTTTCCTCACTGGAAGGAATTTTTCATCATAGGTGTCAGGTGAACACTCGAGCAACTGGAATTCACTCCTAAATAAGAACATAAATGAAAACATATTAATGTTAAAAAAAGAAAAGATTCATGTGCAAACATACTCAGACATGTGCATGTATAGCATGTATGCAAGATATGTGTGTACTATACAGGGGTATGCACTCAGGTAGTGTGTAGTGTTTGCATCTTTGTCCATGTAAAAGCTCATATTTGAACATAATCATATTTTATGGGTGTGTGTGTGTGTGTGTGTGTGTGTGTGTGTGTGCAGGGATTGGGCTGTGGAGGTTAGCCCAGGCTGCAGCAGTGCTGGAGACCTATTTTAATTCTTAACTAGATGTCCATGATTTATTAATCTGTGTTTGAAATAACAATTACCGTGTCAGAAGGGATCAGGCCAAAGCCTTAATTGCGATGGAAAACATAGTTAATGTGGAACTTGACCCAACCAAAGCACACGCATGGCATCCCCTGCAGACCCGAGAAGATGTCTCTCTTTCTGCATCCGTGACTGTGGATTATACAGTAAGTCAATCTGAGCATGAATGTCAGCGCTGTTTCTGCATTAACTTTTATGACTATGTGTTTCTCCTGTATACAGTATGCTCCCGTTGTGCTTGTTTGTCCTGAACCATTTGATGAAAACATTGATCTGTTTTACAAGGATTAGACCACAAGGTATTTTTTGGAGTTGGTTTTGCATTTAGACAATGTGGGGGCGAGACCTGCTGTTGGACCTTGCCCTGTTAGTGAACGGAAAAGAGGGGCCAGCAACAACTCTTGCTCAGTCCCAGTGAATCTCCTATTACCACATTTCCCGAGAAACCCCAGCTCTTCCTGCCTCAATCCTATGGTTTTGCATCAGTGTTTGTATCTGTCCACTATATTTAAAATCCTTGTGACGAAAAGCACTTGGCTTTAGAGCTGTAGAACTTCCGATATACTTTACAGATACACGCTGACCTCAACAAACACATAGGCAAGCAGCTTGTGCAAGCAATATTACACAGTTGTGTACTTGCTTGCATACAGTACTACCATAGAGCTACCTGCAGTTTCCCCTCTAAAGCTTCCAGCCTTATTCTTGCACTTGTGTGCTGAAATTTATGATTCACTGCTGTTAACAAGCAACACGTACTGTATCACCTCCTGCAAAGCGAAATTCTTTTCCTACTTATGTGACACTGTTAGGATGAGGAAATGTCTCATTTGGGCGATTTAGCCGGGATTCGTCTTTACAATGATTACCCAATATCACTTAGTGGCCCCTTAAACAACTATTTCCTTGTACAGCCTCAGTGCCTGGTTGCTAATGGCATCTGTAATGAGGCTGACCTGTAGGCCTTGTATAATTTAAAGAGCCTGTTAAGTGATCCAGTGATTTTAAAGGTAATCTTTAAAAGCCATGTAAAGCTTGGAGAAAGTTGGTGGGAGGCATGTGAGAGCAGGGAGTTCTGGGTGCGGAGCTTTTAAAGAGTTGGAGAAGAGCAGCTGCAGTGAGACTTTCAGCGACTTGCTTATGATGTATCATAGTTTTGTATTATCCATAGTCTGTCAAAGAGGGCGCAGAGAGGAATGTTTCCACTTTCAAAAATACTGTGTGTGTGTGCGCGCGTGTCTCTGCTTGCTTTTGTCACTTTCTCACGTACTTCAACACACACACACACACACACACACACACACAAGCACGCACGCACATAAACACTCCGAAAACACTCAAATATCCCCTTTTCCTTTTCTCATAACTCTCTTTTCTGTCTCTCCTCTGTCTGTACTTCTGAAGGAATTCTCCATCCATCTAATTCCCCTCCTGGTTCTTTCATATTGAGGCTGGGCCCCGCTCGTATTCCATGTCAAAGGCTTTCTCTTTTTATTGAACATCAAATCCTCTGTGTCTCGCCTGGCACTCTCTTCTCCCTCGCTCGGCACCATGCATATTCAGCAGCCGGCGGCCGCGCTGTAAGGCCGGCTAGCCCTCCAAAATCCACGATTGTGGGCATTAGCGTTGCAATAACACTACATGAATAGTCGGCATGTTCTATATTTAGGTGTTAAGTCGACCGTGCTGTAGCCAAGATTGAGGCTGTTGGATGGAAGTGCGTGGGGAGAAGCAGACTTTCTCCTTTCTGGTGATATCCCCTGTATTTCTTCTTTTTTTTTCCCACTCTTTATCTGTTTGGTGAGGTATCTCATCTCTCTGGAGGCAGTGCTTGGTGTCCAAAAGTTCCAGCAAAGCTTGGTATGTTATTCTGGAAGGAGTTGTGCCACTGTGACACATACTGATTTGAGCTTTACTGCTGACTTAAAGGCAAATGGATATAGCATAAAAAAATGACTCATTTGCTTCTCTGCATCTTTGGTTTGGACTTTTTACTTTCATATAGTTTATTTTTGTATTTGTTCAGTTTAGAAAAAGGACAAATATGCAACTATATGTATTCTAAAATAACACAACAGTTACAATAACAATAACCCGTATTTAGACAGTTCTCTGTGCTGAAGCCTTCAAACTTTGGCAGGGCTAAAAAAAAGAGGTGACCAATCAGATTTTAGGGCTGTTGCACCGCTGGCCAACCCACTGAACACATGCCTGGACATTTGAAGTCTCCAAAAAGGCCAATAACTGTAAAATATTATTTTGATTGTGTGCAAGAACACTACTGAATTGTGACTCCCCTTTGAAAATGCATGGCATGACATATACCATTCAACTCAGAATTTCATTGGCTAAAAATGTCTGCCAGAAATGTTTTACTTACTACTGGCTTGTGAGCGGCAGAGAAAACTTGAGGTTGAGGTTGTTTAGTTTGGGACTACGTTACGATTTTAAATGTAGAACCAGATTTCCTGGAAATTACGCCCGAGCCCAGAAAACAGAGAATGACAAAAAAGCAAAACGTACTGGAATGAACGGCAACACCAACAACGGTGAGTGTATTTATTACCAAAAGTCAATAAATATGGAGGCACTGAATTTGTGAAGCAATTAAAAATTTAATAGTTTGCTTAGTTTGATGATGTAATGGTAAGAAACATATTTATTATTAATATAGTACATTCAGAAAATGCATGTTTATACCTACACTGTAAATTACAAATAATATAATGTGCATTTTTCTGCAATCTCACCTCCTCCTAGGTCAGTGTCTCTTTTCCTCTTTTGTGTATTTTACCCTCCCTTGGCTTATTCTACGAGTGTGCCTTGTCAAAATATTGTTGCAGTCCATACCCACTGTTTGCAGGCCTCCTTTCAGATCTCATCTCATCTCATGTAAAAAGCAGAGAGAGACAGAAACAGTAAGAGAGAGACGAGCTAGCACGCAGGCAAACTGGACCTGACTGGGAACAAGGGTAATCCAGCAAACAGTAGCAGGAGGGAAGAAAGGATGAACAAACAGAAATAGTGGAATGAGTGAGAGGGACATACAGTAGAGCTGACATGACTGGAGAATGAATACAAGAACAAAAATGAGTCATGTAGAGAGAGAGAAGGGGTAAATGAAGGATGGATGAATGTGACGGAGGAGTGTGGGAGGGAAATCAAGAGGAAATAGGTAAGATGATCAGGAAAAAGAAGAGAGAACAAGTAATATGAATCAGCGATGGAGAAAGACAAGCTATGAGAAAAAAGACAACAGACGATGCAAACAAGAAAAGATGGAAAAATAAATGAGGAAGAAGAAGGTGGAAAATAGGAAAGAAGCAGTAAAAATACAAAAAGACTACAGACTGGATCATGGAAATGGCAACAACTAGGGACAGAAAGAAGGAAGGAATGATTGCCCCCAGAAATGGATGGAAATAAGTAAGAGAATATGGCACACTGGAAAGAATGAAAGACAAAAGAGGAAGAGGTGTGTAGAGGAGAACTGTTTATGTTAGTGGCTTTTTTTTTTTTGTTCAGACAGCATCTGTTCTGAATCTCCCTCTCTATGAGGGAATCTTTGTGCTTTATTGTGTGTGTGTGTGTGTGTGTGTGTGTGTGTGTGTGGTGTAATGTTGTGATGGCATCCAGCAACCTGGCATGCCTTTTTAATTCTACTGAGTAAATAATGCATCCACCACAGTCCATAATTTATGTAAGTGGACATGCAATCATTTCAGATTAACGGGCATGGTGCCCCTGTGTATGTAAGTGTGTTTGTGTGTGTGTGTGTGTGTGTGTGTGTGCGTGTGTAAGAGAGAGTGAGAGAGGAGCAAAAGGATAGCTCGAACATGACAGGTCACTGACTTTCTCCTAGTGTAGCTTTTTCCCACTTTGTCTCTCTTGGTGCTGCTTTTTTTTTAACTTCTTAAAGGAATGCTACAAGTTTTATTTATTTTTCAAAATAAAAGGCCTGTAACTCGAGCTTCTTTTGTGTTCTGTGGTACAGCTCAGAGATTGCATGCTAGTTCATTAGCATGTTCAGGACTTATTTTTAATATGTAACAAATAAAAAAAATCCCTACTCAACTCTGTGGGTGGTATGGATCTTTTTCCTCCACCTCAGGTCATTCTCAGAGGCCTGGATGTTTGATCTTAGCAGCACCTACAGTAGCACCGCCCGCTCTTCTGGACTGATGGTGTTCTCGGCCTCCTTTGGAGCCACTCTTCCAGTTTAGGAGACACAGCCCCTAATGATTTAACCACCACTGGGTGGCCTTCACTTCCCACATCCTCTCCAGCCTCATGCTGTTTCAGATTCACGTACTCCTTCTTCCTGATGTTGCTGTCACTTGGTAGCTGCTACAGCTCTCCCCGCTGCTGTTCCTTGTCTACTACCACGATGCCCATCTCCTACCACAATGTACCTGTCACCTGGATGCGGAAGTCTCTCGGGATCTTTGCTCTGTTATTCTCCACGACCTTCTGAAGAGTCTCCCATCTGGACTTGGGAGGGTCCAAGCCAAAGTCAGTGCAGATGTTTCTGTACATTCTACCACATACTGGCACAAGCTGTTTAGTTTATGTATATTACAATATATAAACATGTTTACTCTACTGTCCATTAGTACTATTAGTAGAGTGGTTGTCATTAGTAGTGCTATTATGGAGTAGTTGACATTTTTGGCATATGTGGGTTGGTTTTGTGCCACAGCTGACAGGGAACAATAACTATATACATAATAATACACACATCACAGTTCAAATTTAAACTCAAGGGCACAACTCAAAGCTTGTTTCATCAAAAGCCAGGCAAAACAGTCCAAGCTAAATTACATAGCCAAGAAGTAAAAGGCGAAATTCTAAAACACACTAGAAACGTGAGGCTTGAAGGCTACAAAGGTGCAAACAGCCTGGAATTTATGCAAAGTGAGTCATTCAGGGAAATGGGCTGCAGGTGAGCAGGAAGGGAGTGGTAGGATCTGAAACTGCAAAGTTGTTAGGACTGATTGAAATGACTGAAAAAAACCAATGAGGTAACATGGTACCTGGATCTACAGTAGTTTCTGTGTTAGCCATTAACTTTACTAATGAAAGACCAGAGAGTTGTTTTAGCAGAGCAGCTTCCTAGCTTGTTTTCCCAGTGCACAGATTATCTAGATTATATAAACTCACAATTTAGATGCAATAGATACATTTTAAGATGCATTCATTCATTCTATGTACTAATATGAATTTGATATAATATGATCAATTATATAAGTACATCTATCTTAAACTTGCACAGCTACAGATAAAGACAAACAAACAAAGTAGATTACTAGATCTGTGGAAGCACATCTTTGGCTTTTCTTTGACCTAAAAGTTGTATAGATAAGATATATTTGTTGTCAGATACACCAAAAACTGACAAAGACACTATTGAAGTACAGTGGGAGCATGGTAGCGATGAGGGATCATAAGTCACCTGATCAGGGCCAGGTACATCTAAAGTTGCTTCACATGTGATCTTCGGCTGCACACCTTGAATAAATAAAGCACATTATATTCTGTAGTAAGCCATGTGATGATGTCACTATCACACTTTAAATCACAATTACAAACCAGCAACATCTGATCTAAGCTCTCCATGTCCAGTCCTGCTCATAACTCCAGCTTTAGCCTCTCCTCTCCCACCATCACCCATTCCAGGACCATTCCACAGATAGCTCTCCACTGGGCATTTCATTTAATCCAGACCGAATGCTAATAGGCCTGTTTGGTTACTGGCCATCTGCCTGGGATGCTGGTCAACTATGGCAAGCTGTGCCGAGTTGTGTGAAGCCGGGCCTCCCTGCCAAAATCTGAGCTGCCCAGAGACCACTTCATAACCAGAGGACACTTCACGGCCAATTGTCCGCACTTACTGGGAACAGACTCCACGCCGGGTAATATGATCAAATTGATCTTTTTATGATTTCGGGGGCGGCTTGTCCAGCTCACACTCCCACACCAAAATCCATAACAGAGGATGTCTTAAAAACCAGGCGCTTGGCTGTTACTAATGCAGCTGACTCTGCGCGTGTATTTATCCAAGCAAAGTCAACTCAGCTCTTCATATAGTTAAATACATCTACCGATGGGTGCTGGGATGTTATAATTACAAATACCCATAAATACTGTGTAATCCAAGTAAAATTCTCATGTAGTCTATGTATACTCATAGTGCAAAGTAACTACTGTATATCTGTCATTAGAAAACCTGAATGTTTGAAGTCTGACTTTATACTCAGAATTCTGACTTGATACTTTTTATAACCTTTTAATGTCAGAACTGAGAAAATGTCAAAGTTCTGAAAAAAGTCAGAGCTCAAATAAACATTTTATATTCACAGGAAGCTGTACTGCAGTGAAAAAATAAAAGCTCCATTTGGTGATTTCCGTTTTAGGAATACTGTGATATTTTAAGATTTGTGGTAGATGATCTTTTGCCACTGATATGAACAGTTTCTAATTATATGGTTGACATATTCTAAATGTCTATTTTTCTTGTCCATGCATCATCATGAACATGGAGCTTGGCACAACACAACTGGGCATTCAGTCTGCCAGTGCTTTTATTTTGTATCTGTTTTCACCCAAATCTTACCTTGACCTTGTGGTACAAGCTATAACTACAGCAACGCCAGCCACTTAGCAACGATGTACTCAGAAAGAAAGGGGAAAAAAGTGTGTTTTGCACTGAAAATAGATCTCCGACTGGTCTTGTTTCATTCAATATGCAGAACACTGAGTCCATCCTCAGAGAGATGGAGCGCCGTGTATCTTTTGTGTTTATGTTGGGTGGGTGGAGGGTATGGATGCAATTCACCAGATTTCTGCGCTTGCATCGCCCCATCTTTTGTGTAATTTGCTTCTTTTTTTTTTCCCGCGCTCCGTCTCTCAACCTTGTCCTCATTATCCATTCTCCTCCAGCATAATGGTGCAGGGGTTGTTAAACTTCTTCAGCCTGGGAACCAAATTTAGAAAATCCAGTTTTACTCCAGGACCCGGTCTAATGACTAGTGCTACTTGCTGTACAAACTAGTATTCCTGGCACACAGGGACTCAGAAACCCACTTGCGTAGCCATTTCAGGTCCCGACCCGTGGTTTTGTTGAAGCGAAACTCGCTTAAAGACATAATAGTGTTAAAAAGTATAGGCATGTATCTCTGTTTGTGTGATACGTTCTGTGTGTGTGTGTGTGTGTGTGTGCTCCTACATAGGCTCTCCCTGCATGCTTTGTGTGGGAGTGGGGCTCTGACACTGTATGTATGGGGGCATCCCCCAGCACAAGCAGCTGCATTAATTGCTCTGAAGAGAAATCTACGTGAGGACATCATTAACTAAAACCCGGCATGCATTTATAATTGATATGTGAACAGTGCCCTCGCATGCAGTGTTGCTGGAGGCTTTTCACTGCATGCGAAGCTTGGCTCAGACGCCCACTCCGGGCACCGGTGACCTCTAACCCTGGGAGGGTGAAGGTCAGAAACACAGGTGCGTTGCAGGGATTGGAGCTCAACATGTCCTGCAGCTCAGCTAGGTCAGACAGGATGTGCTATGTTCCCCTTTCAGTTGTCTTGTTTCAACTCTGTTACCTACTCTGCTAATTATGAGACCTTCAGATCAACCCTCACATGTTAATGGTGACTGTTTGCTCTCTGCCTGCAATATGAACTTTCACAGAACATGTTATTATTATTGGAATCTTTCATACAGCTGAGGTAAAGAAGTTTCTTTGTTCCACTTGTGATCAAATGTGGCTTTTTGCATCGCTGCAGAGATTACAGCAGAAAAATGACAGACAGCCGCAGAATAAACAAGCAGGAGGAGGATGGATAAAGGATATCACCTTGTGCATGTGCTACAGGAGCTTTTTTTTTTTTCATGGAGTTTATGACTCAAGCCTACCTTTAATACCTCTGTGGAACTCATTACCCACGACACCTTTGGGAAATTCATTTTCATATATCTTCACAATCTCAATTATGCCACTTAATTGATATCTTTATTTGCTTAATTGGTGGCTTTAGTCCTCGCTGGAGAAAGCGAAGCTCCTGTGTAGGAAACGCCACACTTCAAAGGCTGTTTTCTATCATTCTTTCATTGCCTCGTTATTTTCCGCGTGTCAGGGGTGTCACAACACATCCAGTGTGATTTTAATGAAGAATGAATTTGACATATTTTCACTCAATTTTTCTTTTTCTTTTTTAATACCTCAGTCAGAAAAAGGTGAGCTGAAACTTGTTAGCTCCATGACTGAATTACCCTGGTGAAGCATAACAAACAATTAGTGTGATGAGGTATATATATATGTACAGTATATATACACACACATGTATTTATTTAGATATGTAATATTGTGTCCTGTGCTGATCGAAAAGATCAGAATGTTATTTACTTTCAGAGGTTGGTGCAAACGTGCCATCACATTTAACGGGAAATTTAATTAGCTCGTGTGATTAATACGTGGACAAACAGCTCCGTGCCCAACTGCTGGGTTAGAAAACAGTTTAGTGCAATTAAGCCCTGCAAGATTTGGCCATGAAGTGTTGCAGAGTAACCCCCTGGACACGTTTGCTTTTTCTGCCAGTGCCAGAGCCTCCCCTACAATGTGCAGCAGCCAAGGCCTACTCCACAGTCTTTTATCCTCAGCGTGTAGTTTCACCCACTCCTATTGATTCTTTATTGACCTAAGGTGTCCTCCAGTGCCACCACTCATCCTCCCTCCACCACTGCCCCCACCCCCACCTTCCTTCTCCAAGTGCAAGGTGAAAAGGAAGACCGAGCTTAACATTGATTTCTTCGCCCTCCCTCTATTTCTGTTCTCCAGCCGACCCCCCGCTCCTTCTCTCTCTCTCTCCCTCTCTTACGGCCAACCTCTGTGAAAAGGCTGCAGCACGGCGGACGCCTCGCTGCGGCGCGGAAAAGGTGCCGAGGCGGTTTCTGAATAACAGCTCCTACATATGAAAAGAGATGTAATTCTACCTTTGATCTGCAACTAGAAGCCATAATAGTGCAGGTTCAAAAGTACAAGAAAATACTTGAGTGCCAAGGAAAAAAAAAAAAAACAACAACATGTTTGTCAGCTGGAAAGGAAGCTTTCAGAAAGAGTGAGTACATACCAGTTGGAATTGAACCACTGCAGCAGGGAATATGTATTCATGCATGTGAATTCCAACTTAAAGAGAAGTCTGAATTGGAGGAAAAACTGACAGAATAACAGATACAAAATAATAATAATAATATCAACAATTACTCACATTGTCAAGCCAATTATAGCTTGGCCTACTTCCTCTTAAAGGCAATGTGAGGAATATAATTACACAAACAAGGACACACACACACACACACACACACACTCTTACACACACAATAACGATTCAGCCCCCTGTAAGGCTGCCCCCCCCCCCCCCCCTCCTCCCGTCAGCACCCCCTCCTCTCGGCCCTTTGGACACACGAGAAACCAAATCTCTCAAATGGAGAAATAAACAAAACAAACAAAAATATACAAGATGAAAGAAGGAGCGAGACAATAAAGGAAGAGTGTCCCTGGTGGATTGTTCCCTCCCTCCTTTTTGCTGTAGATTCTTTTTTCTTCTCTTATTATTTTATTTGTTTGTTGCCCGGCCATTCATTACATTTTTTTTTTTCTTTCTTATTGTTTCTGTTGTTTGTGTCTCCCAGATCTTGGTAATTCTTAAATGGTTTCGACTCTTGCTTTGATCTCATTTAGAAAAAGAACGAAGCCAAAGCTTTGGAAGTTATTTTGATTAGACTTTTATTAACTTCTGTCTGCGTTTCTAATACAGTCTCTGAAGAATTCATTGGAAATTCTGTGATACGGAGGATGAGAGAGAACAAACTAATATAGCCATAATTTACAGGAGTATGTATGTGTGTGTGCACAATTGTCTTGCACAAATCCAACTTTCTTATGATTTTTAACCCAAACTTTAATTATATGGTAGTAAAGAAGAATGCAATTTATTATTTAGATGTAGTTTATGTTTATTAAAAGGAACTATCGATTCTGAAATGTTGTACCGGATTTTACTTGAGTGAGCTAAGGGTGATTAAGTTAATCTAAATATGTATGTTTTGTTATTTCTAGTTTATTCAACTCATAGTGTGTAGTTGTACTTGTTTTCAGTTCAGTTAACTTGAGTTAGTTTTACATTTGCAAATATGATAAAACTAGTAACTATTCAACTGAACTAAAGTGAAAATTAAAGTGTAATCTTTGTTTAAGGGGGGGCTAAAATAAACACACGTTGCCCTGACTTGCCCAACTGCCCTGAATTCTGTATTGAAGTAGAACAATTAGCAAGATGAGCCATACAGAAACTTTTGTACCTCTGTCAGCACTATAGAAAACACATTTTACTGATAATTATTTAGTGATAATTGTACTAAATGAATTTTAAATCACCACGATGAGCATTTTATTCACCACCCAAATCCATTGATTCATTTTTGTTTAGTTCACATTGCATTACGTTGCAGATGAACAGATGATATATTATTATGCACTAACAACCCGTCAGTGCATAATGTTGTTAAAATCAGCTTCACCTTTAAATAGAAGTAATGAATTGAATGTTGGATTTTTTTTTTTCTTTTTCAAATCAGGTTCTCTCCTTGAATCTGTTCATTAATTAAACTTTACAAGGTCTCAACCTGTTGGATTTCCGCAGAAATCCTATTTATGAGGTGTAGAATAAATCTAGACCAGACTGGTACATTTATGGTATCAACATAATGTTTAAAACATTTAGTTTTTTAATCAGTGACTCTGTTGAAAGCATCTCAAATTAATTTATCAGTACACCCTCCACTATATTTATACTGGCATTTGGTACATTTTATATTACCAACCACATTATAGAGCAGGACCGTCTAGTCTGTGGGTAATGCACAGTTTAAACTAGTTCCACTGAACCAAAAGGGGTCTTATTTCTGCATGCATTACGAAAAATTGACCTCCAACCTAATTGAATGATGTCTTAAGTCTGACTGAGATGCCAAGACAAAAATCAGACACTGGACTGTTTAGTTTATATCCACCTTGCTAAAATTATTTTTTTAGTACAGCAAGGACTGATTTTTTAAAGCCAACCAATAAAAAGTGTGGTTACATTATGTCCCCATATGCCAGTTGTTTAGAGATCTCTACATTCAAGTGTCATTGTTTCAAATCTAGTGCAGCGGTTAGTTGTGTCCTGTCTTCTTATTTTTACAAATCCAGACCCAGGTTGAAATATTGTCACTACTCTGACAGTCTTGTTAGCTTGTTTTTAGAAAGTATGACTTATAGGACACACACAAAAAAAACAAACTTCAATGCATATTTATTTGCAACACACGTGTACTGCATGGCAAAGAATGCATCGCTGTTTTATTAGTGTTACGTAAAAATCAAGGAGAAAACTGTTTTGATTTTCAAACTTTCTACGTATGTAGTACTGTGTTTATCACTTGTTTTAAACTGCTCAGCATCAGATTTATGGGTGGACATTGGTGATACCGTGCTAAATTGTTGACATAAGGTAGGAGGTATAGTATTGGCTTATAGTTTTAAATGTGTAAAACTTTCAGCTCAGAGTGAATTGACCAAAGGATGAGGATGAAATACATTATTATCATAAGAAATATTTATCAATATTTATAATCTTAATTTATTGCATATTCATTTTTTTTGTCACACTCGAATTTGGTAGCAGATGCAGCAAGACAGATCTCTACATGGAATGGATTGCAGATGGATTTTTTCTACTGTTATTCCAGTAGTTATTGACCATTTTGATTTTTAAACTCTAGTAATTTGTTTTTCTTTCATAAAAAACGTTAGTGTAGCTTTCCCCAATGTGAGTGCGTAACCCCTTTTTGTCGCCGCATTACAAAGAATTCTAGATCTGCCCCCTGGCAGAAATTCGTGATAAGCTTTGAGGAATTGCAGTAAACTTTCCTGTTCAAGCCAAACTCCTTTTATTCAATTTTAATTTGCAATAAGTAACAGCAACAGAGCAGCACAAATATCCCCCTTGAGTGGATATTTATGAGGGCCTAAATGGCCAGGGCTGCTTATTAAAGCACCTTATTTGAACTAGATAATGTGATTAGGATAAGATCAATTAACACCCGGCGATAACGGCAACTGCAGGCCCATTGTCGTTTTGATGACATTTGCATTTGGTCTGGTAATGTATGTCCTATGGTGATAATTAAGACGCTGGCTTCAGAGGCAGGCACGCTGAATGGGAGGGAAGGCATTACACCCGGACCTTTTGACGATTAGCATCTCCGCTCCAGCTCGCCGGCCGCCATATTCAAGTGGAGCTTTTGAAGGAGCCCAAATTGATTCAGCATCCCACCGCTTGTGCTCGACGATAATTTCTTGATGTCTTGATGTGTGTAATGTTTACAGAGCATTAGAGAGGGAAAGCCTCAAGCAGCAGGCCGCTGTGGAGAGGGTGCTACATGAAGGTATACACGCTAAGCAGAGGATGCTTTATAGAGTATCAGAATATTGTTCTGTAGGCTTGTTCAGAAGGATGCTGAAGGATCTGTATGAGTGCTGTATTATGGGTTCTAACTCTAAAGAACCCTTTAAGTAGTGCATGCTCCATACCCTGTGAGTCACAGCTCTGCTACTATTGAATATTTTAAGAAACCATTTTTGGAGAGGATCATTGATTTCTTCCACTATAAAAGGGTAATTGAAACTGTCCTCAAGCAATAAGCAGGGATGGAGGAGGGGAACAGAGGAAGAAGAACAGAATGAAGAGAGGATGGGAACTCAGGAACAGAAAAGAAGTGAAAATAGGAAAGAAGAGCGGATGGATTAGAAAATCCAAGCAAAACGTTTGTTTGTGGAAATTTGTACTGGAGGAACGCTGGCTAATTCAGAAACCAAGCGATACACTTTCTTTGTGTTCTAGTTCATTTCCCTTAAACAACCGCTAAGCAGTGGAGTCTCCAAGCCCTAGCTATGATGCTAGCTTGCTTGTCGTGCTCCTTGAAGAAACAAATCAAAGAAAAGCAAATCAGTCGGAGAACTAAACACTCCTTAGGCGCTGTCAGACAGAGGAAGGGGAAATGTCTTTGCTTGGTTGGCAGTTGCTGACTGGTTTGACCCAGCTGTCTTCATCAGCTCTGACTTAGTTAGAACAGATGCAGTAATGATATCTGACAACTCTACAGACATTTAGTAACTCACATAAATAAAATACCAAACAAACAATGATGAAATATGAGTTTCCTAGAAAATCATCATCAGCATCATTATCATCCTAGTTTTCTAGTGTAAAAGACCTAAAACTTTGAGTTTCACTCCTGCTCATTTACCTTTTATCTCATGATCAAAACATATCGTAGACTGGACTGGCTAAGAAATTATCCAAACTCATGCAATTGTTTTGTCTCCAATGTTGCAGCCTCTTTACACATTAGATCACCTCTTTTAAAAGCTGTTCCATCATTAGAAAATATGTTCTGTTGTGCAAGAAAAGACCACAAAGATTAACTTCAGCTGGACTTACCCAGTTGATTTGCTTAAATCTCACCATCATTCTTGGGATTTAGTTGAAAACTATGTAGAATGTAAATAAAAGTAAAACACTTATTTGTAAGTAATATAAAGACACAAATGCCCCCACATACACAGGCATATTAGGCATAACATTATGCCCACTGATAGGTAAAATGTATGACACTGATTACCTCTTTATCATGGCATCTGTTAGTGGGTGGGATATATTAGGCAGCAACATTGTGAACAGTGAACATTTTGTCTTCAAAGTGTTAGAACGTGGCAAACGTAAAGATTGGAGCATGTTTAACAAGGCCAAACTGCGTGGTCAGTATCACTATCGAGTGGTCCATGAAAGGAACAGTGGTGAACGGGCGACAGGGTCAGGGGGAGGAGGGTGAGGAGTGAAGCCTCACCTACTGCACCTCAAACCGCTGAAGAGGTTAAAGCTGCTGCTTAGCAGCTAAGTTTAAAGTGTTGACATGGCCTTCAAAATTCCCCAGAATCAATTCAAACATCTGTGGGATGCGCTGGACAAACAAGTCCAATCCACGGAGGCCCCACCTTGCAACTTACAGGACTTAAAGGATCTTCTGCTAACATCTGCTGCTGCCAGATACCACAGCACACCTTCAGGGGTCTAGTAGAGTCTAGAGTCTTACTGTAGAGGGTAATGTTGTGGTGGACAGGGCTCAGCATGCACACTGTAAGCTCTGCAGCTACACAGGCCCACACACAGGAAACTGGGATACACTGTGTGTTCTAACAGCTGCTGATACAAATATCTGTAAAAGCACTAAATGCATACAGATTTATGCAGGTTTTTTGTCTGCCATCCAGACAATCTATATTTTTTAAGGCCTTAAAAAACAACTTCTTTCAGTGTCACAACTGGATTTTGTAGTAAAAGAGTCTGCAGACCTTTCACTGAGACTAAACTAAGGTTTTAGGTTTTAGGTTTAAGGTACATTTGACACAGCTTTTTCCCTCTTTCCTTTCTCAGTTTCTCCTTTTTCCATTTTTTGCTTAATACAGCTTGGAAAATGTAGAAAGAAAAAAAAAAAACACCAAAACATTATTTTCATCGGGGACCTCGGCTTAAAGATAAACAAGTTGAAAATATCCCTCCATCAAAGATGCTGTGCTGGTTCAGTTAGATGTCTTTGGCTGCCTAACACCTGTTCCGGCAAACAAGACTGACTTCCTGTGAAAAGCAGTTGCGTGTGTGTGTGTGTGTGTGTGTCTAAAGGAAAATGTAGGGAGGGAGGTAGTTGAGGGACAGTTGGGAGCTGCTCACCAGAGAGTGTTGTTGTTTTGACTAGAGCACCTTCTGCATTAAGGATTGTTAATTTGTTTTGACAGTGCTACACGCTAAAGACTACAGCCGGCACATTGAAAGGGAAGAAGCCCTAGAATTTAGTCTCCTAAGTTATTTAGAAGAACCACTTAGTTCAGTTTTTTTCTCTTTACTCCTACATCTTTGAGTTGTTCAAGGTCCATGTGTATGAAACAACCAGCGATTCTGTATCTGTCATTTGTGTTAGGAAGCCTCACACCTCTGACCACACTGAGTTAAGGCGTCAGCAAACCTTGCCTGATCTTAAAACTCTGATCTTTCATCATCTGAAATGTTTTTACAGTGCCATCTTACAGCTGTCTTAATGTATCTTACACATCTGTATTTTTCAAGTGCTTACTGATCCAAATACTAGAGGTCCAGGTTAGAAAACTATTGTTAATTAATTCAGTGGAGAAAAATAAGATTTACATCAGCTTTATTTTAGCCAATACTGATCCTTTGACTAGGCCCCATCATTGCTGTTACAGATCCTCCAGACCAGCCTTTGACATCTTTACTGTTTAGAGGACTGTATTAAACCCACCTCAAGTGTGTTGCCTGAGCCCGACAAGCATGTTGCATTTCATGAAGTTTGTGCTGTGTTTTTCTTCTGGAAACATAACACTTCATGGAAATAACATAACCACCTCACCATTGTAATTGTTGTTAGTACCTTATCACCCGTTTTGCTTAAAGTTTCACCTATGTGACCAAATCCTACCCAAACCCAAATAGGATTCCTACATTTCTGCCCAAATCCTCACATGCAGGTCCCATCAGGTCCCATCACATTTGGCTAACCCTCCATGTATCCAGTGTATTTGGGCAAAACAGCTCGTTTCCAACATAGGATTAAGGAGACACACGTCCAACAGTTTCTTTACTTTTTGTAAAACAGGTGATCCGACATTAACACCTGCTTCACGTTGTGATTAGCCAACGGTGTGAAGGTAAGAAAGTGTGCTGTACTTAAATCAGTTGCACATCTATTTGTGGTACTTCACGGGAAGAATCATGTGCAACACTGTGAATGTCTTCCGAGAGAGACTTTCCAAAGATGTGTGCTGTTAGCTTGACATTTATGAATATATGTACATGTGAAATGTATCCACAGCCTACTTTGTGTACAGGCTCTAACAAATTTCAGCTCTCTTCGAGGCAGCTGCTGCAGCATCACTGTAATTAAATAATCAATGTGACCACTCATTGTTTTAAGGCTACGTTCATGGCTAACAGCACCGGTTGAAGTTTTTCATATTGGGACAGTGCACTTGTCATACAGCTTCAGCGTCTTCTACAGCCTTAATGAACATCTCTGAGCATCTTCAGATTGATCTGAGGGAGGGGGGTAGTAGGGGGAGGAGGGGTGCCATGGGGCACATTGAGGGAGGACAGACACCATGAAAGAAAAAGATAATGATGAGATGAACAGGGGAGAAGGGGAGAGAAAAAAAAAAAAAGAGTTTGATTGACAACCACAGACTGCAATTAGTGTGCTCTCTGGAAACATCTGTGTATTGGTTGTGTACATGATGTATACGTGTGGTTATTTTTGGTGATGTTTAGTTTGTGCAGTGATCTGGATCTGTGATCCAGCAGTTCTGCTACAGGGATGGGTAGCGCTGAGTGTGAGGCGCCACTGCCAGATGGCATTCTGTATACCCAACCCTGTCTCCTATGCACACACAGACATGCACAAACAGACGCATACACACACACACACACACACACACACACACACACACACACACACCTGACCGCACCAGCGGTCTGATGGAATGGTCTTGATTCTGTCAACCTGCCAAACACATGCTGTGAAACCACTGTAAAATTAATTACTCTTGTTTGTTTTAGGGCTTTGAAATGTTTTCTCCTTAATAGATAGTCGTGGATCAAGTTCTGCTTCATGTACAACATAACTACATTCATATGATAGAGTATCAGACATGACACCGATAGACTGTGTTTACTGTGTTTTTATGGTTCTTTTCAGGCTCTGTGGCGTAAGTAAACCTATTTTTTATGTAGTGAACAATTAGCAATCTTAAACTTTGCAATGCACAGTTAATTGGAGAATGGATCAAATCTACATGACATTGCTTTGATCTATACATATGCCCGTCAGCATTCTAGGGGCTCCATAGTTTTTAAGTTAACCACAAGCTTTACTTTTAGGAGTTATTAAGTTGTGTTAGCGTTAATAAGTCCATTACTCTGAAGACAAACAAATTCACCTTTTGAACAAACTTTTTTATTAACAAAAGAGGATCAATAATCTAATACTAATAATACTATGTCTACATTTAATCTGGTACATCTGTGAATGCATCTTTCTCTCTCTTTTTCACTACTCTGAGCTGACTTAAGCCGTGTTTTTTCTTTCAAAACATCCTCTGGAGTGTATGAATCTAAGATCCCTAGCTTGGAGTTGTAGTTTGTGTGTTTCGGGGGGGGGGGGGGGGGGGACTGAGCTTTGTAGATATGCTAGTACGTCCTTTTCTAGACAGATGGTGGCAGCAGCGCAGCATTTCACTCTTAAATGCACAATAAAACTTTTTTGTCTGGACACACAAGTACATTTGATTTTCTTTTCCCCCCTTGCCGCTTGTTCTATGACGAACCCGCATCGCACGATGTTTGCTCAGAGAGTCTGTTTGTCATAAACAACGCAGCAAGTAGAACCAGAAATGTTATGCCATTTCGTCTTCGCATGTTTTTTTGTGCTCTAGCTGCTACTTTTATTGTGGTTTTGCCATGAAAATAGCATTTAGAACTTGTCTTGCCTAATGTAGATCGAGGGGTTTTTGCACATACAGTACGTTCATGGTGCCCAGAAGATGAATCCTTTAACGACTTCTGTGATTCCTTTTTATTCACTGCCAAGTCAATGTTTCCACATATTGTCTGAAATATTCAACAACTACTACACAGCTACCTGATGGCCGGTCATAGAATGTCGTACAGCCATTTATAATTGTATTTATTTATAATTGTCACCACTTTGATGATCCCCTGATTTTCCACTAGCGCCATCTAGGTCAACATATTCACTTAACCAATGCTTCCCACATAAAAATATATGTTTCAGTGCATTTTGTGCTAATTAGCTAGCGTATAAAAAAAAATACACTACTCACCTGTTGCACTCTGAGGTTAGCATGTTTGCATGTTTGCATGGTTGTGTACAGATTTACCCTCAAGCAAAACTATGACAAAATACATCCTCACAGATCAGCCAGCATCACTGTAAACTCCATATGGCACCCATAGGTGTCAGCTAACTCCTGGTCCTGGTCCTACTAATGAACTGTATCATAAGCCTGAGACTGATGCTGTCTATTCTAATGGCCAATCTTTGTGTCATGACTGACACTGCGTCCACGTTGGAAACTATAGAGACAACATTAACAACCTCTCACTGTCTGAATGGACCTTAGGTCATGTTTTGCTCCATCCCTAATTGATTTCTGACTCTTTTCACATCGCCCTTGCTTGGCCAACACCAGACGGCATTATTATTGTTATAATTATGTAGAAGATTATTGCATACGCAGAAACAGAGAGATGCGGTTCATGTTTTAAAATGTACTGATGATTTAAACAATGTGATATTATCAGAGGCCTGGGAAGAGGTCAGGAGCAGGTTAAAAGAAATAAATCATCCCTGCTCCTTTGTGCTACCCTTTAACTCGGAATCACAGTCGAGCACAGATCATACATATGTACAGGACTCCTCACTCCCCGACACACGCAGCACGTCCATTGCTGCAAATGAACACTCCCCTTGAAATAATTCTCATCAAGGTTCAATCACTTTTCTCGTCCTTTGCCTGCAGCGGTGTATCAAAAGGGTTCTTCATCAATCTCTTTTCCTCTATTCTCCTTTGCACCCTCCCACTGTTCCTCCTCTTCAGACTGAGACAGGGGACTTCAGGGGCGGAGGGGTGGCTTGTATGTGTGGAAGTAATAGGTGGTTGTATGTCGAGGCTGAAAGCTGAAAATGCCTTGTGAAGGATTCTGGCATGGCAGCCTGGCAGTGGTGTGATAGGTGATACACTGATGACGTATTTATCTGCACGCAAAAGGCAGAGGAAGTTCAAGTCAAAGCCCCGGGCAAAGACTGTCTTTGGCCTACAGGTCAGCTGGTTGTTGATAGGGGCAGCTAATGGGAGAGATAGACTGGGTTTCACCGGATAAAGGGTGGAGCAAAGGTCACCTTTACCAGGGTTACATCTTAACTGAGCTTACAGCCCCCCCCCCCCCCCCCCCCCCCTCCACCCCATCTCACACACAGACACAGTCACTTTCTGTACGACCTGGTCCTGTGCTGCATGATGGTTAAATGTTTTGGCAGCCAGGTCAGTAGACGGTCATGCACTGACCCGCTGGTGAAGGCTGGAGTTATCTGGAGCTCTCCCGGTGATGAATGACCACTTAGTGCAAGAAGCTGCAACCCTGCACCGACTTGTTGGCCGAGGTCCCACACCAGTGGAGTCATGTGAGTGTGCACACAAGCACACACACACATACAAAGACTGTAGTTATACAGACATTAAAGAAACAGGCTTACACTTCGAACTATTTAAAAAATCTAAATGGCCCTAGAACAACAACAAAAAAAACAAAAACACGGCGAACACAAGGATATATGATCGATCTAAAGGTAAAACCCCCAAAATTAAATTCAGATGCGATACAGATTTCAAATACATTTATATCTATGTTTGATTGTACGGTTTAATGGTTATAAGAGATTTACAGACACACACAGTACAAACACTGTGCTTACAGGTTTATTTAGTCATCTGTGAGCACCGGGACCGAGACAACCGTTGCCATGTCCCTGCCGTCCCGATCTGTTGGGAGCCAGATGGGAATATGAGTCCAACGGTGTTTGTCAGTGAGCCCAGATAGGCTCGCTAACCTCCTGCACCTCCTCCTTCCTCGCTTCCTGTTCTCCCATCACCCCATCCCGCTCGCCCAACCCAAAAAGCAATACTAAACACTGTAATACCTCTGTTAGTCCCTGCTGCGTGTGGTGTTGCTGAGGTTACCTACTCAGGAGCCTTAAGCAGTGTCTCAGAGATGGAGATAGAGAGGGGTGGATTGAAAGAAGGGAGAGAAAGAGAATCGGATGGGGAGTCCCAGGGTGATTGTGTTGTGTCCGTACTCTGACTCCTGACGTGACTTCATTTAGATTTACATCAGCTGCTAAATTAGAATAATCACTTCTAGAGCACTCTGGGCCTTACCTCATTTCCTCCTCTCTCTCTCTCTCCCCCCCTCCCCTTTTTCTTATCTATTCCTGTGGCCCTTTTTCCATGTCTTCTTTCTTAAAGACACCTTGTCATACTGTCTGTGAAACATTACACTGCAGCAAATTCCGTATTATGAAATGAAGACTGTGCGAAGTTACTCAACAGATAGAGAATCTGGCAACTAAATGCGTAACATCAAATACGTTTTAGGCAAAAGGGCATGATTAAAGAATCAGGGCAGCAGGTTCTTTTGCTAAATCACTGCAGTTTTTTTTATGTTGTGCTAATTAAAATGTATAAATTGGATTGCCTTAATTAGGCATATGATTTTTTTTTCCATGTTGACCGAATGAAGTCACGTGACATGTGGGTATAACCCTAAATCTTTTCGGGGTGGGTTGCTGTGACCCTAATGTGGACAACCTCTGTGATCTTTTTGATGTCCACAGTTTCCTGGTCTCTAATCTCTTTCCGAGCCATTCTCATGGCCAGGCTTGGACTGGTGTTCCCCCAGTCAGAAATGCGATCCCTCTCCCCTATGTAATGCTCCCCACAGCTGTTGTACTAGATAACATATACCTCTCCTATCTTCTTCTCTGACTCAAGAACTGTGAGATATGGCCTAAAGGTCCAGTGCTGGGTAAAGGAAACAGGTCTGGAAGACACTAACAGAAGCTATAGAATGTCTTTTGTGAAATCAGTCAAAGTAGGGATTTCTGGTGCAGCTTCACCTACAGTACTCTCGTCCCAGTCATCTTATTTAGCATACATGTGGAGCAAGTCTTGGTAGGGTTAGGGTTAGCTTGAAGAAAACACCTGTTTAGTTATTTACTTAGGAATGAGATGCATACCAAGCACACATTGTTGGCTAAGATTTGTTGCTGTTGCACTGACCAAAATGACTGATTACAAAATAATCTTTCTATGGCTAAAGCTGTAATGATCTTAGTTGTATCTACAAGTTCTATAGCTACCTGTAATGTATTTGTTGTGTGCTGGACTGCCAAGTTTGTTTCCTCCTCAATTCCTGCAAAAAAGTGTATACACATACAATTGCATTCCACTTCAAAAGTACATCCGGCGTGCACATGAACGCACCATTAGCCATTATTTGCACACCACTGGTCCTCCACCGAGTCCTCCGATGCGGTGCCAGATGTAGCTGCTCGGAGAGTTCGACAGACTGGATGGGCTATGGCCAAAATGTGTCTCCGTCCTCATTGTGAGGTGACAGCAGGGGTAGCCCAATTTAACAACTGGGTCATTCCCAAAAGGAGCCCGGTGGATGTTTGTTTTATGACTTATGAGGTTTGATTCTTGCGCGTGTGCGCACATATGTGAAGGCACAAATGGATGCTGGCAGACACACAGGGACACGTTACAAATGTGGAAGTGCTTCACACACATGCACACAGAGACACACACACACACACACACACACATTCCTAAATACACATGGAAAGTGAATCCTCAAGCAATAAGCAGTAAAAGGACACATACAAACATAGATGCAAGCCTCCAAACAGAAACATGTATACTTCCTAGGGCACAGACACACAAATGCGTGCACAACCCTGCCTTCTAAGCAGTCCCTCCCTCTCTTTCTCTTTCTCTTTCTATCACACACACATACACACACAGTGAAGAATCCTCAATAGTGCTACTAGCCCTAATAATGCTGGAGTGTTGTGGCAACTAGGCTTTAAGCTACAAATTGACTGCTAGCTGCGGGTGGGCTCATGTAGCAGCTTACTACTGCAACTCCACCACTGTCCATTCAGCCAGAGGAGACTGTTAGACAGATATATGGCCACTTAATTGGCCCATGATGGCAGTATGGTGGAGTGGTGATCGCCAGCGGAGTGCTAGACACCAGGATGATTAGGGGCCTCTGTGTGTGTGTGTGTGTGTGTGTGTGTGTGTGTGTGTGTGTGTTTGTGCGAGAAACTGTGTGTGTGAATGGGATATGAAGCCAAGCTGAGGGTCTGGGCTTTCTTTTTGTGTGTCTGTGAATGTGTGTGTGTGTGCGTGTGTGTGTATGTGTATGTATAAAGAGACTGCTCAGCCCAGCAGGACAGCGCCAGGCCTGGACTTATTAGTCACTCGTCTCGAGCTGTCAACCCACACAAAAGGCATCAGACGATTAAAAAAATGAACAGCCACAAACATATTCTGCACACTGCTAGTCTTCTTCTATGTGTCAGGTGTGTGTGTGTGTGTGTGGAGGTGGGTGCGGGTGGGTGTGAGGTTTATGGTTGTCTGTGTGTGTGTGTGTGTGTGTGTGAGAGAGAGTGTTTTGATGGAGGCCTATTTTCCCTCTGAGTCCACTCTTCCTCTAAGTGGGGAAATCAATGCAAATAAGGAAAGCGGGGAAGACGGAAGGAGTGAAAAGAGTGATTTAAAAAAAAAGTGCTGAAAAAAAGACAAACAAACAAGGGCTCGGATTTAAGAGAATAAAAAAAAAAAAAAAACGAGAGCGAAGAAGCGAGGGGGAAAAATGGGATGAGAATGCCCATTAAGGTGGGAAATTGGAGCCCTTTGCTGTTAAGCATTCCGCTTGTGCCCATATTTCCCTGATGGTGGCGAGAGATTTGCCGGGCCCCGAGTTATCCAGATGAGACCGGCAAGAATTAAAACGCCATATGTTCAGGACGGCACCTCGGCACAAATCAAACGCTTCTGTAATTTCTCTCAATACAAAAGAGGCCCCTAACATTAGGCTTTCTCCGCTTTGCTGGTTTGTTTATTTCCACTCTCTTTTTTGTCATGTTGATGTGGCGATTTAGTCTAAGTGTGCCGGCGTCTGCTCCTCTATGGGTTATGTGTAAGTACGTGTGTAGACAGCTCATTAGGTTGGAGGTGATTGGCATCTGTTTAGGAATCTCGCTGTGGCCCCACAACTCAATAGCCTGGAACACTTCTTCCTTTCTGGTTTGTTCATGTCACTTAACGTGAAAAGCTGTGTTTGGTTATGGATACTTAATTCTGTATTGCGTCCGTTCTTTGTATTGTATTTTAGATACTGTATATAACAAGACACGTCAGTCCCTTTCAAAATTTAGCTGAGTGTTTTGGGGAGATTGTTGCGGACTAAAAAGGATGTTGTGGCAACTTTTCTAAAAGGTTCTGTGCATCTCACAGTCATTTTAGAAGTTTAATGCAATAAAATTGCAAAAATGCAAAAGAGAAAAGCGCTAAAACTATTGCTTTGAATAATTCGCAAAGAATCAATGGCTACTTGTTCCTGGTAGACTTGTTGTCTAAATATGTGATGCTGCATTAAGATTGCTATCAACCGTGCTTATTAATCTATCGCAAATTGATTTTTGATAAATTCATCATATCATATTGAGTGCACACTTTTCCCCCCCCAACACTTTCTCCATTCATCAGGCATTCATGGTGTAATTGGCTTCATACACTGCATTAAAAGTGACAAATATTTTTGTAAAGGATGAAGGGAACTTGAGAGAGAAGCTCAAAGCCTGCTCACACTCTTACCTTCACATGTGGTTTTCCTTGGTGTCCCAAATGATCAAATCTCACTTTAAATCCATAGTTCTGACTATGAGTTTGATTTGATTTGAAATACATATTTCTGATACTTAGATGAAACTGGTGTTTCACCTGCCAGTAGTGCAAAATGACTTGTGCATTTCCTCATCAAGGTGGTAGAGACTGGCTAGCTTTCATGCCAAAACGATGCCTTTTTTTTCTGCAGCCAGCAGACCTAGTGTGCACCATATTTAAGGAGCCCTTCAGTTTGTATTTTTTTACTCACTTAACTGGCACAGGAGAGATGATGCAAACTGCGGACATACTGTATGCTGTCCCATGTTAACCACATAGAAAACAGGTGTGGGTCTAAAGTCATATCTGACAGGACTATTTCAATAAACTGCAACTTTCTTTGGAAAACTCTCCAACCTGCATGTCACCTTCCAACCCCCCCCCCCCTCCCACCACTGTCCACCATCACCCCTCTATTTATCACTATCATTTTATAGAATGTTGCCCCTGCTTTGACAGCCCCGCACCAATAATTGTGTGTTTTCAACCTCTGCTGCCTTTGGCTAATTTAACCACAGATTGAAATGGAATGAAGCCCCCACCCCCATTACACCCCAACCCCTACCACCACACACACGCACGGTGCCAGCCAGCAATCAGGAGTCTGAATAGACTGTGTTTCCTCGGCAGACACAAACCTGATTCCAAAGCTAATAGTCATTGTTTGAAGTGACACCGCTGCCCTGGCATTTGCTTAACCTTCTGTCTTCTGCACAAGGCAGAGTCAATGCACAATCCCTGCTTAATTAATATCTTCCCTCTCTTGCCACTTTCCCATTCTTCCATCCGCCTCCCTTTCATCCTTGTACAACCAGATGGAGAAAAGAGAGGAACAGATAACGTAGTTTCTACATTCGTTGTTTATGTAAATGCATCCATTATCTGTCTTTTACAGATCAACAATCAACAGCACTCTATTTGGACATCCTCCAAGCATTTGTAAGTGACCTTTTTGCAATATACATTTAATACATAGCAGCATTTATTCTTATCACCCTTAAGGATTTCAAACAGTTCACCTCATTTTTATTTTTGCCTGGTGTTTTGTCAGTAATAGCCTGTTAATGTATGGTATATTGGCATATTGTAGATTCTCCTGGTCCCAGTAGTGCTCAAGCTGTTGAGGATTCTCATGGTAAGGCTTTACTGTCAGACACATAGCGACTTCCATACCAGACAGTGGCACAGGTGGTCAGGATTCACAAATGGTGCCTATGTAGAACATGTTGAGAATAGAGGGAGATTTACCTTTATCACTCAATGCAGGAAGTGAAGGCACTGCTGTCTCTGAGCTATTTGATGGCTTTGAGAAAGCAGAGGAAAGGTTCTTCACCAGTTGAAGCTTCATGTAAGAGTGGAGTGAAAGAGTAAAAAAAAAAAAAAGCTTACATTAACTCTGAGCTAGAGTTTGTCAGAAGGCATGTGGGAGACTCTGAAGGAAGAAGGTTCAGTGGTCTGATGAGACCAGAATTGAGCTTTTTGGCCATCAGATTGGATAGCTATGACTGGTGAAGAACCCAGGCAACACCTGCTGTATGCACAGTCTACCTCGTTACAACTGTGAACACTTGAAACCGGTCCTCTTCTTGTACCATCACTCAGTTTTTGAGAACGGCCAGCTATAGGCAGATTTATGCCTGCGCTCTCTAGGTACCTTCCACTTTTGTCATTTTTCTATAGTTATTCTTGAACTTGTGCTTTTCAATAACATTTTTGTGGAGTTGCCTGAAGTGTTCTTTTGTCCTTATGGTTTAGTGAAGTCACAATTAATTGAACCAACTGGCCACACCAGTGCAAATGTAATTTTATTTGAGTTAAATTTAAGCAGGTGAGTGCTTATGCAATCATTTATTTTCAGTTTGGTATTTTTAATGAATTTACATTATTTTGCAAAAATATTTTTTTTCCGTTTTGACATGAAACAGTATTTTTGTTGTAACATTTTGTCAAAAGTTACATTAAATCAACCTTTATTTGATGTTGTAAATAAGTCGAATGTGAAATTTTAAAAATGGGAGCAAATACTATTTAAATACTGTTAGTAATCCACAGTGTGCAGTTGCATGGAAAAGTAAGTGAAACAGTGCGATATTCATTGGTTGAACCACCAACAAACTGTTTTAGCTCGGACATATTCTTGAGGTGTATGGTGCGAACAGCTCTCTTCATGTCACACAGCTTCTGTATTGGGATGACGTCTGGGCCAGTGCAAAAGGTGGATTTCACAGATTTTACAGAAAAAGTTTCACTTACTTTTTTCCCACCAGCACTTTATATGTTTAATGGGTGTGTTCAATCGATCTTTGACATATTTATACAGAAATTATTATCAACAGAAGAAGGAGAGAAACAGAGAAAGAGGGTAAAAAGGACATTAAGATAAATAACAGTAGTGTTGGCTGAGCTTTAGGTGCAGAGATTTGAAATTGAATGCACATAAATACATACTGTACACAACAGGAGCGTAACAATGGGATGCATTTTCTTGACATCTTCAGCTCAATATCTCCCTGCACACATGAACACAGCAATTTCTTAAGGCCTCTGTGTTAAATCCACTTTTTTTTTTCTCTTTGAACAAACCTCGTACTCACGACTCCACACTAAATAAGAATCAATGCCTAGTTAAGACTGAAGCCCCGCCAGTAAGCCTGAGCAGGAGGTAAGCAGGAGGTAAACAATGCCACGACTGGTGTCTGTCTCCAACAAACACACTGAATCCTAATTCAGTGTGTTTGTTGGATCCTAATCCTTCTGCTCTGACGCTTTCTCATCTCTTACTTAATTCTGTCCTCTGTTCCTTTCTTCTTGGGCTGTTTTATGAAGGCTCCATCAGACCAAAGAGCAAATGGAATCTATTCAGTCAGTGGGGAGAGGGTGCAAAACAGTGACGTGTTTAATCAAAGAGTGGAACAGCTGACTTGAGACTGCATTATAAACACATTACAAACACACATTATTCCTACACTGAAATGAAATCAGTCTTTCACATGCATTGTAATACGAGCGTGGTATGATCTTATTAGTGGGAGGTTGTTTGTCATACTGTTTCCCTGGCAAGCATTCAAACCTTAGAGCTCGTATGTGTTGTGTATTAGAGCTTATTGCATTTTGCACTTGTAAGGATTATAATAAAGCATTTCTTTGGTATTGCTGTGATTAAAATGTGACAGAAATGGACACACGCGTTTGAAATTTGCAACTGACATTGGCAACTGTTCATCGCCTTGGGGGACACGCGCTGGTAAATAAAAAAAGTTTTAACTTTGTTTTTGCACAGTATGTTACATGCTTATACTATTTCGTGCTAATGCTCCTCTTACATATTTGAGTTGATTAGTTTTGATCATGGACATGCAGGAGTTTTCAAAGATGTATTACAGCGTTTGACTGAAAAAACTTCCACCTGAACTCATGGATGAAGTGTTTAGATTTTGGTGTTTGTGTGAGCGCAATACCTCAACAATGCTTCGAGGGTTTTTCTTCAAATTTGACACAAACCTCCAGTTGGACTAATTGATGGACTGATTTGATTTTGGTAGTCAAAAGTCACTATTTCTGTCCCATTCACATAAAAGCATGCAATGTCTCAGGAACCCTTCGAGGGAATTTCATTACATCTGGCAGAAACGTCAACTCAGACTCGTAGATGAACTGATTAGAAGTCTGGACAGACACGCAAATTACAACTTGACTTGTTACTAGAGGTGGGAGAAGCAAATAGTAACCACCACAAAAGACCAGACATAAAATAATTATTGTGTATTCTCTTATGAGAAGTACATATATGACATTGATGTTCTAATTTACAGATGTGCAACTCTCATGTTTTATATACATTCCTCCACAATAAAGTAGATGATAAAAAATCTGATTAAATGTATTACTGTGTTAAGTTTTTCTGTGTCCCAGCAGTTATGAATATTATTAGTTTTCAATCATCTTGTCTTATGACACTTACTTTTAATTTCCAATTGTACATCTGAGTTCAATTTAAACAAACAGCATTACAGCAGACATTATTGTTTAAAGTTACAAAAAGACAAATTAGTGTAAATAGTCGCAGTCTGTAAATGTTCTACACAGATGTAGAACCAAAAATGAAAGGCTGAAGCATGAAAAATGAAAAACTGGGGGTTTTGCTGTTTGAATGCACACCTGCAGCCACTGTGAGTCATGTTAATACAAATGGTACTGTATTATTTTCTAGTGCAAACAGAGTTTTTCACTGTCTCAGTCTCTGGCTGTGTTGTTTGTCGTACAGTAGGAGTGAACCCATCACAATGGTCCAATGTTTGCTTTTCCCACTGCGTGTCTGTAGTAGCCGCTCTTTCTCCTCTCTGTCTCTGTCTTCCTCGGGGTGTCCGATGAAGTGGTCAGCAGTTGACAGGTGCTGCCATGGCTGACAGCCCAAACACAGTATGCGTGTGTGTGTGGGTGTGTGTGTGTGTGTGGGAGAGATGCTGCTTGAGGGCAAATCGGCCCTGTGCTGCAGAGCATGGCAGGAACAAAGCCACAGGGACACAGAGTCAATGACATCTCTCTCTCTTTTTTTTTTTTTTTCTCGCTCTGCCCGTCTTTTTCACCCACTTCTCCTATTGCTCTCAAAATGTTGTAAATTTTTGGAAACTAAACAACTTAATGAAAACCCCGAGCCAATATTACTTCATGCAAATCGTGTAAACACTCCTTAACTTAAATTACCTGCATAGAGAATATAGGAACAGCTCCTGGTTTTTTGTGTTGCTTAATTCAATGATGTGTCAATCACGCCGTTTAAAACCTGCTCTTTGTAAAACTGCATTAGCAATAGCTCAGATTGTATTGTATAAGCTAAAGCTGGCACTAAACGTTCACTAATGGTATGGTAGTGTCAACACGTGCCTGAATGGGCCTCGTGTCTTCCTTATCACCCTCCATGCTACACCTAGGATATGGTTTGACTGGTGGTAGTATCCTCATCCGCCTTGACCAAGGGAGTGTGTGTGTGTGTGTGTGTGTGTGTGAGTATGGTATCTAAATTAAATTGTCTTTATCTCCTCCAGAAAAAAAAAGGAAGAGGGAGGAAGGGAAGGGCTGTGGGAGTGGGGGTGAAAATTAATTTGTTAGATCAAAAAAATATTTAATTTTGCTGCACATCAAAAAAAACTTTGTCTTCAGACAGGGTGTACTGAGGCGGACCCGCCTTTTTTCTTCTTCCTCCTCTTCTTCTTTTTCTTCATCTGCTTCTTCCGTTTTTTTTTTTTTCTTTAATTAAAATAAAAGCATTCTATTATTACAGCAGATGAAAAGGAAACATCTATTCAAACAGTACAGTCGTACCGGACTACCACTAATCTTTTGGTAATTATTTTTTAATTGAATCTTTTGAACACAAAAGCCTTGAGCAGATGCTTGCATTACCGCGCTCCCACGTTGCGTGCTACGCCATGTATACGAGATGATGCCTGCCTCGCCATGAGCAAACGGCAGGACAACGCTGGGATAAAAGAAGAGGAAGTTGGCAAAGGGAACCAGAAAAAAAATAAAAAATAAAAAACCTGGAGCAGGGACAGGGTTGGATGGAAGGAGGAGAGGAAGTCTGCTGAGATGGAAAGTTATGTATAGATGAATGGCTCAGCAGCAGGAGCACATACACACAGACACATGTGCTGATCCCGCTTGGATGTAAACCAAGAGGTCAAGCTGCTTGAACGTGACCCCTGCACCTTCTTACCTCCACCGCTTTTCTGTGCCATCCCTCTTTTTCGTCGAGATGACTCCTGCATCTGCAGAGTGCTGATTCCAAGCACATAATGATCGGTCTTAAGGGGATGGAGAGGGGCGCTGTGCTTATAGAAAAAAAAAAAAAAAGCCCCAAAAGATGAACCCAGTCTAAACTTTTCCAGCTTTTCGCCTCCCTGAAAGGACCTTCAAAACACCTTATTACCACAGAGCTCCCCATTTCACTGACATTTGATATGCTCCTACGTGTAAGTGAGGGATCCTGGGTGATGTGTGTGCAAAGTTCTTCCTCCGCGACGCCTCAGAAGTGCTTAAAAGACATGCAGGGGGAGATGCAAAGAGGGGCTTAAGGAGCAGGCAAATAGAGCGGCTCAGAGCAAAGAGACATCTTTAGCTTGGTTGTATGCAACAGCATATTGGCTCTTAATCACGTCGAGTACCCGTCAGAGCTTGCCAAAGCAGGTTAAATCACATTACTGGTGCATTGTGCGCATGTTAAAAGAGTGTGTGTCCATGCTTTTTATGGGTTTGCATGTGCGTGTGTGTGTGTGTGTGTGTGTGTGTGTGTTCGTGTCTGCATTAGGCAAAATGCTGGTCACATTCAGTATGTGAAGGTGTAAAGCCCAAACTCTACACGGGCTTGGATTTTGGTTGCTGTGATTGGAGCTGTTTGCTGCACAGTCAGAAATCAGGCCTACGTAGCAGAAAATTCTCAGCGCGACGCATATTTATCCAACGACTGAAAACCTTTTAACTATCTTAACATTAGATATAACTGGTATTTCTACAAGCATTTAGGAGAGTCCAAAACCGTTACCGTGGTCAATCTGACACTCCTATAGCAGCAAATCCAATGTGCCGCATCTCCTCACTGTGACAGACCTCAGTCTTGTAAAGCAAATATTAGTGACGCGTGTCCTGGTAAGAGAACTTTGTTTAGCTTTACTTTTAGCAGACATGAGTTACTCCTCATTAAAAAAAAAAAAAAACGTTTCTGCCACGTGAAGTTGAAATAGATGGTTTGAAAAGGTTAGGACTTGTGGTAGAGTTACATATGCTATAAATACTGAGATGGCTGTACTGGTGCTTCTTATTACCTTATTTCATGTCCTGTCACTTTTTAGGGGGCCTGGAAACTGTGGCCTCACATGTGTCCCCATTCTTGTCTTTACTTCCATTTGGACTCACGGATGAACTGATTAGAAAATAAGTTTAGATATGCATACAGGCACAAACGATCTGTGCATTATACAATCTAACTCATCAGTATCAGGAATGATCAAACGTGGCTAATGACAACATAAGGTGAAGAGGTGGAGACAGACAAATGGCGACAGAAAGAGATGGATGCAGCTGGGATGTGGGATGGCGAGGGACAAGGAGGGGGCGGAGGGGCCTGCGCGACGGAGAGGACCGACTGTGAGAATGAGAGATCAACAATGCCATAAATAACCTTGGGAGAAGTCACCTATCCTCCCGCAGGCGACAGCTCGTCAGGGAAATGAATGGGTTGTCACTGTCGTCTTTGTGCCATGGCTGAGGGCACTGAAGCTGGCACAGCTACACTCGCACACAAATGAAAAAAGAAAAAGAAAAAAAGAAAAAGGTTTTCTTTTCTCTTTTAATGTCTTTGTAACAACACCCCACCCAAACACCCACCCACCCACCCTCAACTCACTCTCACCGCTGCTAAGACACACGCACAGGTTCACACACACACACACACACACTTGCATCCACTTAAGCAAAAACAACACGAGGGGAGAAGCAAGGAGGGAGGGACGACAACAGTGTGGAATCCAGGGCCACGCAAACACACACACACATTCACACTCTCCAACACTACTCACACCTCACACACCTCTCCATCTCCCTGCCTGTCTTCCTCTCTCTCTCTCTCTCTCTCTCTCTCTCCCTCTATGGACTCCAGGTGTGCTGCTCAGATCTCGTCCCTGCAGCATTTTAGTCTCCTTCGGCACAATATTTGCCCACAGTTCAGCAGGCTCCAGCGTTGCACCTAAAAACACTGCGACGGGAACAAAGTGGGCGCTCATTGTGCCGCTCGCGCCGCGCATATAAGAAACAGATCAATAGCTTTGAGCTATGCACTGTAAATGCATATCGCCTTTTATCAAATTACAAACATCTTTATTACTAAATAAGTATTTTGACAGAAGAAATGCGTTCAAACTCAGGAGTGCAGAGGCTGTCATTAGTTGTTTGTTTACCTGATATGCTTTCTTCATAAAATGAAGGGTCATTTCTACTGGGGTGGGGCTGGGCAACCACTTTATTTCTATATTTTTCACTATTCTCCCTGTTTGTTTAGTCATTTCTGTTATTTCTGTTGTCTTTGTGTGTTGCAGCCTGATCGGTCAGAATCCACACTCAGAATCCATTCACACAATAATTATGCATAGACACACACGCTGAAAAGCGGGTCACTGGCCATTTAGGTCCATGAGATTCTCATGAAGCCGTACGTCAGGGCCTCCTTGATGTGGTTACTTTTAATTTGGCACAAACATCCACTTGGCCGTAAAGATGAACTGAGTAGACTGTGCCGGTCAATGGTTAGATCACACTCACATCTGGTCTTGTCTGGTCTATTCCAAGAAGATAGTTTTTTAAAAAACTTCCACCTCATGCCATTGTATTTCCTTTTTGTTTTCAAGTGTGCGTGTTTCCGTGTGTGAAATAGTTGCTTTGTCAGTGAACACGCTGACGTGTCAGAAATACATGACTCCAGCAGCATTTCACATATTCGCATTTGAAAAAAAAAAAAAAAAAAAAAAAACGAATTGTCACAGGCTCTTTTTATATAGAGAACGGCTTCACAATTCATTTCAATTTCCTGCAGGGCCCGAGTGACTTCAGAGAGCAAGTAATCTGACGAAGAACTCCATTTAGCCCTGCATTTACATCTTAACCCCAAAACTTGATATTTCACAAATGCGAGTCTACTGCGCGTGAGGAACGCCGCCTGTCGAGTTTATTGAATTCGAGAAAGGCCTGGGCGTAACCTATTACAACCCCTCCCTCTTTGACATCAAACCCTTGCCTAAAGTGGAGCTCCACACAAGTAACAGGACTACTTACATCACAAAATGGACTCTAAATGCAAACAAGCATAACTGGGGAGAGTCAAATCATACTGACTCTCCTCCCCTCCCCCCCCCCCACTCCAATTCGTTTTCTTTTCTATTTTTTGCTTCATCTGGGAGACGGTTTGGGGGCCTTTCTTCTTCAAATTTCACACTGCGTAGTATTGTGCTTGGATAAAAATGAAGCGGAGAAATGAGGAGAAAGGGACGGAGCGAGAGAGAGGGGATGCAAGAGGAGAGAGAGAAATCAATAGTGAGGACATAGCTGGGGGGTTTCCATATTACATTTTGCATAGACGTCGGCTGTAATTTGCCTTTGATCTTCGTCCCAAGATGACTCACTGAAGCCATCTTCCACAGCCAATGGGGGGAGGGAGGGAGGCAGAGGAGAGTGTGGGAGGGATGGAAGGAGTGGGTGGAGGGTTAAGGATGGAGAGAGAAAGAAGAGGAGGGGGGCTGGGGGGGGGGGGGGGGGGGGCGACCACAGAGCCTGCATGCTAGGCCCGGGCTTCATCTCCAGTTCATACATTCTGCTGAGATGTCGTTTCTGCAGCAGACTGGATGTACTGCAGACTCTCCTCGCTGCTCAGAGGGACAAACGGATGCATTGTGCCAGTGAGACAGAGCGGGGGGTGGGGGGCTGGGGGTCTTCATCTGTTCCAGGCACCAGACTTCTGAAATACACAGTAAATGATCATCAAATTAACTATTTTCATCCTATAAACTATGTGAGAAAGTACTGCATTGTTTCTTGCAGCAACTGCTGCCTTACCCTTCATTAAAGTCTGCGTGATGGTGCATTTATGGACGCCTTGAAAAACACCCCTCTAATGTATTTCAGTTCAGTTGTGGCACATTTACATGAGAACGTTACAGGTGCAGGTGCTGTAGCAGACACAGTTCATCAATTAATTTGAAGACTTGATCCATCCACAAAACATAAAAACACAAGCATAGTAAATAAATGAAATGTGACCTTAATAAACCGGTGAAGAGGTCCTGATGACATGTTGATGAAGTTGACCTCAATGCAGAGGGGTGCCGTCAAAACTCTGCTGAAGGACAGCACTTGAGTTTACAGCATGTACTTTTGGTACATTCACATGGTAAACTGTACTGCCACAGGTGATTAAAAACCTCTCTGGCTGTTAGAATGCTGGGGGGGTAATGAATGAAGACATAAAACTAATTAATAGATAAAGCCGTCTCCGAGAGAAAGGAGAGGAGGATTCGTCATCTCTTCTCTACACAATGCCATTGTTCCCTGCGACATTCACCAGTTACTGTGTTATTAATGATCCCGTCTTGCGGAACATACATTTTTCTCTCTCGGCTTGCTCTCGCCGTCTCCAGAAACTTTTTCTTTTTTTTTTTTTTAGAGCTTTTTGTCCCTCATCCCCCCCCCCACCATCACCATCAACACCACCACCATTCTTTCTACATGTGAAGATGTGTATGCTGTGTCAATGTACTGTACGTACTCTCCGGAGAGAGGTGTGCAGGCACAGGGGTGCTGCTGTGAGAGGAGCGGGGATTTGGCTGAAAGTTTGCTCACACGTCGACAGGAAAAAGTTTTTTGGTCTTTGTTTGTTTGGATGTTGGGCAAGCTCACCAAGCGCACCAAGAATGTATCTGTGGAATATTCCACTGTTAACAATAGAAGTAAAAACAACATACTTTTGCGCAGAATGGAACAACAGAAGTCTGACATAGTTTTTAAATAGCCTTTGGCATGTAGAGTTAACTTTTATCATATAGCTGTTGGTTAATCTTTACTTTTTAAATAGCAAAGGACTTCATGAATTCATGGTTTCACCAACCATGGCATTGTCAAAAATAAAAGTTTCAATATATCATACAAAAAAAGTTGCAACATGATCTACGGTGTAGACATTGGTCATGTTAATTGTGTATCATAACTGCTCTCCAATTGAATACCTACAAAGATGACCAGCAGCCAATCATAAGCAAGCATTAGTCCTGTGTTCTAATAGCACGTTGGATTCAATTTAAAGTACTTATATATTATTAGAAATAAGAAACATAGTCCAAAAAGTCCAGAATAACAAATCAGTCTATTGTTCAGTAAGCAAACAGGACAGAACATATTATTGCTTGGATTAAAAAATAAATAAACTATAAATGCAGCTTTTAACAGTCCTCGTCTGTAGTTAATTACCAACTGTAGTTTCATTCTGTTTTTTAATCCAAATACATTTATTCTTTTGTTCAATATTAATCCAAGCACATGCACTGTTACTCCCACTCCCACTGTGCTATATACATCTTTACACGACACACTGAAATAAGAACAGAGCCACTGGGTGCAATGCACCTGCTGTGTTGTGTGCGTGTGTCTCTGATTGACTTCTTGTTTGCAGAGTTTCCTGCAGTTAATAAAATGACACCTAATGAAGAGGCAGTAAAGATAAAGTCAGATTCAGGCTTAACTTAACACACAGTACTGATTTACACGATCAGCTCTTATCACTAAGCTTCAAGAAGGTCTTACCTGAGACGCTGTGGTTCCACCTGCCTGTCCTGCGGTCTCTGTTCAACTATCTGCAAGTTCTAAATATCAAACATTATTTTCAGAAACAAACTTGTCATGTTTACACCCAACTAGTAATCATCTGCTTTGCAAAACGCCCCCCACCAGTATTTAGAGCTATAATTATGTTGCACATTCGTTATCTATCCCTTATTATTTACTATATTCACTATTGTTCATTGTTGTTGGACCCGTGGAAAACGGCACTCAGTCCAATGTTTAACTAAAATGTAAAATGTTCTATCTGATGCAATGCAGTGGCAGCTTGGCGTTAATGAGATCGATTAACAGACAGCCACTGTGGAAAAACAGCAATATGAGGACAGATGTAAACTCATATACACTTCTGCTTCAAAGACACATCTATTAAGTCAATGAAACATTGCACTGCATGCATGAGAAAACCTTTTGTTGTTGATGGTTGATAAATAACATACATATTGAATAATTTTAATTGATTAAGTTAATAAGCAGATTTTTTAACATCCAGAGTAATAAATTGCACTTTTGTGTTACATATACATTGACTTTGCACTTTATATAGATAGGAAGGTATGTTTAAAAACAATCTTAAAGTGGACAAAGCTAATTTTAAGTTAACTTAACTAACCAATATGTGTACTAGCAGTTAATAAATTCACTAAATTCACATTTGAATTAAAATGTAAAAGTCATTAAGCTGATCTGAGAGGACAGAAGCCTCTGCTTTCACATCCAAACACCAGATTCCATGTATACTTGTGTCCATTCGAGTGCTGGATGTAGTGGCACTCAGACCCCAAGGCCCCAACTCGACTCGTCTAAGCAGAGTTAAGGGTGGCTGTGGCTCAATAGGTAGAGCAGTTGACTACCAATCACAGGATTGGTGGTTCGATTCCCGGCTGCCACGTCACATGCCAAAGTGTCCTTGGGCAAGATACTGAACCCCTAGTTGCCCCCGGTGAGTCAGGTCAGCTGCATAGCAGCTCTGCCATCGGTGTGTGAATGTGTGTGTGAATGGGTGAATGAGAAGCAGTGTAAAGCGCTTTGAGTACCAACTAGGTAGAAAAGCGCTATTTAAGTGCAGACCATTTACCATTTACTTTGGATCCAGCCAAGGGACGCGTCTTGGTTTTAGCCTCTTTTTTCTATTACTATACAGTGTCAAGCTGAAGGGAACCAAATACTTTGAATACAGATGGCGGTCTGTAAGGACCAGTAATGCACAAGTGTACATTCAAAATGATATTATTAGGACTACTTCAAACAAACTAACAAATCTTGGGGGGGCACATGTTACCTCTAAATGATGTTTTTGACACTCACTGCCTTTAAAGCTCAGAAAGTGCATTCAGAGTTTAACTGGCAACTCCTGATGCTCCACTGAGTTTCCACCTATGCTGCATTTCTGTCATCATTTTGCTCCCACTCTCAGAAAGCTTCTGGAGAGTGTTTATGTTCTCATGCTAGCACCCAGTTTCTTGGTGCGGGTTGCAGAATTTGATATTATTTGAGGCTTATTCCTAATCGTCCAGACAGTAAATATTGCACACTTTTTCTGCGGTGGCCTAATGGGCATGTAACTTTAGAGGCAAACGTGTGAAGTGGTATTCCTGCAGTGACTCGGAGCTTAGAGAGAGTGCCAGGCATTCCCCGAAGATGAAAGACTTGTCAGATGGCACCGTCTCACTGTGCTCAGACACTTATGAGAAACAGACCTTCAGCAGAGGCTAAGTGTCCAATCTCTTGTGACTAAGAACAGTAATAGAGCACAATCGTCGGTAAATGGAGGAGTATTTCCAAACCAGGAGTGCGGCTCTCCCTGTGTGCTGGCATCGTACCTTGTATGTAACATTCACCTTCACCAGGACTGAGCTGTGGCTCATTGCTATTATTACACTTCATAAATTCCTTCTGTTCACATGATTGATGATTTTCCACTGCACAGTTAACATGGTGCAGTGGATCTCTTAAAACAAGATCAGGGTTTTATTTTTTTTTTTAGTTTTTAGCACTAAGTTATATTTGTCAGCCAAAGTCCATTTGGCTGCCTGTCTTCTGCGCTGGAGTCGAATTAGCATGCAGCCTCAATAATCTACCCCCTCGTCTCTCCTGGCCCGGTCCGCAATCCCAATGATGAAATGAATTACATTGTCTATTGTCAGAGTGCTTTAATCATAGTAGCTTCTGCTAAAATGACAAAAGAAGACACATCTAAGGTACAATGGACCTCGGATCTCTCTCAGTGAATTACATTAATTCTAAATAACGCCACGTTAAGCTGCCCGTCCGATAGTGCTAGTAAAAGAGGTTTGACTGGAAGAGCATTTGCACCTTCATCATTGCTCCTAATGAGACAGCAGAGAACTGATAGATGTTCACTGACACAAGAAAGTTTTCTTTTTTTTTTTTTACTTGGGAATGGATTCAGTACATCTGCCTGCTGTTTCTCAGGACCAATTATTGTATTGTATTTTAAAATATCTATCATCTTTTGAGATGTTTTTTTGCAAGAAAAGCTGATTAAAAACCAAGTTAACTCTATATACACTATATACTGGGTCTACTTCATGGTTTGATCTTTGGGAAACTTCACCTGTGTTACATATTACATAGTAAGGATTGTTTCCAGATGGTCAGGTACCACTGCATACTATATCCTGATAAAGGTGTGATGAACTGGACCTACAGTACATGAAGTAGCCTGCTCCTCTCAGAGATAGAATGGTGTACAAGCGCAGTGATTGTCTCGGTGTGAGTGAATCATTTGAACCTTCTTCAGTTGATCCAAGATGTAGTCTCCAAGAATAAAAACTGAAACACCTACACCGTGTCTTTGGGGACATTAGTTTGATGAGGCCTTGTTTGAGTTTCACCATGACAATGGCTGTTAGATCACTACATCAGTGCCTACAGTTTTAGCATGCTCAATGTTGTCCACATACTTTTGGCCTAATAACATTATATTCAGTCAGTTATCTCATATTTTCATTTCATATTCTCAGGTTTTCTATTTGTAAGTTGATCCATTCCTAAATGACACACACCAACTACATTTAGGCCCAATATTATAAACACACTGGAAGCAGATACGCACACGCATTCAGGCGGGCAGGCTGAGCAGGAATTGCTAAACGATTGGCTGAGTCCTTAATTCAATAATTTCTACTGGGTACTTGCCCACCCCCATCACTTTTCATTGATGAGGGCGCTTTAAGGAGAGTAATATTTAACATATCTGGCTAAACGGTCCTAACAAGTCCCAGGTTGAGCCATGTTAAAAATGAATAAATAATAAAAGAAGGCGAAAGTGTGATGTTGCCAGGGAAATAATTTGCCTCTCTTGAACCGTTGATAGCATCCACTTTATGCAAATTGGTGTCTGGGGACAAAAAAAAATCCCTCTTAATACATATGCAGACTTTCAAAAAAAGAGAGAGAGAGAGAGAGACCTGAGGAGAGCAAAATGTCACGAGGAAGAGGTAGAGAACAATAGGCACGGGTGATAAATAGCAAGTCAGCACACAATTAGACATGTGAATTTGATGTCCAAAAAGCCAATAGAAAGGTCCAATCCTCCTGATAGTATGATTACAGCTGTGTGCATCATGTATCAACACTTGTTTTTTGATCGTCTCTCTATGTTTATTGACAGTATTTGCTGAATTCATATACACTAATACATAGACTAAGTATAATGTACAGTCCACAGCAAATCAGTGCAACACAGTGTTCATCACTGTTAAAATGACTGTGTCAGCAATTTGGGTAGGGCAAGCACATCGTCTGCCAACAGAAGAAGTGAGTGGAGGAAGTGGACGAGTGAGGGAGGTCGCTAAGACACCAGTGACTCTGAGGAAAAACTGGCTGGGTTCTTCACCAGCCAACATTTGTTGGAGAGTGAGAGAAAAAGAAAACACTCAAATGAATCATAAGATGAGTTTTGGAAAAAAAAAAAACACTGGTGGCAATTACATTTCCTACAATTGTTGCTCCCATCTTCAGTTAAGAGTTATTCATAACTAAAGTTCCGTGTTTGACTGCGCATGCAGTCGCACCACGCTGTGTGATTACTTTCACTTCTCAAGTTTAATGCGGTTAGTAAGTCAATAAGTTGCTGCAACCCCATGAAAAACGCAAGTAAAGCGATGCACAGTGTACTACGATGTACAGTACAGTAGAGGTTTCCATTAAAGGTCAGTGCATGATGAGCAAACAGATGAACACACCCAGACACACAGACACAGTCTACATACATAAACATGTACACTTGCTCCATTTCTTCACCCCCACCCCCCACCCCTCGACGCAGCTCCACGTTCACCACCACTCCCCTCTCGCTCTCTCAGAGGAAGTTTTGAATCCTGTCATTCCGACTCAGAGTTCAGCGCTTCTTTCATGTGTTCCTCGACAGCGGGCCTCTCCTCCCTTTTGTATTGTTTTATTATTTATGCACGGGGAGGGGCTGGCAGCGGTGGGGCAGAGCGTCTTAGGCATAAGCAGCAGCAGCGTTTGGACAGATGGGGGGGGGGGGGTACTAATTCATATTCTGTTTCAGCAACATCTTAGCAAGCCAAAGAGTTCAAACATTTTCCAAGCAAATGCAGAAAGAGAGAGGGGAAGAAAAGAGAAAGGCAAGAAAAGAGGGAGGACAACACACTAGGGGTAGGCGTGTGTGTGTGTGTGTGTGTGTGTGTGTATGGGAGAGTGTGATTCTGTATGCTCTTGTCCATATGCCTGAGTGTGTGTGCATAACATATATAGCATATACAGTATGTGTTGGCGTTTAAGAACAGATGGAGATGCAAAAAAAGCAAAAGATAAAAAAAAAAGCAGAGAAACGGGGGAATAGTACACACAGGGATGGATATTAAACTTTCTCTGTGATTAGTGATTTGAAATATTTCCGGGGTCTGTGCGAGCGCACATGAATGACATGGTCTCACACTTTCAGACAACTTGAACATACGGTTTTACTTGTGAAATTCTATTCTACTAAAAGAAGCCAGCAAAAAGGTCTGAGAGGAACTACAAGGGGGGCTACAGGGGGCAGCTGCCCAGCCCATTGGACATTTAATTTTAACTTTTTTTTTTTTTTTTTTTTATTGAAGCCCAGGTGGTAATTAGAAATACACCATAAGTAAAGACTATACTGTAAATGTACTTTTGTTGTTTATGACTTATTACTTTTACTAAATGTAAGTCTAATTAAAGTACTGAAAATATACGTTTGCTCATTCAGAATTGTCATATCACATTACATCATCATTATTCATGTAATTTAATGTTGTAGCTGGTTAAGTTGGAGCTTAGCTTAACTGCTTTGTATACTTTTGAGAGGTATGCATTTTTCTACGTTTATCATACATTCTCTATGTAAACGATGTGTCTATATGGGTAGTAGCTGTTAAATAAGGGTTGTGGTTACATTTGCCTCAAAAAGCGTGTATTTTAAATATAAAGTGTAAAATACAGTTCATATAAAGTGATTCTCAATAAAGTAGAATCCTGTGATCAGAAAGTTTTTTAAAATTTGCTCATCACTGATGAGGTAAACTTCACCTACACATCCACATCCTGTATGTTCTGTTATGTGTTATCACATGTTTCGTTGAACTGTCAACTGCCGATCTTTCTCACCCACCATGCAAAGGTGGAGAAAAATAATTAACCCCTATGTGCAGGAACCAACACAGTTCATTACAATCAGCTATCGTTTCTCTGAAGGATGTGTGAAATGTTTCCAAAAGATGACTTTCAGTTTGGAGTAAACCTTATAGAAGTATATACATGCAGTGCTAGAAATAAATGCATAACTGACAACCATGGAGCAGTGCAGCAGCCCATTACACCATATCACTCCACAGAAACCAGCATGCAGACTGTGCTGAACCTTGTCACTCCTCATGCGTTAGCTGTACTCTGGCCAGTTTAAGGCTGCACTTAACAAAAGCTGAAGCCTGCTGTAGCCTCGGGGTGGCCCTGTCTGTGCCAGCCATATCAATAGTCACCACAGCCGGGCTCAGCTCTGACACTGTGCTGGAGACTATTGCACCACTGCCTTAACACCCAAACCATCCAGGACAATCACAATCAGTGGATGCATGTGTTTGTGTGTGTTTGTGTGTGTGTGTGTGTGTGTGTGTGTGTGTGTGTGTTTCCCTACTTTTTTTTTTTTCTCCATATCTACAGCGCATGCCCTTGAGCTTGTGCAAAATGGCTCAGTATCAAAGAGTGATGATTGAACTGAAAACATACTCCGCTCGGACAAAAATAAGCCCTCAGTGTTTGTGTGTGTGTGTGTGTGTGCTTAGGTGTGTAGATCCCTGTGTGCACATTTGTGTGTGTTGTATGTGTTTTTGTAAAACACCATATATGTGTGTTTCGTGAACTAGCTTTACTGTGTGTGTGTGTGTGTGTGTGTGTGTGTGACTGCTCGCTGAACAAACACAGAGAGTCACAGAGGCAAGGAGACATTTGCTGAGATGTATTGAATTTCAATAAAAACTGCAATGAAGACTTTGAGGCTTGGGCAATATTTCAATTTCTCATTGTTCTGTCTTGAATTAGTCGGGGTACACTCCATTTTCACCATGCCCGGCTAATCTGATCTTCTCTTGGTCCCCTGCGTCTTCGCTCATTTGGTACGTCCCGCGAGTCATGTGCCAATCAAATTGCTCATCAATGTCTGTCTATTTCTCTTTTCTAGGTCTCTTGCTCCCTTCTTCAAGAGGTTTTATTAAACTATGTCATGAAGACTTATTGAAGGTGAGCAGCCATGTTGTGTTGAATATCATGAAGTGAGAACAGTGGTGGGGATTTTTCTTAGACTCAATTTATCATGGTGTCAGGGGGACATCTACCAGGGGGACAAAAATGGAACGCTGCCCCCCCATAACATAAAAATGCACGGCGTCACTTACAGGAAATCATTCACCATCACTGGATCAGATTGTTTTCTGATGGCTAAATTGAACTGCACTCTCATATAGCCTGTATCATATCTGACAAGCAGCTAGCGGGATGTAAATACTGTGTGTTTGAAGGTATAGGCTGTGATTCTGGGGCACATTTCTTGACGTAAGCATAAAACACAAACTCATACAAAGCACAATTCAGTGGTCATTACCTGCCCACTAATGTGGGCTTGTGGGTCCCTGCTTTAACAAATTCAGTGCAACAATGTGCTTAGTTTTGGTTAGGTTTAGACGCAAACAACTTGGTCAGGATTTGGCACATAAATGACTTGGTTAGGGTTAGGTACAAGACGTTTTTAAAACAGGAAAACCACCTTGTCTCTTGTTTCAAAGTCCCCTGTTTTGTCTCCTACTCATCCACCCCAACTTCACCAACTGTTTCTCCTGATACTTCCTATGACTGCTGAACATCACCACACTACCACAGCTGTCAGAGATAGCCGTTATCTGGCAGTAGGTGCCCTACTGAGCCACAACGCTGTTTCCCCTTTGCTCTAATTTTCTCTCTCTGCTTTGAACTCACTCCAAATGATTGAGGCAGATGGCCGTCCACTCTGAATCTTGTTTTGTTTGGAGGTTTTTCAATTAATGGGAGTTCTCCTGCCCGAACTGAATTGAACTATAAGTGTGATAACGACTGACCAAGCAGTGTGTTAACAGTGACCCTTTGAACACTGCAATAAGCTGGTTTTCCAAAGATACGTACAATTATATTTATTTTCCGACTAAAGCTAATCTGAAAGGGTAAGAAAAGCTTAATGTGATGTAACCTCCTTAATGGCTTTCATTATGTTCCTGTCCTGCAACATTTCCTCCCTTAGTGTACTGTAATGTGTGTGTTCATCCTATGTAGTGGTGCAGTTAGACTATTATTCACTCTGTTTTCATTGTATGACATCATTTTATCATGGTGCTTACCATGTTGCTCTGTCCCCCATTGTTTTACTGATTTCCTTTGCTGTTCAATGTATCAGATGTACAGACGTGTCATCTTTGATAGTCACTGTGTCACCAGGCAAATTTACTTTGATTGTTTTGTTTTAATTTATTTCCACTTTTTCAATGTTATTCTCCTGAGGTGGCCATAAGATATATTTATTGGTGCCTGTGATTCAAGCCTCAACTTTTTTTTTTTTTCCAGTAGTTTCAGATTAATTCCTCATCTCTTATAATTTCCTGGATAAAGGAGAAAAAAAGTTCTTTCTCTACAATTATACTGTTGGAGGGAACAATGTCCCATTTGGGATTTTAAGCCATTTACACAGATGATTCCAGTAATGCCATGCAAATAGAATTTAATTCAAAGTTAATTCACCCGCATTACTTTTTAATAATGAAATGATAAATTATAATCTCCTCTGCAATTTAATCTATTTATGCTGCTTCCTTCGCTGGAAAGTGTCCACTGCTTGGGAGCGAGATGAGGGGGGAAAAAAGAAAGAAAAGAAAGAGTGAAAGAAGTGGGAAAATAAAGGAGGTAGCAGGTAAATTTGTTATCTCAGCGTCGGACTGTGTTGGAGAAAGAAAAGGTGTAATGAATTGATTTCATATTTAGTCTCAGGCATGTTGATACACATAGATCTCTAGCGGTCTTTCGGTGCCTGTAGCCTGCAGTATTTTCTTTCCTTTCATTAGGGTTGAGATTCTGCCCTTTGATAGTGTTATCGATTCTGCCTCAGAACACTGTGGCACCCCTGTGAAGTTGCTCTTCAGGTAAAAAAGAAAGGGAGGGGAAAAAAAAAAAAAAAAAAGAAGAAGCTATTATCTTTGGTGTTATCCTGTAGTAGTGTAGCAGCAATTCACAAAACCGCTTTACTTACCAGTGAACTGTTTTCCTCGCTCTTTGTTCTTCCTCGCTTTTATTGAATTCAAGGGATAATTACAGATTCAGTAGCAGCCGCTGCTGCTCGGGCCTGCTGTAATTTCAGCAGCCTGAAAATGTATTGCTTAAATCATTACGATCCCCCCCCCCCCTGCCTCTGTGTTTAAATTCTATCTCTCCTTCAATCTGCTCCAAATGTGTATGAAGAGGTGCAGAACTTGCCGTACTTCAGCTTAAATCCAGATTTGACCTTGGGGCTTTTTATCGTCTTAATGGAGAGCAAATATCAAGTGAACACTGGCTCCTTCTAATCTGATACTTGGGGCGACCTACATCATCACCTTGACCGCATAATATCCTCTCTGTCCTCAGCCGTGGCTCCACTCTGTCGTCGCGAAGAAGCTGGCGTGGATGTGAAGTGAAAGAAGATGGGGAGGACTTTCCAGCAAAGTCAGCGAACGCCCCAGTCCACCCCGCTACTGCAAGTGATGTGTACAGCAGGTGATTATTTGGCATTTCAAAATAAATCTTATTAATAGGAAACACAAGAAATTATCAATAACTGCATTAATAATCCCAAGGGGGTGGGGCGTGGGGGGTTCAGGACACTTTAGTGATGTTGTTGCTCCCATGTAAGGAACTGGGGCAACTTGGCGTTCAGTGTCTTGCTCGAGGACATTTAGTGCAACATGTGGAGTCCAGTATTGAACTGATAACCCTTTAGTGGACAACCTGTGTTTCCTCATGTACCACAGTCCCCCTTAAATGCTACAGTGCCTAGATTTAATTCATGCACCTGCCCAAACTTAAATATTTCAGCATTTTCTTTTCAGTTCCGCCCTGTTCTGAAGAAATATTTTCCAACATCACTCATTGATCACTGATTTCACATATGACAGATCTGTTTTTTTACACTTGTAGGATGCACATATCACCAAATACATGAGCAAATCCTTATACAAAACTCATAAGCTAATAACATAAACATAAAAATATAATTAGGTGTTATTACTGTATATCCGTATGTGATGATGCCCACTGTGACATGTTATCTGAGAATATATGCACAATATAAGTGCACCAAGTGATTTATGTATTGTTTATCTAATAATATTCCAAATGTTAATTATTTCTTGTACTGTGTCAACATTTAAATAGTGCCTACTCCTAAATTGATTTGTTTGCCTTATTTTTACGAGCCCACCCCTGCTGGGGGCCCCAGAGCCCAGTAGAAGGATAATATGGCCATGGAAAAGAAAATGATTTTAGCATTTACTCTATATTAGACATTTAATAAAACTTTTTCTGTCTAAATCCTCACAAATGTGCTCTAAAAATCACAAGGCATCAAACTGCACAATGTCTTTGGAAACTAAACATGAAGCCTGCAACTTGGTTAAATGACTTTTTTGTTGGACGTCTTGCTAGATTACAGGAAACTGTCAGACAGCATGAGTGGCAAAAGACAGAAAAGATGATTTTTAACATTTAAACATTGCCGTTAATGGGGAGACTCTACACATAGCAACTGCTGTCCTTTTCCCTCTCTGCTCGTGTTCTTCTCTGTTTCTATCTCTCGGCAGGATTATATGTTAAGCTGCTAATTAGCGCCCAGACCTCTGCACACATTACAGTGCTGCGAGTGGCTTACTGTAGTCAAATAACAGCAGAGGCATAAAGGAGCAGAGCTAATAACTCACATGGACGGCTGTCAGTATCCATCAAATAAGAATTAGACACATATCACTAAGTTTAAAATAACTGATATGCAAAGTCTGGAATGCAAATGTGCAGTCACAAAACTTTTAATTTGAAAAATGATGGTTTTAAACGATATTCTTGGAATTCTTTAACATTTAATATATTTCTGTATGAATATGGCACAAAATAATAAAAAGCGACTCTCTGATCACTATGTCAGCATTTCACAAAATAATAATTAAAAATACTATCCATGCTAATGCCAGCACCAGACTCCATGCAAGAATTTAGACATTTTGGTGGATATATTCTCTTAAAAGGAACGAAAAAAAAAAAAAGAAAGAAAGACGCGAGGCAGCCAAACCAAGGACATAAGATCAAATGTGATAATGTAGCAAAGCTCATTTTCTTCAAAGATCCTAATTGATTGGTTGATTATGCTTTCTCTGTTCCTCCATCTTGGTGGGTCTTCTTTAATAGCTCCATAATGACGCTACTGAACTGGACGTGTAAGACTCAGCCAATTAGAATAGTAATAGGCTCTAATTAACTAAAAAAAGGATTTTCAATAAAAAAGGAGGAGATAGTGAATTTGATTACTCATATTCATTAACTTTTTTTTTATCCCCCCCCCCCTCCTGCCATCTCCAGACCTTTGCTCCCTTCATTTTTTTTTTTATGAATATTTTATCTTGTGTGAAACATCACAATACATGCTGTCCCTGGCAAAGGCCAAAGACATAACAGCAGACGAGCCTTTCTTCTGCTCTCATTCAAAGAGCTTTCCTTTGTTTCTGCATAATGAACAAGTCGCTGATGGCGGCGGGAATAAATTTTAATTAGAGTTTTTTTTTTTTTTTTTGGGGGGGGGGGGGGGGGGGGGGGCACTTGTAAGGATGATAGGTTGTCTTAAATTAAAACTAAGACAGTGTGAAGGCTTTTTAGGAAGAAACCAAAGTTAGTGGCTGAAATGTGTTTGCATGTGTGGTTTTGTCGTGTGTGTGTGTGTATGTGTAGGTGTGTGTGTGTGTGTGTGTGACAGAGACAGAGAGTCGTGTCGTGCCAGCAGGTATCTGTAACGGTGCATCAATAATTTGCAGCAATTTTAACCAACTCCCTCCCTCCTATCTATTTGCCTCCTTCTTCCCCCTGTTCCCTTTCTGTCTTTCTTGCCTCGGGTCAAGTTAGCACCACTTAAGGACTACAACACTGTGCCCAATCACCATATGTTGTCTGTGCCTGCGTGGATGCATGTTTTTGTGTGTGTGTGTGTGTGTGTGTACATACCTGTTTTGCTTGTTCCCCTACCTGATGCCTCCCGTCGCTTGCAGCCAAAGCATGTCAGCTTTTGAGAGGCAAAAACAAAAACAGAGGCGAGCAGAGAGGGGACACTGGGTACACTAGCATGAGCGTATGTGTGTGTGTGTGTGTGTGTGTGTGTGTGTGTGTGTGTGTATGTGTGTGTGTGTGTGTGTGTGCGCTTGTGTGCATCCTGCGGGCTGGTTTGCTATGAGACAGGGCCAGATGGTCACCCCAGGCAAAGCAGGTTGGGCCTGTTTACCTGCTTCACTCTGGGTCATGTCAGCTTCGTTTTCAGCTTAGCCGCAACACGGCTCAAGCCTCGCTGCCAAAAACATTGTGCTTAACCCTCTCCTCCTCCTCCTCTTCCTCTTCTCCACCTTTCTCTTGCTTCCTTCTTTTCCTCAACGTCTTTAAAAGAGGACATATTTTTTATGAACAATTCATGCATGTATCACCTATTCAATGTTTTAACAATTTAGCAGGAAATAAACAAATAAATAAAAACATGACTTTTGAATGGTTGTTTTATGAAGAGTAAATAAAATAAGAATAAAATTTGAATATTCAACTTCCTGTTCTAATGATTTTATTCACTATTAATTCCAATTTGTTCCACTTGGTGCCATTTGATTGTTCCTATAGTTGTTTCACTGTAAAGTTTTACCTTTAATGAAAGTCCAAATGGTTCACATACTTTTTCCTGCCACTGTAGCAATAGAAGCTCAGCAGTGATTGAAGGCAGATGCAACTGGGTTATGTTGAATTTATGTGAAGATAAGGAGGAAGTTAGAGCAGGAGAACAGCAAGTACAGCGCCTTTATCCTACTGTACTAACCGTTTGGTGGTATGAGTTTTGCAACAATGTGATTTGTTGGGAATTTCATTCACTGAATTAACCAGGAGGGAACAAGCTTGTGTTGTCCTTACACGAGAACGTACTATATCACCAGTGGTGCAAAGCAAACAGTTATGCATAACATAATAATATGATAAAATGATGAAAATAGGCTTGTGTCTAACATAAACTAACACTGGTTCACTCTCCAGTTTCTCTCCTAAATCTTTACCATCATTTTTTAAACTAACTTTTTTTGCACATAAGGAGATTCATGTCCACCCCAGCATCAGCTCCGCAGTGTAGCATGAGGCTACCTCCATCAAAGCAGAACAGCCCTCTCTCTCCCTGCCCCTGTTAGCCCCCTGCTGTAGCAGCAGTTGCTGGCACCGTGGCTAAGCATGATGTCCGGCTGTAGCAGTAACAGGTGCCTACATGTTGCCTGCTGGCACCGTGCCGCTGCTCCACAGCAGCCATCTTGGCAACATGTTCAGTCCTCCTGCCCAAGATCGCTGTGTGTAATCTGCCTAATCTCAACCTTCACACAGCTGCCTGTCAGTTTAGTGCGGTTATGCACAGTGACAACAACTCTCCATCTAAGTAATGCAGTCAAATTACACGTGTGAGCAATGTAGATTTAGTCAGATGGTCAGGTTTGGTTCTGTTTGCCCGTTTCACACATACATACACACCTTTTTGAAATCTGACTCCTCCTTTACATCAAATCCATCCACCAGACTTAACTGCTACTGTCCCCTCCCTTTTTTTTTCTCAGTCACAACCACCTGCTACACCCCTCCCGCCCCTCCCTCCCAACTCAATGCACTGTCCCCCAAGCCCACTGTCACCCCTGCCCCACACACTCCAGCTTCCCACACATACACACGCCCTCCACCCCTTTTCCATTTCAGTTGCAAAGCTGGGGGCCGAGGCGAGCCGTGCATATAGTCACAGTGGCAATCTCATCTATGTCCAATCTGTCATGCCACTGCCTTTCATTATTCTCCTGCGTGGGGGGAGAGATAACGTTGAGGCATATTTTATGGACAGTAGAGAAAGAGAGAGAGGGGGGAGAGAGAGAGAGAGAGCAAGAATGATAGGAAAATAAAGGGAGAGAAAGATGCCAATATGGTGGGGTAATGGTTGCAAGATACGAGGGGTCCTGCTCTGGCTAGGGGAGAAGTGTCACTCTACTTCACTGGTATCTAGGTCAGCAGAGAGGGGGATAAAGGGAGAAAAAAAGACAGAGGCAAATGAAGTGATGAAATTATTGAAATAGAGGTTTGGGGGCGAAGGAAGGAGAAGGATGGAGACAGAGTGCTGGTCAGTCTCCATTAAAAATGGACAGCCTGAGGGCCTGGGGAGGGGTGGGCGGCGGGGGTAAATAGGCAGCAGCCATTCTTCACGGCTACTCTATGGCCCCATAAAATCAAGAGTCGTATTCATGCATGCACGCCGCTGTTGTTGAATATGGAGGAGTGAGGGAACGTGGGGTAAGGGGCGTTGCGCAATGAAGGAGGGGACGGATGAATGGGTGAGGAGAGAGAGCGAATGCACCAGGGTCAGGTATTCTCTCATGTCACCTTTGTTCCTGGGCTGAGCGTCTGGCTGTCTGCTCAGTGCGCTGGAATGATTGGGCCCTGGCCTGCAGAGAATGGGCTGACCAGTTTTACATATATACATATATCATTGCCATTGTCATGCTGTGTGTGTGTGTGTGTGTGTGTGTCGAATATGCAAATAGGATCCAGCAACGCCTTTGATTTAGTGCACGTGTTGGTGTCCGTGCACATGTGCACCGGTGCAATTGTGCAACATCCAGATGTCAGCACAGCCTCACTCAGTGTCTGTCATTGAGACAGCAGGGGTTAAGGTGACCTGTTTTAAATATAGACAGTGTCACGACAACATGCCCAACTCGACTTATAAAATCCATTTGCATAACGTTTCTCTCTTATCCCTCTGTTTCTCCCAGTTTTTTTTTTTTTTTCTCCTCCTTCCTCCTGAGAACACAGGCAGACATGTCTTGTTCCGCCTTTGTCTCAGCTGTTGAAATGTAAAAAAGATGTCACATCCAGGCACCTTCCCTCGGAAACAAAAAGGCACAACTGTATACCTGCACCGCACAACAGAGAGCGGGACAAAACACAAGCGCCGTGTGTCGAAGACCACGAAGTGCGGAAGGTAACAGGGCAGAAACAAATGGTTTCCTGTGGCATTACGTGAAATAATAAAGATGCACCCAAAGAAGCTTGTCAGTACAGTATGTCCCTGCTAAATAACACAGAGACTGTAAGTCATATGACACCAAGATTCATACATCTTTACACCTCTCACTGCATATTTTACTCCTTTTTCCCAGACACTGGAGGTGTTATTGCTCTGCTGCTAAACTGTCTTTGAAAAAGTGTATGGACAAAGATTTTAAAGATGACACCGACGGGGCATTTTTAAGCGGACCTTGTCGACCTTGGACTTTGATTTCTGCTTAACTTTTGTTGCATACCTTGTCCTTCCACCGCCTTGTCAGCATGCCCTTCAATTTGAATGCACACTTCACTCTAGCAAACTGATTAATTATTCCCCTCTTCAACCTCCTTTATTCATCCATTTGTTTTTTACCTCTGCAAAGAATACATGCCACATTCCTTCAATACCTTCCTTCTCCCAGACTCAGTGCCTATTCATTAGGAATTCAAATTAATCAGTATTTACTGTAGCGCTCGCCAGCTCGGCTCTCAAGTGCAATTTCTATCAACAAGGTTGAGTGGGCTTTTGTTTCTCATAGCCAATTGGAATAAAGCTTGCTCTCTCTTTGTCCCGTTCCCATTTTTTTAGATGTTCAATTGAACGCATCAACTAGTTTGGCATATAAGACGTAATTGACATTCTCCCACAATGTGGTGTTGCAAGGACTTTTCATTTGACATTCGGTGAACTCTGAAATGAAGGTGCTGCAACTGTTGGAAAATGAATCCAAGCTAATTGTGTTTATTTATGTGAAAATGCCTAAAATGTATCTTTCAGTTTAAATTATATTTACAACCTATTAAACAGTATATTGATGATTTGCTACTGCCTACCTGTAGAGTTCATGAGCATATTTTTCTCCATACCCAACACATTTCTTCAGTTCCATATGTCATTGTAATAGGTCATGACAGAAATGAGTCTTAACTTTCAAACGCTTTGTCTAGAAATAAGTCTCTAGTTGAAAGATGTTTTTGCCTTTAAACTGACCATGTAAAGGTGTCAGAGTCCTATCGTATGTAGATTGATTAATCAGATTGTAGGCTGCCTCCGCTGAGTGAGGGTATTAGAGATTTTGAACTGAAGAAACAAAGCGCACAAAACCAACAACTTTTCAAAGTGCTGGAATCCTTTCATGTCATTGAAGAGTGAGGAGCACTCAATTTGTACCCCTGTGCATGGATTTGTCTCTGCATATACATATTAACACTTACTGTAGAATAGTGTATGTTTCTATATAACTGCGTGTTCGTAAGTGTGTATGGGTGATAAACCTGCTTCTGACTCACTGTGAAGTGAAGCCAGTTCTACTGACCCGTTCTACACTATGGCATTTTGTTTAAAATACCTTTTCTAACACTGCATTAATTTGATTAATGCCCAGATTTTTCACCTTTAAACATTTATGCTAATAAACGAAACTTCCACGGCTTTCCACTGAAGTTTTCATGACTCCTGAAATGGATAGGTTTTAATAATCATTGCTTGTAGCACGTTAGCCATGTCAGTCCCGATGTGGAGCTGTATTTTTCTACATTACATTATGAATTGCTACTTTTCCCAAAAGCCACTTTTTTATCTGAGCCAAGGTTGTGATTACAGAGAAAGTTACTGACGTCTATTTAAGTTATCAACCTCTGGTTGGAACTAACCTTTTGGCCTTTGCAAGCGTTTCCCTTTACACAACTTCTTACTTAACAAGGCCAAGCTGAAAAACCCACAGATCTAATTGAATATTGATATGTGTGTGTATAGAGGGCCAGAGCGAGGCTCACCCATGTTAAGCCATTCAGTGCATCCTCTTGATTGAAATTCCATTAGCTTGTTAGTGGAGGATATTGGAGAGTCGGTGAATACTTAGCCTTGTTAGCCGAAGCGCAGGCTAAATGAGTGTGCACAGGGTCATTGTCCACTTAAAACCCGCTCTGCAAACTGGAGGCCAGCTTGAATAATTCATGGAGCATGACCCGCACTGACTGGGCTTTAAACGAGTGTAGCTTCTCTTTTTGTCTGTTTGGATAATATCTCCACTCTGGAGTTAATTAGGTTTTCACTTTTTTTTATTTCAGCCAGCTGTGTGTACAGCGGTCAGGGACTTGTCCCTGTGGACTCACTGAGAGCCAAATGAAAAGAGAATGGAGCAAAGATGATTACAATGTGAAATAATAAATGGAGTTCTTTTTTAGTTTTTTTCCATCTCCAGCATGTTATCATGGGGCGCATACTAATCCACAATGCTACCTAATTGTGCTAATGTAGGATACAGTTGTTAAGTCCATAGGTGGAAGTTAGTGTTACTACTTTTGAAATGAAGATCTGGAAGGTCATTCGAGTTAAAAACCTAAAGGGCATATGGCTAGCTGCTGAAGCTCTTTAGTAGTTAGCAGACTTGAACAGGTCAATCAGAGCATCTCTCTTATAATTTTTTGCTTATCAATGTCAAAGCTCACGGAAGCATTATTTTTCGAATAACAGTGAAATATAACAGTTTGTGCAATAGTAAAGAGGTCATCCAAAGGGGCAAACCCGCAGAGAATTCTAACCGGAAATCGCAGCGCATCAATTTAACGTCCATTAGCTCTAAATGATTTCGTGACCCAGAACCTTCCCAGCACCAAATGGCTTAAGAGTCTACAATTTTTACAGGCATTTGCAGGCAAGTAGTGCAACCAGATAGTAAATATAATCATCAAACAAGACAGATAGTTGGTGTGGAGACCAAAAAAAAGCTCAAAGTAGCATGATTATTGCATTCATTGGGTAGAAAGAAACAGTATGCCAAATTAAGACTTTTGAAAGGAAGTAACAATCTCTAAACTTACAGTATTTTGAGTGTTCAAGCACATATTTATAGAGGGCAGGGCACATGATAAATCAGTGTCAAGTGGAAAAACAATATGTGTTGTTACCATCCAACAATATTAACCAGCTGCATAAAGCTGGTAACTTATGAATTCAAGTGTTTTAACCACACTAACTTTTTTTACAGTAACTTTTAAATTTAAATTTGTAATTATTTATACTGCCAGGCACTTACAGTTAATCGTTTAGTCAGTTGGTCTATAAATAGGCATGTACGAAACCATTTAGGCTAATATTTTGTTCTTGTGTTTACAGTATGTTGTATGCCCTCAAAAATATGAACATATAAATGAATATAAATATATTATAAATATGAAAATAATCCACATTAAAAAGTAGATGTACTGTATGTCCTAAAAATATTCCTGAAAGAGTGTGAATGACTTTTCTCTGTGTCTGCATATTTTCCAATCTGGTGTAGGTACCCGTTCCTTAAGGCCTTGTGTTCTCATTACTAAATATGCCAGATACCTTGCAAAATTTGCTTAGTGTATATTTTCCAGTGTTCTCTATTTATCTTAGTCTATCTCACTGTGTAATACAGTCAGCAGGTGTGATAACCCAGTCTTAATTATCAGTCATCTAATGTCCAAGGCAGCCAACATGCTGTATATCATCATTGACCACTGTCAATGTACTGCTTAAAATTTACTTCTAGTGCCAATTTTTGTAGATTTATTCAGGGATAATCATTGTAATGTCACTGGCCTTTATACCCAGGATGATACAGTATTATAAAATACTTCCTGTACCTGTGGATCAGACCTGCACATCGTTCAGTAGGAAGTTTAGCACATTCTTTGGACGTCTTGTGTGTGGCTCTGTTAAAGTCGTTCCATAGCATCTCTATTGGGGTGAGGTCTGGGCTCTGACTTGGACCACTCCAAAAGGTGGATTTTGTTTTTCTGAAACCATTCTGTTGTGTGTTTTGGGTCATTGTCCTGTTGCATCACCCAACTTTTACAGAGTTTCAGCTGACATACAGCTGACATCTTAATCACAGCTAGCTGGCCAGGCCTTGATGCAGCAAAGCAGGCCCAAATCATGATCTTTTCTCTATCGTACTTTACGATTGGCATGATGTTTTCACAGTGTTATGCTTTGCCCTTTATGTGCAAGATGTAGTGTTGTGTGTTCTTACCAAATAATTTAATCTTAGTTTTGTCAATACACAAAACGCTTTGCCAATACTGCCATGGAGTGTCAATTTTGCTTTAGATTCTCAGTCGTCCAGGTCAAGTTATCTGGAAGTTGAGTCATGGCAACTGGACATCCTTCTTGTAAGGTTCAATGTTTCACTACTCAGCTAAGTAGCTTCTTAAGTCTGAAAGTTAGTTGGTCAGAGGCCACAAATTTATGCTCCATGTTTCCCTTCACCTCTTGCCTGAATAGGCTCATTAGGTGAAACAATGGAAGGGGAGGTTGTGAAGGATGTAATGGTAACACCTCTGTCATCCCCTCTTATCCCCTAAAGTGGGTCGTTAGGTGTTTCCAGCCTGGTGCAGGTATGAATTGGGCCTGATCTTTCTGGGGATTGATAAAAAAGTGTCAGTGTGCTCTTTTGCAAACTTCAGGCATTCAGCAATGTTCTTTTTAGTAAGCAGCAGCTTCCTTTGTGGCAGTTCAATGTTGTACCTACTGTAGACTATTGTACCTATTGTATTTTGACTAGCTGCCCACTTCTTGATAGAGTAGCCAAAGTCCCAAAGTGTCTCCCTTTGTAGACTGTTTTCCTAACTGTAGACTGGTGAATTTCTAAAGTATTTGACATCACCTTGTATCCCTTACCAGCTTTATGTAAATCAACCATTCTTGATATGGTCCTCGTAGATCCTCTGAAAGCTTCTTTTGGTGAGGTATGGTTCACATAAGAGAATTTTTCTTGTGTGGAGCACACTCAAAAATTGTTTTTTGTCAGTAATAGTAGCTCTAGTCCACTCCTCCAAACTTATTTTCATCGAGTTATGCTAACTGATGAGGTTTTTATGATTGTTCTCGATAAAGACATAAAAGATCACACCTTCTTTTTTATTATTATAATTATTTTAGGCACGTGATATTTGTTAATACTCTTGACCTATATGAAGATCAGATCACATTTTATGACAAACAGAAAACCATGAAATTTCTATTTTTTTCTTGCCACTATACCTACTCAAACTTGATTTCCTGCCATAGGTCCTGCCATATTTGTACATGTTATTAAGATAACTGGTGACTATTCATGATGGTGAGAGCAGCTCTGCAATTACTCTCAATTTCCTGCTTGTTACTTGGATGAATAAACATTATGAGCTACATTTTTGACAGCTAGAACAGCACAAAGTGGTGCTCTAGGTTCCTTCCATGTGTTGTTTTACAATGCTTGCACATCCACTTGGTCCCATTGTGCATGTCAACTTTTAATTAACCCTTTCTGCCCTAGCCGGATCAACAGTATCTGAGAGTCATCCAAAGTGTTGCATCCTTTTTGGAAAGGTTTTTATTATTATTATTATTATTATTATTATTATTATTATTATTATTATTATTATTATTATTATTATTATTTTATTTTAAGAGCTCCAGCTGATTAAATTTAGGTATGTGCGTGTTCTTTTAGGCAACATTTAAAGAGAAATAACGTAGGGCTTAATATGCTAAGAGTTTAACTTTATACCACTTAACATGTCATTTGTTGCTGTCACTTCGTTGTCAATTATTTATTGTTGCAAACTTTGATTAGTAATGTCTGATCTGAAAGACATGCTAAATCATCCTGTGATACAGTTTTCTAACATTAGATTCAGACTTGCTCCCATATCACCCCGTTTGAACCATGGGTGAGACGGAAAAATGTAAGAAAAATCTATGTGTGCCTTATAGAAACTGTCATCTCTGTCATTTGTACAACCATAAATTAACTGTGCAAATTAAAAAAATCTCAAACAAATGCCTGCGTCCTCAGGCTCAAAGCTTCTGTATGAGGTGAGCGTTAACGTTACTTGTTAAAAGACTTGCACTGACCATAAAGAGATGACAAACTAAAAGAGGCATAAAATGACCACAGAGGGCTTGGAAACAACAACAAGATGAGACAAAACAAAAAATGAGGAAACAAAACACACACACACACACAAAACAATACCACCACCTAGAATCAATAAAAGAGACACAAAACGACCACAAAGAGACAAAAAATGACAGAAAACAGACACCAAATGAACATAAACAACATGGCCTAATTTGTAGCAGTTTTGTCTGTCTTTCAATCTGGAGATGGGGAGGTGGAATGCCCCATTTTCTCATAATCCTCCCATGACTAACTGTTGAGTGATTCTACAAAGGAGGTGGATAGCCATCAGTACAGGATTCTTGCAGATAAGTAATCCTTAAGCCACGCCAGACACGGAATTGGCTTAATTGAAGATCACGTGTTGGAGAAAAGTTAGGTGCAACTGAGTAACCAGCAGACAAGGAAATAGAAAAACCCACTAAAACATTATTCTTAAAAATACACATTTACTGCACACATTTGATTTTATCATTTTAGATCTGTATGAGATAATACCAGCTCAGTCAAGTCACCATCCCCTCTGCAGTCATTCAGAATTTGACTAAGTTGCTATATTTGTCACAACCCCTCTATGACCTGTCCATTACCACAAACCCTCCGCTCTCCACCGTCTCTTACTGCATCTCCCCCCTTTTCCACTGTCCTAGACTGTGCCTCACCCCTTCCTCCTACACCCTCCTCCTCCTCACCCCTCCATTCTGGTAGCTGTCATCAATCTTGCTAAAATGACAGGCGACAGATGTTAGCCTTTGCAAAGATCAAATCTGCTGCTTCAGGGCGGCCTAGTCACACACATACACACACACACACACACACACACACATACACAGATATACACACACATGCATAGCATTCACACACACACACACACACACACACATATATGTATGCATATGCAGTGAAACATACTCAAGCATGCATGGACACACACACACACACACACACACACACACACACGCACACACAGTCACTTTAGCCATACCCACTGACAGGTCACATAGCCCACGCAGGCATTCACTCGACCTCGCTCTTTCACGCTCTCTCTCTCTCTCTCACTTTTTTTCTCTCTCTCTCTATCTCTTTCTGCCAATTGCTAAATCTGTTCTGACACCAGAAAAACTCAGAGCGAAAGAGTGGAAGGACGGTCCCCATGCATGCACACACACCGTATATGGCACACGCACCTCCACACACACATATACATATACACACTGTTGTAAGAGTGCAATATGTGCATTCACTTATTATTTTATGGTACTTTTTCTGTGGTATGAATCTCTACCTGGCTCTGTCCCCTATGTCTGAGCGTGTGCTGCTGCATTTGTGCGTGTATGTGTGTGGACAGCATATTTGTGCTATAGATCGTCTCCTGGTTTTGCAGTGAGTCACCCAGGGTAGAAAGGGGTGAGGGAGGTTTTTTCTTTGCACGCCTGCTGTGCTGTGTGCTGGCAGCAATTATTCTATCATATCTTCTATACGTGCAACAGCATATTCCAACAAAGCAAACAAACTTATGGAAAAAGAGATCTAGACTAGATATATCCCATTAACGTCATTCTAGTTCTAACACAAGCACATGGGTTGTGCATTTTTGATATGATGGAAGCTCTGGATTGAATTTCATAAGGATTAATTGTTGCTGGATTTCACTCCACTGTGTTAACTGGGCTACAGGCTGTAGCTATCCATTTAGCTGTTACCTTTGAGCTTGGCTAGCAAATGGCACTGTTAGAAAGTAGATCAATTGGTAGAGCAGTTGTCTATCCAGGGCTTCGGGGTCAGTGGCTTGATTTCTGGTTCCTCCTCGTAGTAGCAGCAGTGCTGATATCTGGCAGTTGTCCGACAACAATGTCCCAAAGGGGATCAATAAGCAATGTCATCATCATTATTTACACATGTAAAAAAGTGCTTACTTTTACTCCATTACAATTTAGAGGGAAATATTTGACTTTTACTCCACTTCCTTAAAAGCAGAATTTGTTCTTTAGCCTTTCCTCTTTCCTAGCTGCTACCTTTAAACTCCAGGCGAGGTGAGGTGTCATCATTACAGAACTCATCAAAGAATGAATGGCGTTAAAAGGAATTTATGTTAACATGTTCCTAATAAGTGCAAATGTTGGTTATTAACTTTGACTTAGCCAAGTGTTTGACTATGGTACAACTTTGCACCAATGTCAGTGATACACGAATACAGTAGATGTATTCTTTTATTTGTCTATCTTGTTCAGTGGATTGCTTTCACTGTGCTGTCACTGGGCTTGTTGAAAACAGTTCACAGTGAAAAGTCTTTTTTAAGTCTACAACAGCATTTCAAATGGCCACATTTTGAAGTAAGAAATGTTGACTTCAGTGGAATTGCTGCAATTTCAGGGGCAAAGTAAATCCACACATTTTTTTTTCCCGTTTAACTTTGGTGACCTCAAACATGCAAATCTGTGCTATTTACCAATATTGTATGATTTTGACAAGGCTGACCTTTAAGGCTACAGAGAGCCACATAGCATGAAACAGATAAAGCTTTCATTGCTTATTAGCTGGGTTGCACTATCCACCTTGCCTACAGAAGTTGACGGTATAAATACATTGCCATAACTTATTATTAGCAACAATATGTAATTATTATTGTTGACTTTATTTAAAGTCCCATCTGGCTTCTAAGGCATTAAATAAGCACATATAAACATATACAGCAATATGTATTAATCTATTGTAGCTAAGCATCTAACTAGCTTCTGTATGTACCCATTCTTGTTCCTAGATTTTTTTGGGTTGCTCTTTCTCTAAACAAGCGAATTACCTGTGAAGAGATATAAAACTATCCATTCAACCATCCATTATTCTAACCGTCTTTCCTCTTAAGGGTCAAACAGGTGTTCAGAACAAACCCAGCTGTCATTAGGCGAGATGCAGTCTACACCCCGGACAGGTCGCCAGTCTATCACAGGACTGACGTACAAAGACAGACAGATTCACACTCATGGGCAAGTTAGAGTCACTAATGACCCTAACATGCATGTCTATGGACTGTAGGGTAGAAGCCGCAGTACCCACAGAAAACCCACGCAGACACAGGGACAATATACAAACTCCAACCTATGGATTCGAACCCATGTGATGCCAATCACAGTGAGACTTTGTTACGTTATCTTAGCAATTACAAGTACTAATTCATTCTCATGTGATGGAAATGTTTAACTGCCCGTCGATCTGCACTTGGATGGATGTTGGTGATGGATTTAGAGGATGTTTGTTTAAATGTAGAGTTGATGAGCAACACATTATTTCCTCAACGTCTTCTGATTCCTCCCACACAGTCCTGACATCTGAAGGTCAGGTATACTGGAGTCTTTAAGATGGAAAAGAAGCAGAAGGCTTTATATGGAAGTGAAATTAAAATATGAGAGACACTGAAGCTTTGGTTTAACTATAAGTTAAAGGTCAAGTTCCAAAAGAATATTATATAGACTTCTTACACTCATAAACTCCTCATATATGTTTTTATGAACGTGGGGAAAGTAGTTTATTCCAGATGGAAAAGCAAAGGTTATTTCTTTGTCATTTAACCACACCAAAATAATATCAGCTATGTAAACTAGTCCTTCACAGCACCATTTACATCCTCATAAGCAAGCAATATAGTACAATCACATTAGGCTCACATAACATGAGGTTTTATAATAACACTACTTTATTGCTAGCAACTGTTCTCGTGCTTCAGTCTCTGTGTCCATATTGTGTAGTGTGCGTGCACACACACGCATACACACACACGCACAGATGCACACCTCTATAGACTTAGCATTAACATGTCCCAACAGGAGCAGGGAGCTGCACCACAGGAATACAAGTCTTGTGCAGTGTGTTTATGCGTGCACGTGTGTGTGTGTATTGACTGATGGTGTGTGCTAATGCCAAAGCTGCCTTTCCCAGGAGATAACAGAGAGAGGCAGTCCTGTCATGTTTATATACCATAGGGTATGAATACACACCCATGTACAGACACATGTAGGTATACGTGCACTTTGAATCTGAAATGAATGAGTAGTAAATAATACTTCTTTTTTCAAGATGTACTGCATAACTCGTTTTGAAGCCAAAATAATTTGGTTGTGTTTAAATTGCTGACAAATATGCTTGTGTCACCTTCACATCAAAATGTATGTTACTAGTGCTAGTGTTAAAGTTCAGAATTTCTCCAAAATGTCTTCACACAAGGCCTGGAGAGAAGTCCATATGATATATAGAATAAAAACATAATGTACTGTTCCTTAAATTATTTCAAATCCACGCTTGCATAACTGGTCTCTGCTGTCATTTGTCTATGGCAGGGATCAAACAAGAGCAAATTTTCTTTAAACAGTGGCAAGAAAAAGTATCTGAACGTTTTGGAAACGTTATCTGAGTGTCATCTAAGTCAAGCGTTTTAACAAATATAATGTGCCTTTATTGAGAATAACCATATAAACCTCATAGTGCTAGTGGAAAAAAAGTATTTGAACCCTTAGAATGACTTAACAAAAACCACTCAAACTTTTTGAGTTTGTGCCGCACAAGAAGAATGTGCTTATGTGAGCCATACTTCGCTAAAAGGAGCTTTCAGAGGTTCTCCGAAGAATTGATGATTTACATAAAGTTGGAAAGGGTTACAAAGTGACTATAAAGACTAGAAATTCGCAAATCTGAAGTTAGGCAAACAATCTACAAATGGAGACACTTTTGGACCGAAAACTCATCAATCAATGAGGTAAGGAAACAACCCTTAGAGGCACCCAAAGATTTGAAGGAACTGGCTAACATTTGAGTCATGAACTGTCGTCGAACTGCTGCCACCCATAAGTTGCTCCCGGATTCTGGTCGGCATGGAGCGTCGGTGCTCACATCACACAGGCTCCACAACCACCGCCTCGGCATGCTTAACACTCATCCATGTGAAACAGAGGGGATGGGATCTCTCCCAAAGATGGTGAATTTGCAAGCTGCAAGATAAGGGCAAAACATGACATGGGGACAGGGGAAAAAGCGAGATTGTTGGGTATGTGCAGGCAGAGGGTTATAAAGGGGGGCTGTCTGGTCCGAAGGACTCAGTTGATTGGTTAGAATTGGTTAGAATAGAAGACAACTTACAATTATACTCTGTAAGGTCTTCAACCTTACACTGTAAAGTGGCTTGAGATGACTTCTGTTGTGAATTGGCACTATACAAATAAAATTCAAGTGAAGTGAATTGAATTGGTCGGCCCCCTGACAGACGGATGGTAGAGGAGCTTCTGTGATTGGTCACACCAGAGGGCACTTCCCATAGTGACATACTGAGCAAGGTTCGAAAGAGAGATCAGTGGTGTTGATGAGGGAGGTGTAAGCATTGCTTTTCACTTTTTTCCAATTAGACCTACTCTCACCGGTCTGGGAGACTAAAGACGTGTCCTTCCAGTCACAAAATCACTTCTCTAACCATTAAGCTTGACTTATATGTACATTTATTGTTATTGTAACTATGATGACAAATGTCCTGTAATACTGAAAGTGGTTTTTATAACCCTGACCACAATCACCGCATTAAACCTTTACAAAATGTCTTTGTGACTTAGTTTCCATAGGCTGCGTGACCTCCACACATCTGAACAACCAATACTATTCAGCTTAAAGTTAAATACTGTTTAATGTTATACTTCCCTCGCTTTACATCAGACTACTATACATTTTCATTCTGAGTATATAGCAGACATTAGTGAGTAAGGAAACTGTCAATCAAAGCATAATCTTCTTTAGACATATCAGTGCAGGGTCACAAGTTCAAGTCCGGGTTAAAACCTTCACTGAACATCATTCTTCACTCTTTTTTCCCAGGTTTCCTGTCTCTCCCTACTAATTCTATCAAATAAAGACAAAAAATGCCAAATATACAGTGGCAAGAAAAAGTATGTGGATTTTATGGGTTGGTTATGGCTTTTATGTCTTTATTGAGAACAACCATAAAAACCTCATAGTGCTGCAAAAAGCTAATTGGCAGATATTAGCATACCTGGAAGAAAATGATTTAGAGGGTATAGACTAGAGGGACTGCAAGTGAATAAAAAGACTCAAACTTTTTGAGTGAATACGCTCATGTGTGCCATACCTCACCAAAAAGAGCTTTCAGAGGATCTGCAATCAGGAATAGTTGATTTACACATAGCTGGAAAGGGTTACAAAGTGATGTCAAAGACTTTAGAAACTCACCAATCTACAGTTAGACAAACAATCTACAAATGGAGACACTCATCAATGAGGTAAAGAAGCAACTCGGAGTGACAACGAGAGATTTGAAGGCATCAGTAAAACGGGCTAACATCTGTGTTCAGCACATTGACATTGAAATCTTTTCTGGACTGATAAAACCTAGATTGTTGTTCTTAATAAACATATGGAAGATTAGATCAGATTTTCCAAAGGTTCACATACTTTTTCTTACCACTGATTGAATCTTCTTCATCTTTCAGGCTTCCCAAACTTTAGCGTCGCTGTTTCGAAATGTGCTAAAGCCTCTCAATTATAATGGCCAGTCTGAGTTTAGAGGTAGATTTTTTTTAACGCATTACAGCAGTGAGACTGCAGTGAGTATAATTGTCAACATGCAGATATTGTGAAAAACCCAATTTGGACTGACGGCAAGTCAGCAAGTAACAGTTCAAAGAGGCAAAGTTGTTTCCCTGTGAGAGTCCTGTGGTATTTCCTCTGCGATATGCCAGCTGCTGTTTTCAGCTTTATTTCTGTCGTGTGTGTGCTATTGACCAGCACTCTACTGTAGGTGCCCTTCTTAGTGACTTCGGGGCATAGACAAGGTGAAACGGAGAGGACTTCGAGGAAAACAGATGAAGGGATATGACAGGAAATGGAGAGAAAAAGAGAGGAAGACGTGGACGGGGTGGAGGAGGAGGAGGAAGAGTGAGGGGGGTCCCGTCGCATGGGACCGAGGCTATTGATTGGTTTCTGACATTGATTAAGCATCCCCTGATTCACAATGCTATGTGTTTGTGCATGAGCGTGTGTAAACTGTTTTATGAATGTCGTGCGAGCGTGTGCGTATGTGCAGGCGGATCGTACTCACTGCAAGTAGTGTCCAACGTGAAAGACGGAATGAAAGGATGGCACTGCGTTCATTTTCATCGCTGTATCTAGCTGCATTTACATGCATACAAAGCGATGTGTGCTCTTGTGAAATAAATGTGTGTGTGTCTATAGATCCTATCCCTAGGAGGCCTGACTTGCAATACCACTTCATCCATCCTCGTGGGATAAAAAAGGGTCTCAGTCTCTCTCTCTCTCAACATATATATATATTTTTGCTACCCCCTCGCTCTTTAGGAGCCCTTTCTCCCCCTCATCTCCTTTGTGTGTACTGCTTTCTTTTTTATTCATCATTAATCCTGCAGTCTGGGTCTGGGATGTCACAGCCTCTCCCTCCTTTTTGCGCAGCTTTCTCTTTCTCTCTCTCTCTGTTATTGTGTGTGTGTGTGTGTGTTTGAGGGAGAGGGATGAAGAAGGAGGGAGGTAAAGACAGCGAGAGAGAGAGAGAGACAGAGAGGGGCAAGGGCTTGTCATCCTGTGCCCCGTCACTCTCCCTCTCCATTCAGGGCATGGCACTCTCTCCCCCCCACCCAGCCTGCTTTTCTTTTCCCACCTTCTCCTTCTTTTGTGTGTAGAAATAAGAGGGGGGCAGGTCATGCCTGGGGTGAACCAGGCCTGGTACTGTGTAGTGTACAAGGCCTTGATTTTGTATATTTGCATCACTATTGCATAATCCATTGCTGGTTTTCAGCTTAGGGTCTTGAGATGGTCCAAAGGTCCTGGACAGTGCAGGAGGCAATAAATCACTATTGTGGCCTTCCTTAAATGTGACTCCAACAAGAGGATGAAGAAGAGTTGTGTTCCTCAAATATCCACATAAGTAAGGGATCTAATGCAGTTGAAATATAATATCACATCTGATGGGGTAAATATGAATAAGTTTCCCTTACTGAGGGCCTGTTGCTGACAGGCTGCTCTGTCACCTCCTTGATGTAAAGCTGCACATTAAGGCAAGCGATAGGCTCACTTGTTATGTAGTGTACTATATTGTAATAAACAAAATTAACAAATGCATGTGACTTGTAGAGTTATACAAATAATTATGATGTTGGTTTCTCCCTATGATGGACTACATTGTCAGGCCTTTTGCCTCAATCTAGGTTTCCCACAGTCTGGATTAAAATAATCTGCATTAACAACATACTGTAAATCTTAATTTAAGAGCCACTTGTTTTCAGACCTTTAATTGTATCTCATATTCTTTTTCTACTCAGTGGAGCTGTTTCAAGTTCATCTCTTGACGAAGTTGTAGAGCTTTGGTTGGTAGCCTTTGTCTTTGTTTAATTATGGTCTCTGGCAGTGGGTATGAATGGTCCCTTTGATTTTTCTCTTGTCCTCCACTGACTCTTGATTGATGACCTTTGACCTTTGATGTCTCTGTTTCAAGCTGAACTTCCTCATCCTTACTTAGTGGCCTTCTATTTAAAACAATATGCTGCATGTACGCAGCATTAAGTAGTCATGGACAAAATGCAGGAATGATTCAGACAAATATATGAACCAGCTTCCTTGACTGAGAGTAAGGGCCACCGTGTTGGCTAAGGTCTCCTGAAGAAACGTTAGACGTCAGACACACACACTGTATCTACTTAGCTCCCAGTTGGTCTTGAATGGAGCGTCTCACAAACAAAATTCAGTTTAGTGGCAGATAAACCAAAGTATGATTTGTCATTTATTAGCACTCCTTTGGTTTCCTTTCATTTCTGTGTGGCCTCTGGTAGGTCAGAGGGGAGGAGTGAGAGGGGGAGGCAGCCAGCCCCCTCCAACCCCCCTACCCCCACACCCCTTTCCTTCCTCCCCTCTCTCTTTCTCTATCAGATGCCTGGTGTGTTGCGTGTATTGATCGTGGAGGCTCAGTAGCAGAAAATAATGGGGTGGTGAAAGCTTAGTAGAGAGAGGGAGATGGAGAGAAACAGAGATCTACAGACACACACACACACACACACACACACACACACACACACACACCACACTCCCATACACAATCCTATTTCCCTGCCTTTTCTCTGCTCTGTGCCCCCATATGAATATTGGTTCTCCCCTAACTCCTCCATGCCACAGTTATGTGTGTGTATGTCCAAGGTACCTCATTTGCATGTGTGTGTGTGTGTGTGTGTATGTGTGTGTGTGTGTGTGTGTTATCTATGTGAATAAATCCTTCCAAGCCCCATGCGCCTCGGGGTGATGTGATGCGGCCAATGCCCGAGCAACCATACCCTAACTAATTTACAACCAACCTAGTGTGTCCCCCCCCCCACACATACACACACAGACACACACACTGACATACACACAGCTTGATGACACCACAGTGAAACATGTTGTCTAGACGACATTGAACCCTGAGTCCGCCCAGGGTAATTGTTTTATGCAAATGGGAAGAGCTAGGGCTGACATGATTGGGCCAGACTTGGTGTTGATTGAAGTATGTGTGTGTGTGTGTGTGTGTGTGTGTGTGTGTGTGTGTTTGTGTGTTGCCCTTGTTATGGATGTGGCCCTGATTGTTGTGTAATGCTGGTAGCCATTAGTATTATTGTTATTGTTGGAAATTTTCAGCAGGGCGGGGTGGGCCAGTATATATAACATGCAGAAATATGGAGGCGGATGACATGCAACTGTGCACACACATACACACACACACACACACACACACAGTCAATACATACAAAAACAAATCAGTGTAATATTTAACTTGTCATTGAGTCATGATTAATATGCATTATACTGTTAAAGAAAATATGAGCGATAGCAAACAATACGACTTAATGAATGTGTTGGAGTTGAGAGAATAAATACACACACACACTCACACTCACACACACACACACGTTATCAGGGCAGCCATCAGAGGAGAGCCAGTGTGTGTGTGTATGTGTGTTTTGTGGTCCAAGTCATAAATTTAATTTCATGCTGGATTTGCAGAGTTCATCTGAATTGCATGTGAGCACAGCCTGACGGGCCTCAGTTTCAACGCCGGCGAGTCACACGCTAAGATGCAGATGCTGCCGCCAACGATGCGCATAACCGTGCACACATAAACATGCCTAAACCCACAGACACACAAATGGACCAGAAACGCACACAAACTTTGCTGCACATTACTGGTCTCGAATGCCCAGTAAACGAGTAAAATGTTGTTGAATTTTAAGGTTTATTGAAGTCAGTGCTGCTTTTACAGTGTTTTTGAGTCTAGTTAAAGCTCATCAGGCTAATACATACTAGAAATAGAAGACAGTTTGCAGTACATAATACTGCAGGACAATACTAAACAGCCACCCACTATAAACCAAGGGTGTCCAGTCCTGGTTCTAGAGAGCCACTGTCCTGTTTGTTTTCCATGAATCTCTGAAGCAGTTGTGTATTTTTATATTTAAATCCTTGGTGAAAAATCTACTTGTGATGTGGTAGAATAAAAGAGAAGTCAACTTGTTAGAAAAAAAGCGAGTTACTTCTTCTTGCTTTACCGCCTTATACGGAAGAAAAACATGTTTGTAACTGATAAGAGCATGGAACAGAGTGGTGACGCGACAAAATGGTGATATGAAAGATCTGTAACTGAGTGAATGCTTTAGAACCGCACTGAACTCTGGTCAGTGGACTTCTCTCTGGCAAGATAAATAAAGATTCTTCAGACAATTAATTTGAACTGGTAGACTTTTATTCACCTGATTTATTAGAAGTGAAATTTGTCAAGTTCCCAGTCATGTGACGCACGTGATGTTACAAACGTCTTGTGAAGTTAAGGAGGTTGTGATTTTAAAGGCAAACGTTAATTTTCACTAACCCTAACCATAGTTAACCAAGCTGTTTTTTTCCCTATATCTAACCAAACTGCTATGTTGAACAGTTGTTGTCCAGCATGTTTGATGGTTTGGGGTGCACATGTAGATATTGTAAGGATACATACGATTCTCACCTGTCTCTACTTCCAATCATCTTAAAACCCAAACCTGTCTTCACTATCATCCAACATCCATTTAGATAAAATACCACCTCCATTTCATCCCTCTGTCTGACTCCTCTCAATAACTGACTCCCTCCTTCTTTGTCTTCTGTCCATCAGCCTGTGTTACTCAAGTCTGCAGCAGAGCAGGGTGTTGAGAGACCTTACAGATACATGCAGGCTCAAGTTAAGAGAGAGAGGGGGGTTCTACAATTACCCTGTTACACAGATTAAAGTGATTAAAGAGATGTGAAGGTTAGCCAGGTTTACAGATTCAGATGCCTGTCTGAGTTCACAAGTCATTTTTAGCTGTTTAGGGCTTTCACACTCACACCTTAGAATTAATGCAATTGTTAAAACGAGGTCTTAAACTGCAGCAGTTTTACCTGTGACATCATCCCTCTTAGCAAAATTGGAAATCTTGCTATATATATATATATATATATTTTTTTTTTTTTTTTCATTTAAGAGTTATGTTTTTTCACTTTCCTCTTCACTTTCACCGTAGAGAAACCTGCTGAGGTTAGTAGCAGCTCATTGTGAACCATCTGAAGGACAAATGAGTTTAACTCTATAAAGGCTTTATTTTCCACTGAAGCAAACTATTTACAACACATGGAACATAGTGAAAAACCACAATCCAGTCTGTCACGCAAGAACTGTCAACTACCTGTTGTCCTCCCTGTGGTGTTATTAATGTTGCACCAGTAATCGCTGCATAGACAAAGAGCCACATTCTTTTCAGAAACTAACTTTACAAAGAAACTTTGAAGAATTCTGCTATTTCTTAGACTATTGTCCTTACAAACAACCTTGTAAAACAAACCAGGTGAACACTTTAAAACCCACTGTATCTTTTGAAGGCCTTTCTTTTTCCTTGAGAGTTTGAACATGTTTATTATGCAAGACTGTCTCATGGAGCAGAAGGAAAAATGGAGACATTTACTCTGTGGACTTTATTTTAGGTTTAACTTAGATTAAACGCTTTTCCAGATCCTCCCGGTCATTGAATCAGCAGACTGTCCGAGTGTCCCAGGACAGTTTGAAGGAGGCGGGAGGATTTTGCAGGAGTGTTATGAATGAAGGCAAAAATGTGGAAAGAGCACATCAATATTTTACCACTGACTGTAACCATATGTTTATCCTTTTATTTCAGGCTAAACACTATTTTATGCCATATGAAATAAAATGATACATCATGCTAGTGTGAACAGCCCATTCACATGTTTTGGTAACAGAAAACATAGTCCACTCACAATTACGCTTCCTACAAAAACACTGGTGTTGCAGATTACTTAGTTAGTTATAGAAACAACATTTTTTGGAGAGGTATAATCAATTTACAATTTTCAGATAATTCATTCAGGACTTTGGACCTTTTAGCAGTATTTACAGCTTGGACAAGTCTCTTCAACCTTTCAAGGAATTGCTCCAGTGATGTTCTATGGCGTTTGGGCTTGGCCAAGGTCACTCCGAAACAGTCACACCAGCCACTCCAGCTTGTCTTGTCTTGACGGTTTGCTTCAAGTCATTGTTGTGCTGAAACTAGTCCCATGTCTCATGCACTCTGGAGCAGGTTTTCTTCTGCTTCTAAGATGCAACTTCATAGCATGATGTCACCACCATGCTTCATAGGAGTGATGGTATTAGCAAGATGATGAGCAGAGCCCAGTGTTTACCTTGATATACTGCCTGAAATTCAGTTTGTGGGACATTATATGAAACTTGAACAATTTAAAGTGGACTAGACACATTTCAGGAACAATTAAAGCCATGATGCACAGGCCCACGTCATTTTAACTCTGTTGCTGTAATAATAACAACAGTTCTGGCTTGAATCAGCACTAATGTTATTAATGTTATTAATCCCTTAATGTTATTAAAATTTAAAAGCTCTAAGGATTTTTTGCATAGAGGAAGGTTTGAATTATCCAACATTATCATTTGATGCCATGCCTCAGCAAAAGAAAAGTGTGTGAGAGGGGGGCCTTGAGATAAAACAAAACAAGCCTCTACAAACATCTAAGAGAAGATAACTTTCACAAACATCCTCCTCACAGTGACTATGGCTGCACTCCCGGGGTACTTTACCTTCCAAGAGCTTTTCCGGTAACAAAGACAAAAGCCAGACACACACAAACACACACACACACACACACACATGTACGCACGCTTCTTCCCCCCTCGTCTGGCCAGTCTCAACATCCCACTGCTCTTTGAGGCGACATCCCAACAATCCCACTGAGTCCTTCATTAAGGCCCTGCCAGAGACTCTCAAGGGGACGTGGGGTGGGGAGGGCTACTGGGTAAACTTTGGAGAGGTCACCTCCTTGTTTTTATCTTCCACCTCCTGTTATCCCTCATTCCGGCCTATCCGCAGGTCCTGTCAGAACACAGTGTAAACAAGCAGAAAGGTTAGTGCTGTTTTCCCGTCACAACGACTTCTCTCATTAGGGATAAGGGCCAGTGAGCCAGTACCACCAGCAACGCCACACTTTGCTGTTGAGAGTCAACTTCTCTGATTGTCCCTGTGTCCTGAAATGTGTTCCTTACAATAAGAAGAGTTGGAAAGTAACTGGCTTAGGTCAGGACCCACCTATGCCCTCAGATGCCTTTTCAGAAAGGAGAAAAGGACATTAGGACATTCTTGCATGCAGATACATAACATAAATGCTGTTATAATAAAATGTGTTAGTTGTGAATTTCAGTGAATGAGAATGACCTTTTTCCATGTCTTTCCATGAAGGTGGCTTTTCTGCACCTGTTCTTAGAGACTTTCAAAGATTCAGTTCTGGTCTGCTCACAATTAACACACTGTATCATCATAATACAGTGGCAAGAAAAGTATGCAAACATTTTGGTTTTCTGCATTAATTTGTCATAAAATGTGACCTGATCTTCATCTAAGTCAAGAACATTAACAAATACAATGTGCCTAAAATAATAACACGTGTGTGTTATTAGTGTTAAAAGTGTGAAGTTGCTCTTTCGCAAACTTCAGGCGTGCAGCAATGTTCTTTTTAGTAAGCTGTTCAATGTTTTACCTACTGTAGACTCATGAACACAGATGTTAGCCAGTTCCAATGATGCCTTCAAATCTTTGACTGTCACTCGGGGGTTGTTTCTTTACCTCATTGATGAGTGTTTGTTGTGCTCTTGGGGTCATTTTGACTGGCTGCCTACTTCTTGGTAGAGTAGCCACAGTCCCAAAGTTGTTGTTTTTTTAATGTTTGTTCTCAATAAATTTATTATTATTTATTTTAGGCACATCATATTCGCTTATAATCATGACTTAGATGAAGATCAGATAGTATTATATGACAAATTTATGCAGAAAAACATCAAATTTCACATACTTTTCCTTGTCACTTTTTAGTCTGTACAACTCTTTAACTGTGTGAATAGTTAAAACTATGCATTTGGTTGTCAGCTGACCTTAAATAAGTCCATTTGTGTATTGGACCTAATTAGAGATAACTGCAGGTCAGTTTTTGTACTGAGCTTAGTGGGTGGACAAAGGTCTGTGAAAGTGAACATCTGCAGGATATTTTGTTATAAAATACACTTTTTGTGTATTATTTTCCTGTTTTTTTTACTTACACATACATAATTATCCATCCGCTCATTATCTAAACCACATTTTGACACCAGTACCATTTGTTGCATAGAAATGATGTTAGCAGCTGGTTGAACTTGTCCATACCAGCAACAATAACAAATGCTCAGTTGACTTTGACCACAATGACAACTGGCAATGACTAACAAAAGTACTTCCTGCCCTCAGGTTTCTGTCTCCTGTGGGAAAGTTCCATGTATTCGTCATATGTAGGCTTTTGTACAGGTAGGTGTCAAGTATTGATGCACCTACAGCTAATACTGTAGTTGTGCCTAAAGTGCCATCATCTAACAGCCTGGCAATGAGAATCGGCTGAAACATCACAAAGAAAAAAACCCCCATCTTACCTGGATTTGAGTTTAGGACAATTTAGCTGTGAGGCAGCAGCAGTATTAGTTCTGGGCTTCTTTCTATCATATTTTAAACTCTTTACTAAGATAAAACTTTTCTCTGGCAGAAGTAACTAGTTACATGACTTATGTTACTTTTTTTATTTCACTCCCAAATATGTGAAATAATCATCACACTTGCTGTCTTCCTACATTAGTAGTGACACAACAGTGCAGTAAGAGGAAAGGAAGTAACTTTCAGTGAGTACAAATATACCCATAACTATTTGACATGCCTGGACACTTTCATTTTTCCTACTTGTGTACTATCTCAATACAGATGTGTTATTTCCATACAAGTTTATCAATTAGTTGAAATGTATTAATACATTTTTCATCCACACCAAACATGATAGTCACAATTGCAGATTGGTCACCACTGAGTTTGGGGGTAGCAAATCCCCTCTTCCATCATGCCCTCTGGACACCCCCTAGGACCACCCCTGTATATTTAAACCAGAAAACCTTGAAGAACTTCATTACTTTAGTGTAAAACTCTGGCTGTGAATGCATTGTCTAGGGACAATGTCTAGTCTGCACTGCAGAAGCAAAACGTCTAAAACTGGAATGACTGTGTGCATAACCTCTGCATACCAATAAACTAAAAGATCCTATTAAAACTTCCCCCGTGGAAGTATTAAACCCCCCTGCCAGATTCATCCCTACTCACCTTTATTGCACATCTCTTCATACAGTCCTTCCTGCTCTGGCATAACTGCACACACACAGTCATTGTCCAGTCCCACTGTTCATCCTTGCTATAGTTGTAGATGTGTCCCTGCCTGCCTTCCTGCCTGTGTGTGTTTGCTGACTGGCTGTGGAAGAAACCATTTAGCATGTTGAATGTCAAGGTCAACGTGTGCCATCCTTGTCATCACTCTTCACAGCAGAAGGTCAGGGAAAAGCTCTCCTCAAATAGCCAGTGCTAGACAAAGAGGAGCACAGGGAAGAAAGAAAGGAAGCAAGTGAGAAAGAAACCACAACAACTCTGTTTCCAGCCCTATTCTAGATGGTGTATCTGCCATGGTTAGAATAGTGCTGCTATTGAGGAAGTGTTTTTCTTGTAGTGTGTGTGTGGTCTTCTAATTATCTCATTATGAGAACTAAATGTGACAGCAATAAGAGAAATACTGGTAACTCTCCCACTGGTGGCAACTTTATTATTGGATTAATTACAGTAAAACCTAAGTATAGGGTTCATTTAGAAATTTGATTATTATGTATTTCTTAGTTACGCTAGCTAAAAAAATATGAACATGTGCATTTTTCTTAAGACAGCACTTTCTTGATGATGCTTCGAATTTCGGGGCAGTAATTACATCAAGATTTGAACATATTCCATTCCCCTTCACGCTGCCCTCTGCCTGAGCTGGGTTCTGTATGTTTACCATCACACACATGGAGTAATGACTGCTGAAGGAGATGGCCGTCGGCCCATTCAAACGTCACCATACCCCCTTGCGATCTATAACATGGAGCGATTTTAATGCAGCGAGTAATTACAATATGTCCCAACCTGCTCTATCTCAAGTTCTCGTGCAGAAATCCCAGTGTGCGTGTGCACAGTCATGCACAAATTTAATTTATTACAAAATCTGAAGAGTGCAAAGTGCACAATTTAGTACACTGGTAGATACTGTATGCAATTTATGTCAGCACCTGGCAACTTATTAATATAACAGTTTTAACTGAAAATGGACAAAACACTGTAAGTTTAATGTCCATAACATGAATTTTATTACTGCTATAACATGGTTATGTCATCCAAACAACTTAGCTTTTCAGTTTAATTCTACCATGGCATTATTTTATTCACTCCATATTTTTGCAGGTCGTCTTTTTTATTTATTTCTTTATAAGTCACTTAAAGCTACAATATACAACTTCAGCTAGTGGTAGCATGGCTCTTTAATCAATTCACTTTCTTCCTCCATGTGCTGCTGTGCTCTACCTCTGCAGCGGATCCACCACTCTTTACCAGCACTTCAGTTACACATCTTTAAATTGAAATGGAATGATATTACTCCAAAACTAAAATTATTAAAATTAAAATTATGGAATAATTTAAATCTTGTGCTAAAAGCACAAGATTTTTAACAGTATTAATACACATTAAATAAACATTGGAGGAAAATAGAATCAGCAAAGGCCAAGCTATCGTTACTTTAGTCTATGATGTTGTTAGCCTCCTTGCAAACAAGGGAGACTCTTGTTGCAATGACTGCACAGGACAACCGGTTTGTTTAACATACACTGACCCTGACAACTCAGAACGCTCTAACTCAAGTGCAGACAGGGACACCACAAGCGATCTTAAATAAGCACAAATCTGATGATACAGGATGTTATATGTCAGTGCTGGAACTACGTCGTCACACCCATATGGCAACCTTAGCAGGCCAAACATACAAATGGCGAACGTACAGGATTATGTGCCACCATAGATAAACACCGAACAGAGCGCAAACATGGCACCATCAACTGATTGTACAATTACTGTTTGCTCCACAGTGTCGCACATATCCCATTGAAGTTGAAATGTTCTCATAACATAAGAGAAGACAGAAATGTTGTTATTGTTATATGTTATTATGTAATATTTTTTGCTTTTAAATCTGAGTTTTGTCTTCTTGGACACATTGTTGCAGGTAAAAAAAATCAATCATGCCAAACTCCATGTTATGCAGGTTTTTGTAAAAAGTGTGTGAAACCAGTGGTGTCCCCCTTCAATTATGTGGAAATGCATGGCATCTTTATTTTCCACACACGTGAAGTAAGCAATGCATTTACAGCAAAGTGCATGAATAGTAAATTAAAACTGCAGCAGATCAGAGCATGTACTAAAATCTGATTAAACATGTCAAATAAGCAGGATGCAGCTGAAGTGAATAAAGGTCGTGGCCATCATTTGAGAATTTGCAGTATTTCTGAATAGGCACCAACTATTTGCTGCTAGTTGTCCTCTCCACTCCTATCATTGTTTCTCTGTGCCTGTGCCTACTTTCCACAGCTTGAGTAAACACCGCCAACTCTTTCATTAGTCGTCTCACCGCAGTCCCTCTTTCACTCTGCGTGTCTTTCATTCCCTCTCACTCTCGTCTCTATGCGCCTCTGTTGAAACAGATGAACGTGATTAGAGCCAGTTTTAAATGACACTGGAAGCCTGTGTGTTTAATGACTCAAATAAAAGGCTTGGTTATTACGTTTAAAGATAGGCCTTAACATGACATCTCTGAGTGGCGCTCCATGTACAGTGTGTGTGTGTGTGTGTGTGTGTGTGTGTGTGTGAGACACTGCACAAACTGTATTGAGTTTATTTTATCGTGCAGATGGCCAGATGATTGACTGTAATGCGTGACTTGTGGAGTGGTATTCTGTACATCAACACCAGCATGCCCTGCAGCCCTAAAAGACGTGGGTTCACAATTTACTCATTATTTCTGTTTTTTTTTTTTTTTTTTTGTAGGCCCAACTTGTCAAAGGGAAGCTTCTAGACTTGTAATTATTATAACCTTTTCATGGTAGGCAAACGAAGTCAATGTGATATTAATTGTATTTGCTTAATTGACAAACTTTTGAGGCATAGGTTTTTTTGTGTCACTGCACTGCTGTCATGCAAAGTGTAGATGGAGACAAGTGATTTTCTACGTAGAACCTATTCTATAATTAGGGTTACATTTCATATCAACCAAAAAGTGAGTAGATCAGTATTGTATTTTGATTAATACACTGCTAAATGAATTTATTGTCAGGCTTAAAGACTTTTAAGACATCTTATTGAAAATAAACTTGTAAAACATATATGATTACACACATACATTTAACATATATATTTAGTTTTATTAGTCCACTGTTGTTTTGAGATTGCCTGACTGATTTGAAATCATTAATGGCACATTCTGTGGGGTGCTCTCATGACAGATTAATCTTTATTTAACATAAATACACATTACACTGAATTCCCCATCCTTATGTAAGGCTTAAAAGATTTATGACACAAAAAACACATGTAACACAGTTGATAAACAACACATTAATGTCATTAGTTGGATGACACGTTAATCGTCATGCAATTTAGATCATGAGATCAACTGAAAAGACACATTAGAACAATGGACAACAACAATCTGCTTATTGAAGAGCTAACGTGTTCTGAACGAGTCGTGTTAGCTTAAGCCATATGACAATATAAGAAAAGCCATTGTGGCATAAATCAAACGACAGTCGTTGTCAAACACTTTAGTACATATATTGGCAAGAAAGTTTGTAACATATCATAAAACATGATCTGATTTTCATCTAAGTCAAGAGTGTTAATAAATATGATGTGCTTAAAAAATTAATGCAAAAAAAAAAATCTGACTTCTCATCTCTTTATTGAGAACAACCATAAAAACCTCATAATGATATAGTGGAAAAACTATGTGAACCCTTCCCACCTCGCCAAGCTTCATTGTTAAAATGTGGTTGAAACAATGTCAGTAGTTGTTTTTGTGTTGATGTCACATTGGAACAACAATTAGTGCTAATGCTTGTAAAAAGATAAAAAAAATACATTGAAGAATTGTAGGTTAGAATTACATATTGCCTTCAACAACAACAACAAAAAAATTACATTTAAATTATTTAAGTCATTATTTTATGCTGTTGACATTTCATATTTAGATAATACTTTTGTTTATTTTTTTGTGGGTTAGGTTAACGTCTTGTTAGTATAGTAATATGATTTAGGGCAGATGGCGGCACATGTTTTTTCTTTTCCTTTCTTTTTTTTTTGAGCACATATGCTGTAATTGAGATTGGGCAGCTTTTCTTTTTCAGTTGAAGGAAATTCACACCCTGTCTATGACAGGTATTTAGATGTGTTAGGAGAGATAGATTGGCACTAAGGTCCCACGTCTAGGTAGTACATGAATTAATCAACAATAATTATCAACTGATTGCACTCTCTGCAGTCGTCTTGACAGGCAGTGACATGAACACTCATCTTTCCCCTGTTTGTCCATCCTTTCTAAGTGGGGGAGGGGGTCATGTCAGTGAAAATGTAAATACACATACTCTTACTTTCTGTGTTATACATGGCCTACCTAAAAGAAATGCTGAGTTGCTTGACATTGTCAAGCAGTGACTCAGAGAATGATCAGCCTTCTTCTACTTTGGGGGCTGTCCTGGGTGCCATATGCCACCGTTCTGCTTCTTTATCAAGTTGAATAAAATTTAATTAAGTTGAAAAGTAACGTGTTCTATGAAGAGGCCACTGCTACTAAGAGGTCAAGCACAAAGTGGAAGACCAATAAGCTGAAAATCTGATGAGATGTGTCTCTGCGTTTCATGTAAAAGGCTCATCTTAGACCATCAAAATTTTGATATTAACATTTTTATTTATTCTACCCGTTGTGGCCTCTACACCAAAGCCAGCTCACATCAGCACCATTCTTCTAGACTAGATTTAAACAAATCGTATTAAAAATAAAGTCATGCCTAAGTTACTCTTTCTTAAACTATGCAGTTTTCTCTTCTCTGAAACTTCCCCAACATGCCATTTCTATGGTATCCAAGCTTTATAATATTTAGTGGCTGCAATTGTAAGATATAGGTCTATTATTATTAGCCTGAGATTATGTTGGGGTCATTAGAAATTCCTTCCAATTAAGTTTCAAAGCCTAATGTGTGACAATCAAATGTCAACAGGGAATTTGCTATAAGCCACAGTACTAAACTAGTCATGTGTTTGGATCAATGAGAGTCACAAGGTTTTTTCTGAATGCCCAGTATGAGCCAAAAATTGCCCTGGGTCTCTAGCCTTTAAATGCTGTGTCAGTGAGAGATGTTGCTGAAGGTCTTCTGGGGAAATATTTAGGACAGATTTGTTGATGTATGATCACTGGTCAAACCCGTGATGAAATAAATTAGATTTTAGCTAGGGAAGATACGACACGGATCATAAATCTGTCTCGAGTTCAATGAAATCACAAGGATTTTTTCGTAGAGGGGGAAATTATGGATTTTTATGGATCACACACTTATTAGTAATGCATGTTGCATTAGTCATTTTTATATTGTTAGGCAACTTGATCTGGACATTTAAACCCAACAGTGCCTTGATTTGTAGAATAGTTCATTTTACCTGCTATTCTACATGTGCCCTATATACTTGATGGCTTTAAAACTTAAGCCCATCTGGCTTGCATTTTGAATTTTCTTCAGCTGAAGCATGATTTCCAAAACCATAATTATGGACTCTAATATTCATCTTTTTTGTTTGTTTTTTGTTAAAACACATGCAAGAACATAATAGTGACAAACGCTAGTGCCAACCTTTGCAGAAATGGTTATTTTTATACAGTCAAACTAAAATAACAAATATATTGCCCTCTGTGTTACATGTGATGTTCTCAGTTATTGTGAATATCTAGGAAATATTTCAATAAACAAATGAGTCCTGCATCAATGAGAGCAAATGTATATTCTGCTGCCAATAACAGAAAACCTGAATTTAAATTTCAATATAATTAATTATTGATGACAAAATTTAGGTGAAACTCAAACTGTCCAAACATGAAGAAATACAAAAGCTGTAATCCACTCCTTGATTTTAAAATTAGCAATCTTCAGAAAGACTGCCATTGATTATACACTTTCTGACGTGTTCAGTTTGAACAGAGTATTTGACGACTGACTAAAATGTATTAAATGTGTGAGTTAAAGCATGCTGTTCAGTTTGATCAATTTGTTCAAAGACAATGTAAAGTGATCACCTTAGATTCTGAACTCCATCCTGTCTCATAGTCAAACAACTAAAGCAAACAACTACCGTATGCCTTGCCATATTACTGATTGAAGAACAAACTCTGGCGTTAAAACAGCAAGTCAGACATTGACAAACTAGGGTTGAAGTTAATTTCTTGCCACTCTGATGCTCTCCTTTGTGCTCAGTAGTGATTTTAAACACAGCAGGAGTTTGGTGGCTTTTCTAATTTTTTTTTATTTTGCCTTTGCGAATCAGAGCCGGTCATTGTCGTAAGCAGCTTCTTGCTGGAGGTCTCCTTATTGGTGGTCTTCGAGGAAACAGACACCATTTTTCATTCACTTTCTGCAGCCTGATTGTCTTGGACTGTGTGAGAGGTTCATGCTGGATCACGCAGGCCCTTCTCTCTAACCTCTATAATGCTGCTGCCTGGCTATTCCTAGGCCATGTATAATAATACATGAAAGATTAAGTGTTGTCATACCACACACACACACACACACACACACACAATACATGAAAACACATCTGCCTGTACCTGCAACACCCCTTGCACTCTCATCTGCATATCCCTTGCTCTGCACTATAAATTCCACCAGAAACAGGCACTTATACTTTCATAAATCTCCTCCTTGTCACCTTCAAATTACAGAGATTTATTCACAGAAGAACAGACCTGAACGGAGTCGGGCGAACAAGGGAAATTGTAGAGGAGAGGGAAAAAAACACTCATGTCTTTATGACCTCGCGCAGCTTTGTGGGGGGAATTTAGACTGTGTTGTGTGGAAGTGCATGTGCAGCAATGTATGTTTCCACTGTGCTGTATGTACATAAATATAATATGTTTATGCCTCAAGTGGGAGTCCCTTTAAGCAGCATGCATTAATTGTGTGTGTGTGTGTGTATTTGAAAGAGTGGTGCTACCTAGAAGTTCTGCTTTCACTGCTCTCCAGTGATTTGTCCGCTAAGGTTGCGTTCAGACAGAGTTTCAGCTCTTCTCATTCATTTCAGTGGGGCAGTGTGTTCAGTGCAGGGGGTGTAAAACCACAGGCATCTATGTCAAAATGACGCAGCTTTGTGGAAAGTTGTGTTGGTTCAACTTTTTCTCCACTACAACCTGAAACCATCCAGCAAGGTGCTGGCCAATTAAGTACATTCTAGTGCTCAGCCCTGGTGGATTACTTAGTAACATGAACGTCATATTTTACTGTTGATCTTGAGATAGTCATGACCAAACTTTCCAGAATTGCACAGTCCTGTAAATCTTGTACTGTTTTAACATAGTCTCAACAGGGACTATATCCCTCTTTTAACTATTGCAGTGAAATGTTGCCAAATCAGCAGAATGACTAATGGAAGAAAGAGTCCATAGTCGAGTTAAGTGGCTATTTCAGAAACAGCAGAGAAGGCCGAATGGTGCAGATGAGCGATTGAATGAGAGACTGTATGGGAGACATTCTTGTATTGTCAGATGTGCATGTGATAAAGCAACGGGCCTCTGCTAGAGAGAAGCTCAGTGCAAGTTCAAGTTGTCCCTGAACTCTTCCATGGGACCTTTCTTACTGTACCGAATGGAGCTGCACTTAAAGAAGGTGGAACAGCTATAGCCTGAAGTAACTCGAGGTTCTGCTGATCTAAAGCTACCTCTATTGCTGGAAATCACTATTGATTACAATCAAAGGGGCCAGCAGACAATGCTGAAGGGGGGTGGCCAGTGATTTCTACAGGGTGGGACATGAAAATACCAAGTCAGAAATAAGTAAAAAAAAACCCTCAGTAACAAAAAAAATGTGACTTATTGACATTTAGCTTATTTATAATAAAAGGATTGGAAAATCACATAAACAGTAGATATATCAACAAATACCAAATTTCTGATGTTTTATCTTAGTAGGATGTAGAATTTAGTGCATTTATATGAGTACTTATTGATATTGAATCATCAATAACAAAAAGATCTGAAGAAAACATTGCAATGTTCACTAGGCCTGCATATAATTAGTTGAAACTATGTAAAAAAAAGTGTATGAATTTTTCACTGAGTTTTTTTTTTTTTTATGTCATGCAGGTTAGAAAGTAGCAATAGGACCATTTTAATAATAATAATTCGTGAGCGTTGTCATTATTGGACACCTAAGGAGAAACTTAATAATTATGTGCATTATCAGTGTGATAATTCATCTATTAAATTAGGATTTAATCACATTCAGTGATGACCTTTAACTGACAAAACCCAGTGGTAGTTTTTAGCTTCATTTATTTATTGCTTAAGTAAGTTGCATGGACTTGGGGCAAACCCACCAATCACAACAAATCAATTTGAATGTAATATCATAACTCATATTATCTTACCTTTCCATTTCCGTCTCACTCCCACTTCTCTTCTTTCCCTTGTTCTTCTGTCACTTTGTCAGAGGTGTTATGCAGTTTGGTTAAATGGACAGACCTTTGAAGTTGTAGTTAGTGAGCCCGCAGCTCTGCTCTCCTTTGTCTGCCTCTGTCTTGCTCTCTCTCCCTCTCACTGTAGGGGAAGACTGTGATTCATGTACTGCTTGCAAAGACCACCATTAATTTCATGTAATACAGCTTTTTATCTCCGTCCCAGGGCCCGCGATTGCTCTCTCTTTCTGACAGTCTTACCTCAGGTTCTTTGTCTCCTTTCCTTTGTGACTTCGCCTTACCTGCTTTTCCCTTGCTTGCTTTACCTCCCCACCACCTCTCCTGCCTTCTCACCTCTACCCTTTAGCTATTCTCCTCTATAAAGGAGGCCTTGTGACATATTTGTCTCCTCTATTTTTCATTGTCTATAATGTCAGAGTCTGCAAGATCTGGCTTTACTCCTTCATTTTAATGTCACCTGTCATATATTTTGTCAACCTGCATACCCAGCTTCAAAAGCGTTCAAGTACGTGTCATCTTTCTAACTCTAATTATTAAAAGCATCCTTATGCTCATCATAAACAGAAGCACAGCAAGCATCTCAATTCTCATCAGCATCCATAACACTGATCTGATCATCAATAGAAGCATCACAACCATTGAGAGCATCCTAATTCTCCTCTTCAAAATCAAATGAATAAATCCATCCTCATCATCATCATCATCATCATCATGGTCTGAATCATTTTTATTGTCACATCCTTTATGTGATTATATCATCGTCATCGCAAAAAAAAAAAAAAAAAACAGTTGTTACAACTCGTCGCAGTGTAAGTTTAATCATCTAATCAAGTGGCATTATTACGATCCTAATAACAATTAGTCAGCGTCATCAGAATGTCATCACCATTTCATTAAAAAGTCATTTGCATCTATTGTATCATGATCAATATAATAATCACTAATTGGGTTTGTGTGTGCAATGTATACGTCCATCATTGTTATCATAATTGTTGGTTTCATTACAGTTCTAATACTCTACTCACCACTATGGAGTCACTTCCATGGTTTTGTTGTTGTAAGGCTCAAATCTCTCAGCACACACACCATGTCACATCAATTGCTCTTGATTGCTACCCCTCCCCTCTTTACTTCCCCTCCCAGGAGCCCACAGTGGCACTGAGCCGTGGAAATGTCAGGGGTCAAGTTTACATTGACGCTAAAGTGCCGGTCACCCTGGGCCACGGTAAAGGTCGCCACCATGGCGACAGCTGCTTGATATCGTTGTTGGGAAAGCAACAAATCCTCCATGTGGCACTACCATCTTTTTCTGATTTCTTTTTTTCTGTCTTTTTTTATTTCCAGATGCCATCTTGACAGATCTGCCCCGTGCTGGTGTGAAGGAAAGGTCAGTTTGTGTAGTTAGGCTTTTTTCCTCGGTTAATGCTCCAGTGCAAAACAATGTAAAAATGAGACCTGTAAAGGATAAATTTGGGTTAATAATTGGTTGCAGGTAACTTAAGCAAAGTCTGGAAATGACATATGGAGTGAAAGGGAAATGTACTGTAGGTTTCAAATAATCTTAATGAAACATGGGTTTCATTCTAAAATAGCTGATAGTGGGTTTCAACCTATTTCTTCATCCATCACAGCCTACATGCATGCATTGATGGTTACAGCTAATGAACAGTGGATAGACAGTTCTGCCAACAGTGATGCGGTGTTCACGTCGTATCGAATTTCCTGTAAATACAAGCTGTCATCTGGGAGCAAGCGTTCACGTCACTCTGCTCCGAGTAATTACCAGCAAGACACGGACTTGCACAATGTCTTAAACTTGAAATTATGAGTGATATGGGTGATACACAAAGCAAATGTGGTTGACATGTACAGGAGAGGGAAATGAAAATTTAAATAATCAGTTACCACTATAAGTGCCCGGAACTTTAGAACAAACAAATGATGTCTGGCATTCATGTTAGTTTATACACGTGTAGCATTTTATACTCTTGCAGAGTATAATGGGTGAATAAATCAATAACAACATGAAAGATAAAATAAGTAAAAAAGTAAAACAAGAACAAAAGAGTAAACAAACTAAAACAAAAATCCTCCAAGTGACATCATCAGAAGTTTTTGAGCTGGAAGCATTATACAGAAGGCAGGGGAACATTAGCACCTATTCATGTATTCCTGAGGTAGAAAGGTGAAGTTGCCCTTTCAAGATGCAGTCTGTGAGCTCTAGAGGGATCTACAGGAAATGGAATACAGTATTCATAATTCTGTTTCTGGTAGTGTTTAATCACCTGATAATTAGAGTCATTACATTTTCTTTAGCTTGGAATGAGCCTTCACATCTACATGTGGTGTGGATTCACTTTAACAGACGCCACCATATGGTGATGTTTCTATAGTAGCCTAGAATGGACAAACCAAACAATAAGATACCACAATACAGAAGAAATAACAATACAATTCACTATCTTTTATGTAAGCTATGGCCTGAATGTTTATATATTTAATAGATGAACTAAATTTAGTTTCTAAATATACAGCTTACCTCTCCTCTAGATGCCACAAAATCAGGGTGAATGTACTTGCAATGACCATACTTACAGTTTTAAATAAAATGCCACTTTTAGCCAAAGGTGTGACAATAATATTTTATTCATCGAAAGCATGTGCTAGCCGCTTCACTTTGCTTTTAGTTTTGATAAAAGAGTGGCCAAGACCTGTGACAGCATTGCCGCACTGCTACATTACCAAAGTTTTATTGATGTAATAGTGTTCTCACTGGGGACTTTGCCTTGGTCATCACCAGAACTGGTTCTGCTACCTGTCTCTTGTATCCCTGAAAACATCAGTGCACTGAGGGAGAATGTCACAACTAAAAAATACTAGTAACTAACACTAGTTTCTGTTCCCCGCTCAAATATGTACTTGTTGCTTTGGTTTTTAGCGTTTGCTGCTGGTTGGTATAAAATAGATTGTTCTCCCATTAATTCCCGCCCCATCGTATCTCCTGAATTTGAATGAATTGGCTTCTTTTGCAAAGTAGTTCTTGAGTCTACATTTTAACAACACCTCGATTTGAAAGTCACCGTCTGTGATTAATCATTCACCATTAGCCCAGACATCACAGCGGGTAAGAAGGAAGCTAGAGGGGCTCAACCTTGCCAAGTAATGAGCTCAGCAATATCTTTGTATAATTTCATCTTATCTGTTATCTCTTACAGAGATAATCATTTTTAAATTTCAGCCACAGTCCCATAGAACAGAAATAAGACATATAACAGAAATGCTCTTACTTTCGAAAGTGCAGAAAAACCACTTTACATGCAAACCATACAGAGTGTATTTAAATGACCTGTATATTCCTGCGAGTCCACTTTCTACTCTCCAATTCCCTAGGCCCTTTGTTGTTCCTCCTCTTTTACTGGCAGAATGAATATCTACACTCTGCAGCCCCACAGGAGGTCTAATGTGCGCGTGCTGGAGAAAGGGAGGGAGTGTTTAGACAGCTAACGTATGTAGGAACACCAGAGTAACAACCACTCTTCCCCCCTGACTCACACACACAGAAACATAAGGGTTAATATGGCCACCAGCCGCGTGGCGTGGCTGACTGGCCCACCTTCCATCTTGCCCGGCCAGGCTTCATGCTGGGCACAACACGCCCGCCTGACATTATGCATCCACCAGGCCACGACGGCTCACATATGGAAACCTTTCACCACCAAGGGAGAAGGGGGGAGGGAGGGCAGCGAAAATAGAAAGAGAGGCATACTGTAAGACAAATGTATTTCTTACTTCAGAGGACATTTGGGGATATAGGTGTCAAAAATGGGCCAAGATGTATGTATGTATGCAAGCTAACGATCACTGGAAATGCATTTTGGCACTGGGAATGCATAGTGAGTCTATAAGTGGCCAGAAAAACACTTTGTTCCTGTTTAGTGTGTTGATAGCATACACTACTATCTATAGTTTGTGAAAACCCAAAAGGAGAGCTCCCGCTATACAAACCTGATTTGAATCACAGACAAGAAATGTTTGCGCCGCAGTGTATGTGTGATTAAATTCTGGCTGTAGGTTTATATAAGAAATAAACATGAGACTCTATTAAGAAAAGTTTGAGATCAAATAAAAAATGGCAAGACCTAGTTAAAAAGGTGTGCCGTACTGTTAGGTGCAATTCATGCTTATAAGCTTCCTTCCAGCCTGTCACATGCCTCCTGATAGTTATTTGCCTTTCGCGGTAATAATTATATAACCCATATATTCAAAATGGCCAAAAACAACATTGAACAACATTTTTCTTCCTTTTAATTTTCTATGTTGGTGTCTTTTTGAACTATTAAAGCCACAGATTTGTGGCCACAGTTCAAAATAGTGTAAAAAATGCAAATGAGTTTTTAAAAAAGCTTTATACTGAATACCAAAAAAATAATTCTTAGAGATAAAAAAAAATTATGTTTTCATTTCAAGACATTATTGATCTGTGATAAAATAAGAAATAATAACAAATCCATGACCTCCTTCAACTTCAGGTTAAAAAAACTACATCCTTCAAATGTTATTAAAATATTTGAACTTGCTGTTTTTAAATGTACAATTCAGGATTGTGAATGTATTCTTTCTTTATTGTTAATGTATTTCATATTTTCTGATTATATTAAATCTGGGAAACAGTGAAATGTGCTGGTTTTATCAGTTTAGTCACTTTATCTTACTAAAGTTGAAAAGTGGTTATTTTTTAGTCTGACTTTGCATTAGTGTTTTCCCTAAATGGTCGCGATATTATCTTCATATGTGTCAACCTTTACAGGGCGGTGGCAGGGTGGGGGTGGGGTTGTTGAGTGTAGCCAACTGCAGTTCATCACAGCTTCTCCAATCTTGCTGTTGTCTCTACCATTTGAAGGCACTAAGGTCCTTGATGTCAGCAAAGGTCAGAGCCGGTGATTTATTGGTCCTCTTCTGGGAGACAGTCTGTGGACCTGAGATGTGTGCCATGCCCCTGGATCGCAGCCAACATTCCTGGCACCAACAACATGCTGCCACCTGATAAAAAGCTTGTCTCACTTATTTTGCTGATATTTTATACATGTGCTGAATTAACCTAAACAGCAGCAGCAGCAGTCACCCTGACCTGACTATTTGAAATATGTGTTCTTAATGTGTCTTTCATAGAAACTTAGACAATACATCTCTCACCTGATGATTTCTTTTGAAAACATACATAATAAATGAAATTACATACATGTCTATTTATTTTTCAGTGTTTCAATTTCATTGAGGAAATGATTATGATATGTTTTTGTGATGACAGAACCTCATCAAGACTGGACAGTGTCTTGCCAGGTCTAGAACAGAAATGTATGCAAATGAAGGACCTCCTGAAGTCTTCCTACTTCGCCAGTTAATGATAGCGATGAGGGGGAGGTCATCGATTGTCCAGCCTGACATGACAAGGTCTGTTAAACAATGTTATTGCTGAATTTAATCCTACTGTAACTGAGATTTAGATATGCCAGTTGGTGCTCGCCTGTTAAGATTTACAGTCAACCTAAAAACAACAACAACAACAACAAAAATCATTTATTCCTCTTGTCTTGTTACCTCTCAGAACCCTGTGACTAATTATAGACAATTATAATCAGGGAAATCTTTGCAAACTGGACACATTTTGTGTGTTTCTGTGTGTCTTTCTGTATGTGTTGAGGTTTTGTGTCCAGGATATAATTGGTGGAAAATAAGAAAAAATTTAAAAAATCAAGCATAACAACCATGAGGATGAGGTTTGAGCCTACAGGATACATCTAGGATACTACGACCAGTTACAGAAGAAAAACATTTATAATTGATTTGAATAAACCTACTGGCCTTCTAGTAGGTGGAAGGTGCCCTTAAACCATAACTATGGGCTTGACTCCTGTCAATGGAGATGCTTTACATTCCATAAATGTACAGCGAACATAAAGTTCGTAAACAAAAATAAAACAAAAGTCATCATGCTGATGGGTAAATCCAGCACTATTATCGATTCCGTGCATTAAACAGGGCTTCACATTCTGCTGTGACCATGTCCTGCATACGTACTGGAGAAGTCATTTATAGGTAATTCATGTTTAAATCAGAGGAAATGAGCAAACCTTTATAATGTTTGCTTTCTTTTTTTAATATCTGTGACATTAACCTTAAGCACAGGGATTTTATCTCTGACTTTTTTTGACTTCTTGCGTGAGTCTATAGCTGCCATAACATTCAGCGAGACCTTTGACAAGGCGTCATTCCAGTGAAACAGACATTTGTAGGTGAACTAATAGATGTGTCTGCCAAACCACTCAATCATTATCTAACATAGACTAGCTGACACAAGTTTTCTTGCTCTTTCTTAACACACCTTTTAGATAGAAGTGTAGCCATTAGGTGTATGATGTTCTATTGAGAATCTTTTCCACATCTCAGTCTTCCTTTGTGCCACCAGTGCAAACCTTGACTAGACAGCAGAGATGCAGTCTGACTAGAAGATGCAGCTCTCTCTCCATCCCTGCCCCGCCTCGAGTTTGTTTGCTATAGGCTTGTATAGTTCACCCGCAACAAGCTATTCATGAGTGAAGAACAGCAAGACTGCTTTTGAGTAAGGTGACTGCATTGCTTGAAGTGCAGATGCAAGGTCCCGCAAAACAGAGGAAGGAAACATGTAAGGAAAATAAATAGAAATGTGGATGTTTACATAAGAGGATGTTGTAGTGTATGCACGCTCACCTCAAAGGAGAAAAACAACCCTTGACCTTCATCATGATGTTGTAGCGCTTGACAAGAGCTCAGTCTGAAGGCTCTTTGTAAAGCCTTTGTGTCTTAAAGGCACTGTTAGCACTGAGTAATTCCGCTCTTCAATAAAAACCATTTCAGAATGCTTATCAGTTTACGCTATTAACGCTATTAGAAGGATAGAATTTCTGTATGGAGAGAACATCGTCTCAATAATTCATTCATACATCACGGTTTTGTGAAGGCTTTAATTTAATTGCATGTCCTTGTTTACTGGTTCGGTTTCCTGAATTACAGTAAACATTTCATTGAGTTTCATTCTATGCATGGTGGTGATGGTGCGATAAAAGATTTGCTGAAATGTATTGTAGACAGGTCAGAGTCCAAGTCCACGTTCTTATATCTCCAAGTAATTACAACCAACATGTAGATATATGTATTTTGTTTGTTCCAATCAGTCTAAACTAGATGATGTCAATGCAGTAATGAAAATCATCATTACAGGACTAAAATGGAATTAAGTGAAATGAGGATGGAAGCAGTGAACAGCAAACACATCTGCTGGTTAGATTTGGTGTTTTTTTGTTGTATTTTTATTGTATTTTCACAATAAAACTATTGGAACCTCTATTGTTATGTACTATAGTGTGTTTATATAGTTTGGCTGAGAACCTAGAGTAGTTGTATCTACGTGATACGGAAAGGAAAGTACAACTACCTCAACACCCTGACATACTTCAACTCCTTCACTTCACGACTCCAGCAGGAAGAAAGCAATTCGCCACTTTCGAGATTTTATTTCAACTTCTTTTGATTTGCACTCTCTTTTCAAAACACTGTATCTCCACGTGGAACACGCAGCGACAGAGCGCAGCGCTAACCTGGACGAACGCCCAAACGTTTCATGCACTTCCCTCGTACCCGCAAAAAATACGTTGTAATGTGCGAACATACATCGGAAGTGAAACCCTGCTGTACATGTTCCTGAAGCCACCACGCTGCTGCCCCATCCCCCAAATTAAAGAGGCTCTTATTTGACTGTAGAACAGTTCCTGGATTAAAGGTGGCACACAACCTTACTCTAAACATTAATCGAATAGAGGGCTTTCAAATCTGGCATTTTACCGTGGGAAAAGACATACTACTTTGCTGTCATGTGAATGAATGGGAGAGGCATTTAGTGACAAAGAGGTGGCCTTTTCCCTTTGCAGTGTAATTCGAAGGAGGGTGTGTGTGTGTGCGGTGGGTGGCGGGGGGGGGAGGTGTTGTAGCTTTATCAAACTCTCTGAATGGCTAAATGCAATAGTTGAACACTGAAAGTGCTCATCATCGCAGTGTGACAGGAAAGAAGGAAAGAAGGAAGGAAGAGAGAGAGGAGTCAAACAGGAAGAAGTAAGGTGAGATTCATTTTCAAGAAAATCCACTTTATTAAATTTAATTCTAGTATAACGAAGCCCCTAAAAAACGTTCCTTTTCCTATTTGCCACCCCTCTCTCCATTCCGCAGATGTGTCTGAGCGGGTTGTTAACATCCCCTCCTCTCCTTTGCCTGATGGGGTGAAAGGGATCTGCCGCTCCCCGGGACACATTTTTATATGTGAATGGCTGTGAACACCACTGAATGACACACTACAAAGGTTGGATGTGCCGCTGCCCTTTCTCTCTTAAATGGTATGTTGGCATTTAGCTTCACACGTGTCAGCGGAACACGCACCTCTCAAGTATTTGCACCCAAAAATGTGTGGAAGTGTGTGTGCCCACGTCGACGCTGAGGGTTTTTTTTTTTTTTTTTATCAGTTCCCAGAAACAGGAAATAAGGAAAAGAAAGTGTGTGTGTGTGTGTGTGAGAGAGAGAGGGAGAGAGAGAGAGAGAGAGACAGGATGATAAGACAGAAAGGAGCAAAAGAGCACATTCGCATGCACATTACATTTCACAGAAAGACAATTTACATTTTGAGTCCATATTATGTTAATTTTGAGTGGCCTCTCCAGATAATTCTATTACACAGATAGCTCTCCCATGTCGTCCAGGGCAGAAACATCATTTCACCCTGGAACACACACCTGCTGACAAGCACCGCAACATGACGGAAAACAAGGGCTAAAGGCAGGTGTGTGTGTGTGTGTGTGAGAACAAAGATGTGTGTTTACGGAGGCCTGCAGAAAGTAACTCTCCATCTAAACGACTTGTGATCCAGCGAAAGTGCGTTATCGGGTTCTCTTTCAATACGCGATGTGCTGCCAGGGAGTGTGTTACACAGTATTATAGCTTCTAGGAAACCATATCGCTGTTTCAGTCCCACAAGGAGCCGAACTGCTGTATTTCCCTGTCATTCCTCTGCAATGCTCTGCCCGCCTCAGCACCACGGGCTGGATGTCAGCCTTGGGTGGCAGAGAATTCCTATGGGAACAATTGGCTTCTCAACATGACTCATGCACAGACAAGGGTCCAGCTTATTAGCCTACTTCGTCTAATCAGTTCCTCTTCAGTCCTACTACAGGTTTTCAACAGGTGCTACCCTAGCCACGGACACAAATAACACTATTGAGTAATGGTAGCAGTGATGACAGCTACTTTGTACGAGAGCAACTGATGGGATTTTCATTCAACACATTTTGGACTGGGTCTAGCTGTCCTCGGGTCTATTTGGATCACACCAACTGTCTTTGAGTCCCTATGAGGACTTCTGTTTTTCACACAGATTTATGGACTTTGAGGAGATTTTCCATAAGTCCATTTGAGATTCCAAAACACTGGAACAGTTAAGCTTTACTTGGAACCCAGTGCAGCCACACAAGCACTTGGCCAGTCTTAAGGTTACTCTAACAATGAACAGAGTTACATCTGGCCACTATTAGCAGCTAGGGCAGAATCATACAGCGTACCTTTAAAGAGTTGGTTCATCCAAAATTACAAAAACATATTTGCTCTCTTGGTGATAATATTTTGTTCAAATAGTTCTGGCTTACAAACTGTAAAACATCTTAAAAATAAGAGTTTCTTTGATAAAGAGTGCTATGGAATGCTGGTAAAAGGCCTTTATGAAGGGTCAGTGTGTGCAGCACAGTGGCGAAGTGGTTAGCACGGTCACCTCTCAGCTTAAAGGCTGGTTTGAATTCAAGACTTTTCTGTGTGGATTTGCAAGTGCTGCACTTTCCTCTCCAAATCCAAAGGCATGTATTAATTGGTGACTGTCCAGGGTTTAAGCCTGTGGAACAGGAGGTAGACTAGTCATCTCCCACTGGTGGGATCGGTGGTTTAAATCCCGGCTTCCCCTGTCAGGTGTCGAAGTATGCTGAACCCTAAGTTGCTCACGGTCACTCAGGTCAGCTAAATGGCAGCTCTGCCATTGGTGTTTGAATGTGTGTGTGGGCAGTGTAAAAGCTCTTTGAGCACCAATAAAGTAGAAAAGTGCTATATAAGTGCAGAGCATTTAACCCTAAACAGGATGGGTGAAAACAACAAGAACCTGGATGTCTAAGGAGCACTTTGACTGATATGAGGAGCAGCATACCTTTTCAGTAGTTGCAAACCATGTATCCACATAACACATCACAAGTTGTAATCCTAACTAAGTCAATTGAGCACAGCACTTAAAAAAAAAGGCACGAGTACATGATCTCAGTAGTTGATGGTGCTTCCTCAAGCTTGGCCATTTTTATTATCCAGTGCTTTGAACAAATGTACTATTCTACTCTTTATACATTATAATGCATATAATACATTACCATTGACTTCTAAAGGACTATCAAATAATTATCATATCCACATTGTTTTGGCTTACATACATTATGATCTTGTCATTCTCATCCATCATTGCTCCTCATATAGCTTTATAATATAACCTTAAAATATATCTTTAACTGCCTGGCACCCTGACAATTTTGCACTGGGCAGAAAATAAAGTCCAAGCCCTCCTGTCAGGGGCCACTTTCTCTAGCCCTTCCATCTCTCTGAGCAAGTAGGGATCATTAATGAAGTGGCCTTCTCATGGATATTGACTAGCCTGTCAGCTGGCCTGCCACACTCACTAATAGGAGCCATTGGTCTTGGCTTAAGACCTGACAGAGGAGAGGCTGAGAACGAAGAAAATGAGTGAGCATGTCTCTTAACCTCAAGGTGGGTTTTGACTTTAGCCTTCAGCCAGCAAAGTTTGAGTGTTGGATCAAGAAGCTTTGGTGCACCCAAAGTTTCTCCCTAAAAAAGTGCCTAAATTAGAAAATAATGCTTGGTGAGAAGTAAGGATTCTGTGTTAAAAAGCCATCGTTGCTTGTAGAACGCAAGCAAAGCCAGAGTGGATGTTGTAGGAGCACAGCAAGCCAAGGAGCACTCATTAAAATAGATGTGAGGGTAAATTGGCAGTCTTTAGAGCCTGGGGGTTCTCTAGGACTTTTTGCAAATTTAAGTAATAATATGTGACATTTTCATATTAATGAATGGACCTGCATCACTGGTTTCAGTGTCATGCAGTCCATTTCAGGAACTGACTTTGTTGCTAAACTCCAGCAGATAGGAGGAAATTGTTGGTTTTGTTTGGAAAAAATATATACATACCAGTGATGGCATAATCTGGCAGTTCCAAAGAAAGTTTTTCTCTGTGCCACTACAATGAATATATAATTATTTTAAGTTTAAAGCAGACTGCAACTACAACCCCTCACCTCTATGTCCAGGTGCTATTTGTTTTAATGCCATTGACCCTTTGACCTTTCAGCCTTAAGGCTGAAATGAGTTTCAGCCTTATTACTATAAAAGCATGTGCTATGCACTGCATCCACCCAGTTAAATACATACTGACAACTCACCTTGTGTTCATGTTGTAGTGCTGGGAAAACAAGACTAGGTTTATGGCACATGATCCAGTATGAGAACAATGGAATACTGCTGCATAACACCACATGTTAGGGAATCTAAAAGCCAAGATCAAAAATTAAGTGTTTGCAATTGCTGCAGTTAAATGGAATACAGTATATTGCAGTTTTTACAATCCACTGATATAAAAAAAACAGGATAATTCTGTCCCCATGTAGGCTGTCAAACTTAGATGAACTTGTCCATATCACATACTACATCACAGGACTACTGTAAACTATAATTTACATTTCATCAAATGACAAAAATGTTTTAGAGTCAGTTAGCACCAAGTAACGCAAGGAAATGTTCGCCTCAACTCAAACTTGAGGTAGCAGGATAACATGTTGGTGTAGAAGACAAACCAGTGGGCCAGTGTTTAGCTCCAGTTAACCCTAAATGACAGGGAAAATACCTCAATTCCTCTTTGGCCCAAGTTTTAAATAACACTACTTTGATGACAGTGTCATGGAATGTCTTTCATACTGAAGCTCACCGCCTTATGGGAGAATCCTTTTGCTTTCCCATACTAAGAATCACTAGCATACGCCACATCAGATACAGTGATGTTTAAATGCCTCAGCATAATGACAGAGTCATCCCCAGTCACTATCATTTCTTTCATAATTTATGAGGACTTATGAGACTTTAAGCAATTTGCGGAGATGTAGGGAGACCTTTTAAAAAGAATGCATTATGAAGCTGAAGCATGATTTCAGCAGCAGGAGTCTGTTATAGCCTGCGCATCACCTGTCCAGCACTAAACATTACTTAGTCAAAATCAGCAATTAGCTTATGAACAGAATGGAGCATTTAAGATTAAAGATTAAAAATAACTCCTCAAGTGGAGAATGCATATTGAACTGCTGGCACTTAAGGTCGCCTCTATCATGAAGCTCATGGAGGCACTGTACTAAACGGTTCCATGTTAGGTACAATGCTAAACAGTAAGCCATCAGTAGTCATAAAAAGGAAAGAGTCTAATATATTATGTGAAGTCAAGAACTCCAAGCAAAAACCAGCCAAGATAAATATACAGACTTCTAGGAGGATCATACCTTGGCAGGATGTAAGGATAGTGCTGCAAAGGTTAGTTTGCTGGCCTTTCTACAGTAGATCACCGGGTGTCTGCTGATGGGATGGTCTCTGAGCAGTGGAGGGCTGAGTTAGTGTGTGTGTGTGTGTGTGTGTGTGTGTGTGTGTCAGGAGAAGGGAAAGGCTGATGAACTTCACTTTCTATTAGCAGCCGACAGGGGCTCGCCAGCTCGGTCGCCAATCAATAGGCTGAAGGACAAGGGTGTCAGAAAAAATGAAAGACCCTTCGCTTTCTGGCTGCCTATAAGAGAAGGGAGAGGGAGGTGGGGTGAGACAGAGAGAGAGAGAGAGAGAGAGAGAGAGAGAGAGAGTGTAAAAGACAGAGGAAGAAAGAAAGTTAAGGATTAAGCAAATAGAGTGTGTTAAGAAGATGTGAATTACGAGGGTGCTCCAGAGCTTGTCCGTAAACAACTTCTTCAGCGTGAGTCATCAGTGTCAGCAGGGTAAGGAGGTTATCAGCAGAGGCAGAGGGTCTTCTCCGTCTATCTTTCACTTTTTGTTTGATCTCCTACAGCTAGAGGGTCCCATGAGGTTCTGTCTCAGACGCGGTGGAGGGGCCCCCAGCAGGTCCCAAACCACCACCTCTCCTATCACCAATCAGATTATCCGGTAGAATGTAAAGCATTCATGACTCCTGGTGACTCCAGAGCAGCTAGAGGTGTATTTTCCAGTGTGCATCAGTTGTGCACGTGGAGGGAAAAGGATACAATAGATCCCATTCACAGCCATACCGATCGTAAATAGTTTAAACCCAGTCAAAAGCTTTGTTCCAGATGATTCAAGATGATGAGCCTCTGTTTCATACAAAATGCTACAGGGCAATGTACAAAGTACCATAGGAAATCATGGTGGAAAATAATACAAGAATATAAGTAAAAGAAATAGAGCTTAGAGTTGTTATTGTGAACATGCTAACTAACAGGTACTTATTTACACATCAGACACTGAGCATTCATTTGCATTTATTTTGAAGTTGTCTGCCCTGGAATCTTCCCTTGTATTTAGATTTTTGGTCTGTTTTGATTTCCACCAACTCCTGAGAACAATATCTAACTCTTCAGTTGTTTAAATAGTTGCTTTCACTGTTTGTCTGCTGTTTAGTTCTGGGAAAGAAATTTTAGCTGGAAGCAGCTGTTGCTAGAAGGAGTATATTCAAAATATGCAGTTTTAAGTCATATTTAGAAAAAACAATTACTTATAACACCTTAATTTTCAAATCAAACTTACAGAATTATGAGAAAAAGCAACCCAGTCTGAATTAAATGGTCCAACCTAGAGCCACAACTGTGCAGGGTGCTTTATGTGCACAACACAGTGAAACAGCATTTCAATAGTCTGCCATTTTTTTTGTCTCTTTGTACAGTAATATAATTTATTTTGTCATCTGGAACTCTACATATTTACTAATGATGAGGACTACTCCATAAGAAAGTTGCTGTCGAGTTGCATTATCGGAATTGGTAGTGTCTCATCTTTCTTTTCTCCTTTATTGGCACCAAAGGAACCGAACTCACCCTAGGTTTGATTTAAATTTGACCACTCTCTGAGCCCCACCTCTTTACTAAACTTGGGAAGTCATCTTCCCCCCCAATCGCCGCAAGCTGGCCAGGCCCTGATGCAGCAAAGCAGGCCCAAATCATAATGTTTCCTCCACCAAACTTTCAATTGGGATGATGTTTTTATAATGATGTGCTGTGCCCTTTTTGTGCCAAATGTAGTGTTGTGTGTTATTTCCAAATAATTCTTAGTTTCAACAGTCCACAAAACATTTTGTCAGCACCGTTGTGGAGTGTAAATGTGCTCTTTCGCAAATTTCAGGCATGTTTTTTTAAGTAAGCAGCAGCCTCCTTCCTGGTGTCCTGCCATAGACACCCTGCCTGTTCAATGTTTTAAGTAATGTAGACTCATGAATACTGATGTTAGCCAGTTCCAATAATAATAATAATAAATAAATTTATTTATAGAAGATTTTTCTAAACATATGTTACAAAGTGCTTCAAGCAATGATGCCTTCAAATCTTTGTCTGTCAACCAGGGTTGCTTTTTTACCTGCTTGATGAGTCGTTAAAGATTCTCAGACGTCCAGATGAAGTTATCTGAAAGTTGAATCATGGCCACTGACCTTCCTTCTTGTTAGGTCGAAATGTTTCGTCACTCATCCAAGTAGCTTCTTCAGTCTGAAGATAGTTGGTTAGAAAACTCTATGCTCCAGGTTTGGTTTCACTCCACCCTTGGCCTGAATAGGCTCATTAGTTGAAACAATGGAGGATGTAAAGGATGTAACAGTGACACCTCTGCCAACCCCTCTTATCTCCTAAAGTGGGTTGTTAGGTGTATCCAACCTGGTGCAGGTGTAAATTGGGCCTGATCTTTATGGGGATGAATAAAAGGGCAGCAGGATAAATATAAGTAAGGTTGTGTCTGAGGCATCCACCTCTGTTGAGTGAGGGGGTGTGGATTTGCACATGCAAGGCTTCACTCACACCCCTCTCAAACCACTTGTCTTCTCTGTCCAATATCTGAACCTTATTGTCCTCGAAAGAGTGTCCTTTGCCCTTAAGGTGAAGTGTTGTGATGAGTGTTTGTTGTGCTCTTGGGGTCATTTTGACTGGCCACCCACTTCTTGGTAGAGTAGCCACAGTCCCAAAGTGTCTCCATTTGTAGATTGTTTGCCAACTGTAGTCCGGTGAATTTCTAAAGCCAAAGACATCACTTTGTAACCCTTTCCAGTAAATCAACAATTCTTGACTGTATTCAATGCTTTCTGTAATCCTTATGGTGAGGCATGGTTCACATATAAGGTTCACATTGTGTACATTATATTTGTAAGATCAGATCACATTTTATAACAAATTAATAGAGAAAATCATAAAATTCCAAAAGGTTCACATACTTTTCTCGCCACTGTATGTGCTATTTTGTTTTTGAACAAATAAAATAAATGCTATCTAAAGGTAAAATAGAATGTGTTGTCCTCCTTTAAAAAAGTGGAATTATCCTTTCACCTGTAAAACATCCAAAAACACTTTGTCTTTGGTGATTTTTCTTTGGTCTTGTAGGCTAAAGCAAATCCTGACATCAATATTTTGCTTGCGATATCCCCAACGTGAGCACACATCAGCCTGCATAAATGTAACACAACAGCCTTTCCTCCGGCCCTGTCCTCCTGACTAAAAGCCTTTTTGACATGAATTAGCATGTCGTCCTTAAAAGGTAGACGGGTCCAATTTTCCTTTGAAAGGTCTGTCTGTAATAGGTACTCCTTCACAAATTCCAGCCTGCTCTAACCTTGAATAAAGACCCATATACTTTCTTTTGTTTGTCTTTCTCTACTGCTCCCTCTCCTCTTCTTTCTTTATCCCTACTGTCTCTCTCCAACTGGTGTTAAAAAAATACATAAAAAGAGAGAAAAAAAAACAACTTGTCATATCAAGGCTTATATTAAAAAAAAAAAAAAAAAACACACACACACACACACAACAAAGATTTCATTTCCATAATGCATTCTAATGGATGGGTGATGTTTGCGCAGGTGAGACCAGAGGGCAAAGGCTTTCGAGACAAACACAACAATAAACCTGACGAGCACCATTATGCCGTACATATTACAGGCTGTTAGGGAATGGAAATGATGATAATTAGCTAATTCAGCTATAATCTGATTTGTTTGGCCTCACCTTTTGCTAATATGACTTTGACCCTGACGCTTGAATGTTCCAGACGGCATAAATGAGAGTGCCAGGGTGCTAATTTAACAGGTATATATATATATATAAATATATATACATATGGCTTGTTGAATATTTGCTGGGTAAAATGTAGGTTTGTGTGTTACACTATGCTCCTTAAAGCTGTTTGTTTGGTGTTCCTCACGTATGTCTGTGATTTGGGGAAAATGTTGAGGTTTTATGGTGAGTTTAATGTTTTTCTTTTTTATATCCAGTTTCTCTTTGTCTATTAACAAATTGCTGCTTTAGAAACATTGGCTTATGTCCTGTACTGAAAGGCAGGTCATCCTTGGGTCCAAGTTTCTATGCCGTTTTCTGTCATGGAGCTGTAAAAAGAATCAAACATTTTCCTCAACTAATGTGCACACACCTACACATGCACACAGCTTCATATCTGTCCTAAAAGCATACAAATGCATACGTATATTGTGCACAAACATACTTCAGTGTATCCACAAAGCAGCACAAACAAGTACCTTCCTTGCAGATACCTCAACACTGTAATCTGCTGTTGACCAGACACATTCCTGTGCCTGGGCCACAGCACATGGTGTTCAGTCTCCTCTCTAATAAACGCTCCATAGGGCTTTGGGCCAGGGTCCAGGCAGGGGGCTGGTGGGGGGTTGAACTATGGTTATATGTGTATGTGGTTAGGCCCAGGGTTTCTTGCCGGCCTTTCATCCTGTGCCAGCCCAAGCTGGGTGGAAGCCACTAGGGGGTTGAACTCCAGGATTTATTGGTTCCTCCAGCTCCCTGGTTCATATAGTGCTAACCCAGGATGGTGGGATAGAAGCAGCAGTTTATGATCCACTTCCCCACTGCACCGCCACCGGATGTTAGTCTCAAAACCTCACTCTCTTTCTCCCTATAGCTCTTTTTGAACAAGGCTAGTATGTTAAAGACAGTTTGAAATTGGCCATGTAAGGACTTTAAGTAAAAAACTGAATGTAGCTGCATGGCACCAAGATGAGGCTTTTTAATTTCACCTGCAGGTTTGTGTTGTTGTTATGTCAACATTTTAGTCTGCTCCTGTTGCTATCCACTTTCCTACTTTTGTCGTGCCGGGGACTGGGGTGTAATCAATGGGCCTCTGTGCAGTCAGCTACTGTATGTGACTCCTTCTGTACTGGAGAGTGCCTGTTCAGGCGCCCCTATCTTTGAACACAATCAAAGCAGCCCATCTGCACTTGGCCACTGCTCTTCCAAAACCTGCCGTAAAACAGCGACCAGCTTGAAGAGAGGGTCCCATAATGCACCTCTCAATGACATTCATTAGCTAACCCCCACCCCCTCCTCCATTTACACATGCTGTACCCCTCTCTTGTGCACCCTCAACCCCCTTCTCCTTTGTGCTCTGACATGAATGCACTTTGATGCCTAATAAGTGGCTCTGTCCTTTTTGACATGAGCAGCCTGTGCCTGCCCTGTTCAGCCAGTAATTAGACTGAGCTCCTTACTTAGCAGCCATGTACAAATTAGACTGCTCCACCTCTCCCTCTCTCTCTCCTTCTCACCCTCCTCTCCTTGACTTGTGGGTACTGTCTGTTCCTTGCCCTTCTCCATCTTTCTCCCACTCTCATGCATTTTTATTTCTTTATAAGCTCAGTCTCATTCGCTCTTTTACTTTCATGTCAGGTCATGAAAGATGAGCAAGGTGTGTTAAATTTGTTACTTGGTGTTCACTTTACATAAAGTTGTAATCACTACTTCTCTTGGCTAATTTTCTCAAATGGTTCGTCTCCTCAAAAATGTCATTCACACGTGGCTAACAGGGAGTAATCAGTGACAATGTAAATTTATACAATCTGAGCTTTGATTTCATTTCTTTTCATTTGTCTTTATGCCTTTACTTTTTCGTTGCATGGTTGAAAATAGCTTATGCAATGTTTGATTTGATTGTTAATTAAATCATTTTCCTAACCTAGTAAACCTGTGCACTGCAGTCGTTACTTATTCTAACAAAACCTCGCCGCCAATACTCACAAATTTTAAGAAATTATAAACTATGCATTGTATTTAGACTAGGGCTGAGGCTAAGTTTACCTTATTTCCTTATCTTATTTGGTTTGAGAAGTCAGCTTGTGACTAGAAGGTTGCCGGTTCAATCCATCAGACCGACAGGGCTGAATGTGGTTGGGATAAGTGCAAGGCAACACCACTGTGTTAACCTTTATCCCAACTGCTCCAGTGGAGCTGCTCGGTGACCACAGAGCAGACTGTGGTTGTACTGGCCAGCTTCCAGGTGTGAATGTGTGTTACTGTGTGAATGTGATCAGGACTTTCTTACCAAAGAGAAGCGAAACTACCCTGAATAGAAAATGGAAACAATATGCATTAACCCTTAATTTAAAATTATTTTCAGCTTATGCCTGTATGATTGCAACTTCTTCGTCTAATTTTAGCTTGGAGTCTAACTGCAAAGTTTGGTTTGTATGTATGTTTATGTTTTTTAAATCCGTTAACATATCGCCGATGAACATACTGTAGTGCCCACATGGTTTATATACCATTTGGTATATTGCAAACCTGTTGCCTTGGAATAATCAAAAGACCTAATGCTGTACATCTAAAGCACTTATTGCATGAGTGCAAAATGTAAGAGAGGTGTAACTTCATCATAACTTTAAAAAAGTGTCATATTTTCCCAATGTCCATTGTTTGAGGCTTTTGTCACAGCTGTGCTTGGAGCTAAATGCTTTAATATGCTACCATTTGCTAATAAATTCTAAGAAACTAGTAACAAGTTTGAAAATTCAAATTAACTGTATAGTCAGTGGAGGTGATTTGGATTCATCCTGTAAAAACTTTGTCCCAATCCATCTAGTAGATGTCAAGATTTTTTACTAGATAAAAGAAACCTTTGGCCAACTGGGGGGAAAAGTAAAGGAAACACTAACGTCACTAGCATTGATTCTCTGGGGGCCACAAATGTCTGTACTAAATATTGTCTGAGTTTATAGAGCTTATGCTTATGTTAATTGACTAGTTGGCAAAACACTTCACTGAGTGTTGGTCCATTGGAGGAAAAGCCAGTTGCTTAACAAAGTTACTTAGAATGAGGTTCTGACATGAAATACAATACACTTGTTCTATTGGAGCCTCTTTGGGTAAGGCTGCTGGGTAAGACAAATACTGCTTGTAAGGTTTGTCGTCTTTTGATAAAAAGGTAAACCTGATTAACGTAACTCTTCTTTTTCTCAGAGCTACAACTCACTTGATTTTAAACCTCTAAACATGCTCAACCACACACTGCTGAATGGATGACTCAGCAAAACCCATTCCATTATGTAACATATGCTTGTACCATTACTCTGTAAATAAAGTGGGTGAAAAACACTTTGTTCTCTGATAAGGTTAAAACTAAGGTGTAGTCCCGTGGGAACCATTAATAGTCCACGATGGTCGTCAACACCTCTACACACAATTGCCAAACAGGGCAAGTCTAGGTGTGAGTCAGAAGAGGTGGTGAATAGACACACACGAACACACACACACACACACATTCGCAGACAATCAGACGTACCGGATCTTTGTGCTGCGTTGTGTTGCACTGTGCATCTCCAGCTGCCCTGGAGACCAACCTTTTGCTGCACAACCATGGGACAGCTTCATTGAGGTAAGCAGCCTGTCGTCTCCCAGCCTCCCAGTCCCCAGCCTCCTTATGTGCCCTCCAAATCAATAGGGATGTAAATAAGTGCATGCAGTTAGAGACCTTTGTTTGGGACGGTCACAGTGGAGAGGCATGGCAAGTACTTGTCCTTTGTCTCCCTCCCTCTCACCCCCTCACATCTTTCTAAATACATGCAGGGAGAGTTCAGCTGCTCTGGATCGTGTGTTGATGAAAGGCATCTTGTGTATCCCCTCACGGAGATGAGATGCTGCTAGTGCATTTGCATCAATGAGTCTGTGAGCATGTCCTGATGATAATGACAAAAACAGATAAAAATCAGTAATGGTGCACAAAGTTCTGTTGGTACCACTTTAGACTTGTAAACATGTGTCACCTGTCACCTTTATACACAACAGATTCCCGAGCCTAGTTTAGCTAGCTTATCAAGAACAAATCAAAATTCGAATACATTTATGTTTTAGGCACAGTATGGCTGCTTGCAAACCTAGGTGCAGTATCATCTCCAATTACACAAGCGACCAGTCTCAGCTTGTTAATTGAAGAGGTTGAATCACTAAACATCAGGGATTTTAATTCAGAGCAATTTAGGCCACTTTAATGGAAACGGCAAAATAACTGGATAAATAAAAAAAAGAAAAAAGGTAATATGAAGGGATTTCATATCTAAAAGCACCAGGCAATCAGATGAAGTCATGACAGTTATGAGTTTGGCAGGCATACAACATCCAAAGCTTTTTGCTGTAATGGCCAGTGCTATTATGAGCATTAGCCCAATTCCCTTACGAATTCAGTACTCTGTATTTCAGATGGGTCAGAAACACACACACACATATGCACGCATACACAAATGCATCCCCCCTGTGCCAGGTCCGGTTGGGTGCTGCGGCGGTGCTGAGAGTGTTTGCAGGTTGACTATTGAGGAGAGGCAAGAGGGCAAAAGGGACATGCTGGCATAATGCATTTACTAATAACTGTTTATTATTGTTGGTTCCCCAGGGGAAGCACTTTATGGAAATGGCTGTATATGAAGGGCAGAGGTGCGAGAAGGCCACAGGGAAAATTAGCTTTTTAGATTCCCTCACAATGTCCTAGCAGCTTCATACCTTGTCTGCCTGTTGTGTTACCTTGGGCACATGTGTTTTTTTTTTTTTTGCGCAGAAAAATAAAAGCATTGGTGGATTATAAAAAAAACAACAACAACTTATTTAACCATATTTAAATTCAGGTATGGATAATAGCAGTTTTAGTGCAATGGTCTGTCAGAAACAACATATTCCACCCTGAGTTGGCTCACATATCTCCAGTTCACACTTTGGAAGACAGTGGACCCTGCACATCACACATCAACACACGCAACTGCACTGTCTCATGCTTTGGCAATGTGCGATCTTGCACTTATTTGCATACATTAATTAAGTGCTTTTGCTTCTAATAACGTGAAATGACAACTGCACTGCATTAATAGATGGCCTGTTCCGATGTCACACAACACATCTTTACAGTCGCAGTAGCTGTAATTCAGTAAGACTTTGCATATTTTAACAGGCTTGACCCAACAGGAACACTCACAATACATAATACAGCAATGTTGATATGCACTGTAAAAATGCATTCTTACTAACTAAAACCACATCTGATTATGTAAATTTGATCTCTCAGCAAACTTTATATTAGAGACACACTGACATCAAGCAGCGACCATGTATTGTATGTTGCCTTCATCTGCGCCAAAAAGTGGAACTTAGAAGACTACAGCCAACTGTAACTAGCAGGTACCTTCTACGCCTGCGTGGGAGGAAATAACTCTCCATACCAGCAGGTGGCAATAGCCTGTGAAAAGGAAACAATTCTTCCTACAACACTTGAAATTATGTTTTTCTCTTTATCTTGATTTTTTGCTTGCCTTGTACATTACTTGTAAGTCTCTATGGATAAAAGTGTCGGCAAAATGACTAAATGTAATGTAAAATGCAAATTACGTTTTGAGAATCAGAATTGAGTTACACTTGATCAGTTTTAGCTAGTAAAACATTCAACCAGTAAATTCACTAGAAGTGTCAACATATATTAAAATGTCTTAATACCTAAAAAAGTCATCTGGTAGTCACCAACAAGCTTTTTTTTTCATTTCCTGTAGAAAAGGTTACAACAGTAATACTACGTGTTGGTACACTCGACTGGTTGGCCACTTGATCATGGCCTGTATTCAATTTTCCAGCACATCATAAATATATACTACAACTGGTATAACACAGAAATTATGCCCTTCTTGGCATACTATATCCTTGCAAACATGCAGATGCAGAAACCTACAACCGGCATTATGTGACTACTCATTAAAATCCTATTAACACACACACATTTTTACACAAACAATAATAATCTGCAAACTTTGCCATAAATAATAAGGCTGCTGAGCTCAACTCTGTAGTACAGTACTAGCTTGAGCTAGCAACAAAATCAACCTGCTGTATTCAGGTGTGTAAAGAATAAGGAAACCATATGCATTTAAAAACTTGGGCTGTGTATTGAACTTATACATTTAAACACAATATAATGCACCACAATATGCATGGTTCGTCCACGGCAGCCATATTATTCACCTTTGACGAACCCGGACAGATATACCAAGAGCCGGAGAGATATATGAGTGTGTCTTGGCTCAGAGGTACTGTTTGTAGCCAGTCCCAGTCATTATGCAATCTTTTTGATTTAGGGAACCAGTGAGGAGAGCTTAATGATGTTTGGATGAATTAGAGGAAACACGGTGTCAACTATGCGTCGATGCACTGCAAAAACTGCTGAGCAAAGTTTAGTGTTTGGACACATCTACACACCACAGCAATATTTCACTGCTGGTTTAAATGTTAATGTTGGATACTGTGCAGTGGCCTATATAAAGAAAGAAAAACAACGAATTAAAGAAATGATGTGACCAAACACAATTAACATAGGTTAATTCAGTCTCACAAGAGAGAAATGAAACTGTGTCTGGTTATTCACAGTTGTTACTGTACAAACATATTGAAACAAGTGCAACTTCTTGAACCAGAGCAGAAAAATATCTGGATCATTTTATCGAAGATATCTTGAAGTAAGCCTTGCGTAGCAGAGTCTGAGAAGAAAAAAAAAAAAAAAGCATTTGTCAAGCCTAATCATTTTTGCAGAGTGTGTCCTTGCATATGTGTGTGTACGCGCGCTTTATAATGACATGGCTGGGTGAGCCTGTTGACCTCACAGCGAAGCGGTGGGAGAGCCTATTTTTCCTCACTCTCCAGAGGAAGCAGGAGTCCAAACCCAGCTGGTTTTGGCCACGGGACGTGTTTGTCTGCTGTGTTTGTCTTCGGCCCGTCTGCCGGTGCTGTTCTGCGATTGGGATGAGTCCGCGTGGAATCCAAGCCAGCTAGGATCCAGCCTGGACCCAGCTGGACCACATCATGAAGAAACACCAGACACATGGTTAAACGCCTTTTAACACTGTCTCACTTGTGTCTGTCTTCACATGTGTATCAAATAGACATGCAGTGCAGATACATACTTAACCCTATGACCAGGTTTACATATAAAAAGATGGACTGACCATCTCATCTGAGCATGTGGATGCACACATAGCATATATGCATGACACCTCTTTCTTGCATGACATTACATACATGAAGCCAAAGTATCACATTTACATTTACATTTAGTCATTTGGCAGACGCTTTATCTTGTTAAACTTTATTTGTAATATTTTTATGAGGAAGTACTATAAGGCACTTTGCTCTCTGTTTCTGCATTTATGGAAGAGGTCACAATTCATCACCTCCTGTCTACTGCTGTTTATTTGTGCATACAAATGGCGTCCTGTGCGGTGACTAAAATGCCATGGTGTGTCGGTTTACGCTTGTGAAATTGGCGACACAGGACGCTGTTTATATAGCATACACAGTGAAGAATAACAGCATGGGTCCTTGTGCCGGCCCAAGTGCGCTGGTGCAAAAAGCTGCGTTCACAAAGTCTGTTTGCTGTTTGCAACAACTTCTGCATACATCAAAACGACCAAGAGATGAATAGTGACCTTATTGGCTTTGACCTATTGCTAACAGATGTGATGACGGCATGATGCTGTGTCTGATGACAGCATCGTGTTTTGTAGTTTGTGTGTGTGGAACATGTTTGCATACACATCTCCAGTTGTAGGAGGAAAAGCAATTGATGCGTTTGTTCAAATGTTGATTTGTTCTGTACAGAATTGTGTGTTGGATCCACCATTTTTTGGTCAAATGAGTGGTTACTGCTGATATTTCCGTTTAATTGCCTCAGGCATTAACATCATGTTCCACCGTTTGTCTTAATGACCTAATGTGTGTGTGTTTATATGCATGCAAAGCAAAGGAAATACTCACCAACCTACATCCGCTGAAGAAAACAAAATGACATAAAGAGTTAAAATTCTGACTGATGGAAAAAATATTGCAAAGAAGAAAGAGTAAGACAACTATGGCAGGCAGCTGGACTCAACTGTAATTAATGAAGTTTCTCATGATTAACTTTTATTAAGCGATACTCCTGAGTCCTCCTGCCGGCAGGTAATAGGAGAGGCCTGGGGAGAGGGAGAGAGGGATGGAGCAAGGGAAGGACAAAGGAGGGAGACACTCGACCCCATTATTTCTCCTCAGTCGCTCGTAAAAACAGCATCCCGTAAACTCATAAAATCCTTTCCCACTGTAACTGGGCCCTTAAGCTGCAGCCTGGTGAATTAGAAGGGCAACGGAACATGGGCCACGGAAGTCTACTATAGAAGGAATGTTACACATCTGTATTTTAATATGTTATTTGTTTCTCATGGGCCAACGATTTCAGAAGACTCAGATTTTTATGTGTGCACTTTTAATATAAAAGCTTGATGAAGAGCATGGTTGATGCCTAAATACTCCTAACGTGCTTAGGAGGGTCTAAAAATAGTAATACCACCTTAAGAAAAGCATCTCCTTCCACAAAAACCATGCTTGCAGGCACAAACAATCCCCACTGTCCAGTAAGATGTAATGCCAGCACACAGTTTTTTATGGGTATTTTTTCTCGATTCTTGACTCAGTGGGGCTTCTGGCAACACAATCCTTCGGAAATCTGGCTTGTGTTCTTCTCCGGCCACTCGAAACAACATGTCAGTATGAACAGATGAACGAGAGCAGTTTAATGCAGGGGTTCTCAAACCAGAGGTCCTTGAGGACCGGCTTTGAAGTCCCATGGTGGCTGATATTTAGATTTTTAGTAAAGGTAGATGTTCCTTACCAGGCTTTATGCTAAGCTAGACAAATTTTCTTTTGATTGGCTCCAAATCTAACATACAAATAATAAAATAGTTTCTATTTTCTCACCAAACTTTGGAAATTCTGTTGTCACTGTCAGAAGACAGTGCAAGAAGACACTGAAGATCTAAATGTACATTATTCAGGTAAAGCATTGGAGGTACAGTAGCTCGGGGGCCGTATGTTGTCACTGATTCCTTTACACGTGCCGAAATCTCTTTGACAAAAGTCCCTTCAATGATTTTTAACGTGTAATGTCGTCAAAAATGGATACTTTACTATACTACTAGTATCTACAGTCATTTTAACTAAACCTGATTCATCCCTCAATATCACCCCTGCCCAGTATAATTTTACATATATATACAGAGAATCAAATCAAAATGGAGCTTATGTTCCCAGATAGGTAATAAACAGAGATCCGGGCTACTAACGCCTGCTGAGGCCTGTGGCTCCATCGTCTGAATAGCACAGCACAAAGCCGGCTTGGTCTTGGTGCGAGAACATTTCATAATGTGAGCATCCACCTCAGATGCCGACACTTCATAAAGGAGCATTAGCCAGTAGCCACCAGGGCTCACAGCTCATCCCAGCTGCTTTAGGACCGCCGTGTCTCTTAGCTCGCCCGCTAGCTTAAATGACTCCTCCGCATAGGGTCACGACGGCAGTCCTAATCTATTACCTGCTCCAGATTTCTAAAGAGAAAGAAGTGCGGCGTGGGAGATCAAGAGAGAGGAGGAAGTAATGAAAAATGTTAAGACCAGAAAGTCAGTGAAATCCACACTGGAATATCTCCCCCAATAATCTTTTGTCAGTCACATTGTTACAACCATGTCATCCATTTGTTTTATGTTCTCTTTTTTTCTTTACCATTACCTTTGTGGAGCTCCCTAACAATGCATATTCACTCTGCAAACAATACATCCCATTGTGCACAACAGCAGGACTACAGGAAAAGGGACATCAGTTATCTTACTTCAGTGTGTGTGTGTGTGTGTGTGTAGAAGAGTAGAGAAGGAGTGCAAGCAGTAAAGAACTCGTGTACGGGTGTGTGTGTTTGCAGAACATGCAAAGGGCTCGCGTGCACCTCTACGCGTATATATGGGTGTCTACGCTTGTGCATGGTTTTTGCAATTCACTCTGACAGTGTGCGCAGAATATGTTTCACACACACGCATGTGCATGAGCGTGTGCGTCATTCTTCATGCAGATCTTGTTGTTATATCTGGACAAAGGGAGACATGGGGTAGCTGTAGCTGAACATACAGTTGCAATTGGGAAAATGAATGCGTCTTGTCTGCCAAATACTGCACCCATTCAGTGGAAATCCCACTTATCTGTGTGAGCATCACTGAAAAGTGCTTAGAATACCGTCCTGACTGTATCTATGTCCACCATGCCAGGCATAATACGTTAACCTGTTGTTTATGAATATAATGAGGGAATCGGCCATTGCTACTGCTACCTGACTTTGACAATAGCTCGGAATTCACGTCCATATATTTCAGGATATCTGTGTATGAAGTGAAGACACACAATAGGGCCGGCGGCTCGGCTGATGTATCAGCTCCCAGCCTTCCTCGGGTCCGGCTGACACCTCTGGAAATTGAAAACGGCAAGGGCCTTGTTCACCGACGAATGGTCCTGCAGCGCAGGGGTGCACACAAACACACACCCACGAACATCCCATTCATGGGATATATATATTTATATATTTATATTTATATATATATGTATTACCATGCAGCCACTCTGCGAGATATTTTAAAACATGAATGAAATCTAAATGAAATCTTAACATACTAGCGTGCCCCTGCACATCTCTCATGCCTCGTGTGGATTGCACGCGCCCACTGGAGAGTTCACAGCGGGGCAACCTTGGTAATGGAGTAGCTGTTTGCAATGCAACATGGGTTTAATGTGAGCGACTGCAAACTCTTGATAAATAGACATCTTCTTTTTGTTGCTTGCTGTGATACAAGTACATTTAAACTGCTCGGAGAGGACAGCGCCATCATTTACTGAGCTGCGTTGACTGTGAACCAGCAAATAGGTTACAAATTTCAACCTATTTTCATGTGTATTGGAGACTTGATGCTTAGCTGTAATTATAATGTTGGTGTATTCCACGCTCCCATTAGCAGTGTTATTTAAATCAATTTACCATTTCTGTAATAAAATCAATGGAGTAAGCCTTCAGCCCCTATTCAAATAACGTAGCATGTATTAGTGTCACACGACTTCTATCCTGACATGTCAGAGCTGCTACAGCTTATTGCTTATTGCCATTAATTGATTTTTTTCCTTTCAGATCCTATAATTTAATGTGTCCAGCATATGTCAGGGTGTTCACTGAGAAAAGTCTTCTAGTGTGCAAAATGTAAAAAAAAAAAAAAAAAAGTCAGTACACCGCATTAAGTCAGACAACTTAATTCCAACAGTGCAAATTGCATTCTTTTTCTATTGTTTCAACTAAGTGGTTTCAAATGTGGCTGTGACTGTTTCCACTTATGTGCTCTTAAAAGGGATGACTCATCTTAAATACCTTCACGAGTGCACTGCATGGACAAAAGCACTTGATTTGCTGTAAAAGCGTTACATGTACAATAATGCACTGAAAAATATGCTTGATTTTATATGTTGTGCGTGTGTGTGTGTGTGTGTGTGTGTGTGTTTGTGTTATGTTTGCGCTGCACTGCGTTTCTTTAGCAGCGAGGATATGCTGGAGAGTACTGTATGTTTATTTAATATCTCGTATGGATGAACGGTATATCGTACAGTTAACCGCAAGAGGTTTCAAACTTAAGAACAAGCCTGTAGCTGCTGCAGAGGCCCACTGAGATTATGTCTTCTGAATTGAATTTAATGTGAACTATGAGTTTTAGCAACACGAGGGCAGTTATATATTCTGCAATTTGAAACTTACACATGTAAATTAGTTGTGAATCTGTGTTAAATAAACTTTGTCCTAATAAAATAAAACTTCTCCAAAACTTCAGAAATAATCTGACCCAACATTGTACTGTATATTTCCTTTAAATGCTGTGCTAGTGGGTAGATTGGTCTCAGCGTGCCAAATGCAATATGTAAGAATAAAAGGATAAAACAAAGGAAAAACTAAGTTAATCTGATACCAGCATAGGCAACATGGACACTGTGATCCGTATTTGAAAAACACAGAAAATTCTGATACTATGGTGGCATAAAATATATATAAATATCAGATGGATTATTTAAATATGACAGTGCACGGATTTAAAGGAGGGAAATGTATTATTGTCACGCAACTTCAATCTGTGTGAGCATATGCACAGGGTTGAAGTTTGATATGTCATGATGCACACAAATGACACACATGGCGCAAGCTGTAGACTGTACTGTAAACCCACAAGCAGGACCTTTGCGTGATGTTACTCATAAGTTTGCAATGGGCTGTTCTGAAGTCTGAAGTTTGGGTTCAACCGCAAGTCACAACTTGGTGAAATGGGACAAAGCCTGGGTGGAGCTGAAGCAGGATCACCTGATGGGCAGTGATAGCTGACACACCTCTAGCCTGACATGGGCCCTCCTCCCCACATATGTAACAACGCGTCGCGGTGACGCAGACCACAACCGCTGTGATTGGTCTGCTTGCTCTCATCGTGGTAGTCATACAGACCATGTCATTGGTCCATGAGCATTTATTTTAGTACACTGAAAGAACGTCATCCTAGAGGCGAGGAAGACCAACACAGTGCCCTCAGTGCCAGCTAACAGCTGGTGGTGTATTTGTAGGCAACGCAGATATACTAGAGCACAAGTACAGTCTAAATACTCACATTTAGCTCTGCTTAACTGAAAAGCATGAATCAAGCTGAAAGGACCACAACATCTGGAACCTGTAAAGACAGTATCATTGACTGAATTTACAATAGCTACAGTGCATCCCTGCTAGTGCATGTTTGTTTTGTAGTTGTTGTTTTGGTTTTTATACTTTATAAATTTTTTTTATGAAGTTGCTTTTTATCAACTTATGGATCAACTGAACAACCAGGACTTTAAGCCACATTATGTTGTCTTTTGCTTTGTGTCATGCACTTTCTACTTCATCACAACTATAAAACATGTAACAACATCTGAAGATTAGAGATGTAGTGAAATATCCACATTCTATCAGTGACTTATTGAGTGTCATTTTCAGTTACAGACACTACATCTGGTAATAATGAATACAAACATGAGTTTACACTGGCACATTGCAACTCAAACTGTATGAAGTCACCGTCTGAGCTACCCCTCTCTCTCTCTCTCTCTCTCTCTCTCTGTCTTCCCACCTCTGTTTCCCCTTCTTCTGTTTTTTTTCCCCTTTCTTCTCCTGGCTGTTTCTCACTCATCACTCCGAGTGACGAGCCTCAGCCGCTGAACCGGAGTCGGGGCGCCGACACAGGCCCAACCCTATCTCGCTGGGAGATGTGGCCCTCCATCCGCCGTGTTGACGAAAACAAGGATTTACACATATTAATGAATAAGACACCGTGACACCTTGAGAGAGGTCCGGGAGAAAAGGAAAGAGGAGGAGGGGAATGAGTGAGAATAGAGAGAAGGAGGGGTTGGGTTCATTCGGTATCAATTTAGTTGGTATTCCTTAGGGGATATGCTAATATTTTCTGAATAGCTGTGTGTTCCGTCTCTGTCTCTTTATTTCTGTCGCTCTCTCTTCGTGACCGCTGTACCTTGTTAGGGCTGTGGCCCTTCTCCGTGGCACCGAACGTGAAGCAGCAGCAGCACAGAGTTAGGGATGAAGAGAAACAGGCAAATAAATAAATAAGTGCAACACAACAACAACAACAACAACAACAACAACAAAAAAAAAGACCAGAGAGGAAGAGTGATAGAGGAAGGGAGGGTGGGATGCTAGCACCTTGACGCCGATGTACAGCTGCTCTCCCTCGCCATTGCCGGTTTCACCTTTCCAACCCCCTCCTGTCTGTCGAGTGACACGTTTGATTTCGCCGCATTCATACATCAGCGCGCCCGTGCAATGCTGACACCTCATCTCAGCCTGACGACTTTGGCTACCGAGGCCCTGCTTTGCATAGTGCGTGCACTCACACACACACACACACACTGCACCCTCCTCCTCCTCCTCCTCCTCCACCTCCCACTTCCTCGCTTCCTCTCGTTCTCTTTTTTCCCGCGTGACACTCTGCCCATCTTTAAAGAGAGAGAGAGAGAGAGAAAGATAGATCAGGAGCGGAAGCCGGGGACTCAGAATGGAGGAGGAGGCAGAGCGAGATTGGAAGTGACAGAGAGGAGGAGAGAGGAAGAGGGCACCTGGAAGAAGGAACGAGGAGAAGAGAGGCTCTTTTTTGCTAATTTATGCTTTTTTCGCCGTCCCTCTTCTTTTCATTGTTGCTCTCTGTCAGTTAAAAAAAGACATTCTCACACCTCTGTGGTTGATAGATTTTTTTTTTTTTTCACTCTCATTTCCTTCTGTGGCAATCACATGCTACAGACATTACCTTTAAGTGACTGCACACAAACATCATTTTAAAAATGGGACATTGCTATAATGACAAATGAAGACAATGCCCATTTCCTGGAAACTCAGTAATTATGTTTGTCCAATTAGTGAGCGGCACTAACTGTAAAAGTACTTGGAGCTGCCTTCTTATTATTATAATCCTGGACCACATGGTCAGCATGGAGAGCCTGGCACACACTCAGAACAATATGACAGCTCTTTTTTTTTTTTTTTTGATATGCATATTTCCTCTGCTACATGCTTGGTAATTGTGTGCTTATTAGTTTTAATGGGTTTAGTGACATAAATCTTGTATGCTAATGTGAGGAAATACTCACAAGGCCCCAAACTGGAGGTGTTGGAGTAATAACTGCACTCTTGAATACAAAAGCTGCAGTTGAATGAGCACACGGTGTAGTGTGAAGATGAGAGTTTGAAAAGTGATCAGATTGCATTTTAATAATTTGGGGCAGCGTGCCTAACTTCTGCATAGCCCTGGTGTAAATGTAAAGATTTTGTGGGCACTGAAAGTAAAATAAAAACTCACATATATGCTACTTACTTAATCTAACAAGTGTTTGGCCCAATTTGTACAAGGTTAAAAATGGAATTTTTAAAGAAGTGGGTAATTGGTTCACTGTAAAACGGTCATATATTATACCAGGGGGAATGCACAGTTTAAAGTTAAACCTAAAATTGTGCCAAGAGAACAGATTATTTACGACAGAGTAAATGTAAAATCATGGGAACTCCCCACTTTGTGATGGGAAGTACAAACACAGCAAAGAGTTAAGTACCCCAACTTCCAGCTGAAGTAAATAATGCAAACCAGAACTGACCATCCATGTGAATAATGTTTGATGGAATATATGTGCAGTGCACTGTGTGTGTGCAGTGGTGGGTTACTGATCCTACCGGCTTTGCAAATATACCAAATATAACATATAGGCATCAAGACGAATGTCACATATTGACACCTTTTCCTCTTTTCATGTCTGTGTGCATGTGTAAAAGTGAGAAGGAGGACAGGAGAAAAAGAAAGGAGTGTGAATGTCACTTTGAACTGTCACACTGTTGCACCCCCCCCCCATAACACACACACACACACACACGTCCTAATGAGACAGAGAGGGGCTTCCGCTGTGCCAACCCAGGGGCCAAGGTGGGAGAGACACTTCTCTCCCTGCACCCATTGTAAATATACTAACCCCCACCACCACCACCACCACTCACCCCTCCCTCCAGACTTCTCTGTCCCACCAGACATACGCACATAAACACCCACTGAGGCCTCCAAGGGCCTGACAGGCTCAGATAAATCAGGCTCTCGACAGTCCTCCGCCCTCTGTGCCTCTCCATCCCTGCTGCCCCTCCTGTCGCCACCTGGGGTGGGAGGAGAGCGTTAATTTTCTTCACGGAGAAACGGAGGGGAGGGAATGAGCAATGGAGAAAGGATGAGTGTGTGTGTGTGTGTGGTGATGGTGGGGTGTTAACCCAGACTTCTAAACACCTGCTTGGAGAAATGGGAAGTCCTTGGGCTTAAAAGCAAGAAGATCTGCTAATGTGACAGGAAGGTTTCTCTATATTAATGGATCTGTGTTATAAGATAAACTTCATTATTTTTGCAAGGAAAACTGTTCTTGAACTGAAAGCCATGAAATCATACATCTTCAGATTAAAAACTAAATATAACTCAACGTAAAGTTCAGCTTATGTTTATGGCAAGTGTATATAAAATTATTTAGAGAATGTTTTATTCTTCTAATTAATAAATTGATTAGTAAAACATCAGTATTGGCAGGTCAGCATGTTCTGAATGTTACAGCCCCTGACTTCTTAGCACTATAGGGCGTTGTAGCATCCGTGCTGCTGGCTGTCATTCATTTCTTAGTGTGTGTTCATATAGACAGCTAAAGATAAATGGCAGTTGGCAGAAAAACTGTGCATGAAGCTGCATTTACAATTCAATAATGCCTGTTGCTGATTGAGAAAAAGGAGATTTTGGCATTCCATATATCTGACACAGACCTGTGAGATATGGCACCTAACATACATCATCACTATTACATTAATTCACTGACGGGTATCAGTCCCTTTATTCTAACCATACACACTTCTTATTATGGATAAAACTTTCCAGCCTGCTTTTTCTGGCCACAAATGCTGACGACCAACAACACGGTATTTGAGATGGATGAAACATGTCACCTCGTGACCATCTTCTCTCACATCACTTCAGAGGAAAAACTGCCTCTGAAAGCCGTCCTGGTGCGTTTCCTCTACAACCCTTTCAAATTAATCTGCTTTATTTTTGGCCTTGACCTTTGCTCCCTATGAAATCAGCTCTGTACCCATACAGGCAAACATGAAGGGAGGTAAGTAAGGGGTCAACAAGCAACATAAATGCCAACACAGTTCCACTGCTATTTGGTGCAGAAGACTCACTGAGATGCTGTTTTCCATCCTGTCAAACTGGCCTCTGGGGCTAATTATCCCGTTGGCTGGGTTCAGATGCCACACAGCTTGAAAAGTTAGGGTGGAGGCGATGTGGGCCGGGGTTTAAGGGGCATTGGGCAAGGCTGAATGTGGTAGAAGGAGTGCTCGTGCCCTGGTGTGCGCTCCACACTTTGACCTCACATCCAGAGCCTCTGCATTAAACAGGGCTCTTCCTCACCTGGATTCTCTCAGCTTGTATTTTAATGTGTAAAATCCCGGCTGCTCTTCAGCAGCCAGCCTTTTTTTGCTGGGAGCCGCCCGGTGTAACCGCAGTCTGGTGGCCAATGAGGGGCTTGTCTGGAAAAAAAAGGCTCAGTCTGACATGGAGGCAAACAAAAACCCATCTGTGTGTCTTTGCACGACGCTTAAGACAATCACTGTTTCGTATTTTTAATTGAAAGGGAGATATGGCCCCTCATGGCAACCCATCTGTTCAAAATTGATATCTGAGAGACAGTTGCCCTCTCATCTCCATCGATGAACAAGCGTGAGATTTGCAAGCCCTTTTCCATTTATTTCAGGTAATTGAAATGTGAGGCACGCTTGTGGGTCGATAATAACAGAGGGAACTAATAAACATCACAGTGTTTATTGTTTTAATCACACAGGATAATTTATTATTATTTTTTTCCCCCACAAGTTTAAAAACTTCATGCTCACAGCATGCACGAGTCACATTTTAAATTTGTGCAGAGCATAAATGGGAAAGAAGAAGAAGAGAAAAGGAAAAAAGCCTGTATTGGACAGGTGGAGGAGAGCGGGATGAGGACTGACAGGGAATCTGTTCCTGGTCGGCCCAAGTACAAGTGTGGAGAGATGACGAAGATGAAAGAAAAAAGCTGGAAACAGATGGTGGAAGTGCAGATGAGGAGATGAGGAAGAGGATGAACAAGACAGAGAGACTGTTGGAGGGCTGGGAGGGTAGGGTTGGGGGGGGGGGGGGCGGGGTAGTGTTGGGGGTTCGAGAGGAATAATACACTGTCGACTGGATCTAGGAACATGACCTGCCAGAGTTAAAGGAGAGGAGGGGGGGAGAAAAAACTGCTTGCATTGTTGTTTTCATTATCTGGCTGCTGTCATTCTGCAGGTTTTGTGAAAGAGAGGGATGAACAAGGAAGAGGAGGAGGACAATGTTGAGGTTAGGAGGAAAAAAAAGAGGGAAGGAGAGGAAAAAAAAAAAAAGCTGTGAAATGAATGCCTAGCCTTTTGTGCCCAGCCTTACACAGCTATAGACATGCTCAGACAAAAGCCCGGACCTGGAGAAGCTGCCTGGGTGTGATTGATGAATAAAGTAAAGGTGTCAGAAGTGTATTATGTAAATTAGCCCAGGCAGGGACCATTTCAGCGGCGAATGAAAGAGCAGGACATACGTGGGTTGTGAGAGAGAGGGAGAGGAAGAGAGACAGAGGGAAAGAGCACTATTTGTGTCACAGAGGGTGCGATCGTCCCACGAGTGCCACGGCCGTGCCATCTTTCATCTCGCAAGGCAACCTCGGACGGCGATCTCTTCCACGATGGCGGGTTTGTACCTGAGACGGAGGATGGACGTGGACGAGATGGACGGATGAAAACGCGCGGAGGGGGGGGAGAAAAGCTGTATCAGACAGAGGGAACTGTGTTGAATGAGCACAGCTCTTCTGACTGACCAGTGTGGGACACCTCTTATCTTATTGTATGCTCTCCCTCCTTCTCCCTCTGTAGTAAATGTATGCGGTTACATTTCCCACTACTACTCCTCCCACTGGAGAATACAGTTATTTCAGTCGGAGTCGTAAAGACCTCTATAAAGATCCAGTGTGTCTGATTCCCAGTGACAGTGTACAGGGCGAGATTGAGTTGTTGTGTGGAGCGGTGGGGAGCGAATCTGCCAATGATGCTATGGACAGAAGCAAGCTGCTAGTCTTTTGTGGTATAGGGTGCGATTTGCATTAGATACCAAGCACTGTCATGGGAGAGGAAGCGAGGGAGAGGGACATCAATTGTGAGAACGAGCTTTTTTTTTTGTTGTTTCACTACTCAAACACAAACACAGATGCAGATACACGCATCTCCACAACCTCCCAATCCATCGGGTACGCGCTAACCTTTGGCGTTAGAACACCTGACGTCACTTAATAGGCTGACAAAAACAATATATCATGCACTCACCTACACAGAGCAATAGAAAACAGGTTAAGGGAAATTGATGGCATCCTCAGCCCTAATTCATACCTTGAGTGGCGTCTCACCGTGATTGAAACAGACAAAGACGTATAGGGTTACCCCGGCGCCGGGGATGCGCTAATTGCCGGTGCTTGTCATTTGACGAAGCATTGTTTCAGAGGCTAACTAGAGCTCTAGCCCCCTCTTTTCCTGCCCCCCATCTCCATTGTGTGTTTGTGTTTGCGTAGCGGCCAGACAGGCTGCTGAGAAAGCTGTTTTCATCACAGCAGCGGCACCCAGTTATTAACGGGTTCATAAGTAAGCCCAGGCCCCGGCTATTTCTCTGCGTTAGTATTTATTAGGACTCCACAAAGAGAAGCCAGGGCCCGTGCCTATAATGAATGAAAGAACCTCCGTGTAATTGAGCCTTATTAGGCCACAGTCGAGAGAGAGGCACAGGAAAATAGGACAGCAGGACTGAGAAGAAAGGGATGTGACAAGAGAGACACTTACATTGTCAAAATCCGTTCTGCTCCCATGCCTGCGTTTATTAATTTCGTCACTGAGGCACAAGCTGGAGTAATTTTCAGATCCCTTCCACTACAGTGCTTCCCATATTTACAGTGTAAGTATGAATGACAGTCCAAACCGTGCGCCACGCCATACACAGTGGTAAACACTGGCAAACATGTCAGGCCAGCACGACTCTGTCGAGCGAGTGTGAACCCGCGTGCTACGCACTTACATTGTAAATGAGTGGCACCTTAAGGTAAAGACATCTGTCCAATCACGGCAGGACTTGCTGCTTCAGCAGTAGTTCGGCGTTGCAGCATCTTTGTGTAGACCTGAGTGTAGAGAAGATGTCCTACTCAGGCAGGTGTTGGTCAAGGCTGGTTGAACCAGACCGATCAAGAAAATTGTTAATTCTTAGTCCAACTTTCATCAAAAACTAGGTGGTGCTGAAAGTTGGATGACAGTTGACGAGACAACTTCTTCTCTCCAATGTGTGTCCACACAGACAGCATAGCGTGAGCAGCTGCAGCTCCAACACTCTGTGTGTGTGTGTGCAGGAGGCATTCAGGCACATTACTGAGCGTAGGTCAACTGCTTTTTTGAAAGGGCCCAATACACCATCACGGGTGTTAATCTAATGTGAAATGTTAGCAAGTCCCCTTAATTACACAGCAAAACGCGTTCACCTCCATCAGCAGGACTACACAATTTGTCATAACCATTACAAATCACGGTTTTAACCAACTCGGTGGTTAAGCTTTAGTCTCAGATACAAATGACGCGGTTAGGTTTTAAGTAAACATTGGGTTTTTGGTTTAAATAACTATGTGTTCAGGTTAGGACAGCTTTGTTGTCATGGTTACAGTAACTAATGTGTGTGACCATAAATGTGGTTTATTTAATCATGGTCATGCTAACAGTGTTGACTATTGGTTGGATTTAGAAAATAAACCCTCTAATTTTTAACCCTTTCATCTACATTAGTCTTCTCCCTATTTTGCCTTTGTTTTTGTTTTTTTAAGACTTTTATGGTTAAGCAGAAGCACTTTAGTTGCATAGGAACATCATTTTTAGGAGGTAAGGTTGTTTTGGAGAGCAGCCTATATTGTCCACATTATTTCCTTGTGTAGCATGATAAGATGTTTTGGTCACACCCATTCACACAAGGTCAAAAATCACAACAATAGGAAATAATCTTGGAAAGAGCGTCGATTGTGATGTTAAACTAACAACTAGCATCCAGTATATATACATATAGTGTTGTACAGGGGCAAGAATTCACACCAAGTCACCTGGTGAAGAATTTTATATGCAAAAAGACTCGAATATTCACGCAAAACTACATAATAACTCAGCCATTCAAGTTCCCAGAGCTGAACCTCAGGAAAAAGTAGGTAAACATATGTACAGGATTTCCCCATGCATGAAGTATAGATGTGTGTCTCTGGGGTTGTATTCAACTAGCAACACTTCTGAGCCACAATGGCAACATTTCTCAACTCAACCTTAATAGACCTTTTCTTTTTTTTACTGCACATTTTGTCATGTCATGGCAGGAAGTGCACAAGTGTAATTAATGACAGTAATTAATGATAGCTGCATTCCACTTAGATGTTCCCACTCCAGGGTCCCACTATTAAGCATACTCACTAAATGTCGGGGTTTACTGGGACACTTTGTTGGTACAGTTTTATTAATTACGACTGTGCCTTTTCTGCTATAACAAGTCGAATTTGCAGCAGGCCTTGCCAAAATCAGTTTGAGAAATGCATTTTTTTCTAAAGAATACTGTTTTAAGAAGAATCTGTGTATTACACAACTTTAATATCTAAACAATATCTTTAAGTAAATTGATACATTTGCTTTGTTTTGGTATATTTGCTTTCCTTAAGAGTGAGATTTCAAGATTTTCAACCACAGACCCAAGTTCACCTTCACAGTCTTGAGTGTGGTTGGGTTTAGACGAGAAAATACTTTTGGTTAAGGTTGGAAAAAGGTTGTGGTGTGTTTTGGTAGTTGAAACTGTTAAACACATTGCAAAGAAATAATTTAACATTCAATTTTATATTCTAGTTAACAAACTACTGTATTGCAGTCAGACTTGTTGAACTCTGGACAGAGCCAGGAAAGCTGTTTCCTCCCCTGCCTCCAGTCTTTACTCTTCAAGACAGTCCACTGTACGTTAATGACATCCCAGCTCCAGCTCCTTACGCACAGATGCGAGAGTGGTATCAATCACCATCTCAGTATTGAGGTAAAGTGGATAAGCAGATTTTCCCCAAATATATCTTTAATGATGTAAGTCAGTAACAACAAGAAACATGTCACTCAGTGGAGCAGCATGTCTGGCTGATGTGTTTTTAATCGTTTTTGGACAACGATGGAGGTGTGCAGCACAGACCCATGAGCTAATCCAGGTTGGAGACGTGACAGTCATCACCTGTGAGGATTGGGCTTAGTTGAAATTGATTACTTTAATTCTCCACACGGGCCAAACTGGACATCACAATGATCTTTTTGACCTTTTCCTCTGAACATATTTCAGCAAACTCGACTTGAACACGCGGCAGAACCTTGCAGTCTCCCTTTCTCTCTACTCAGGATCTTCCAAAAGGCTGAGCTAGTCATATTCTCCCACCTGGCTATTTTTCAAAGCCGGGCTACGTCTTTTCTCTTTACCCAGTCCCTGAACTTACACACACAACACATATTCCTGTGCATGTCTGAGTGCACACATATAGTACATATCCATGGCTTTGTTTCTGCCTTTAGTATTGGAATAGAGCATCATTTCAACCTAAAACTGCTTGATACTGGACATTTACCTTAATATTTTTTGTTATTACTCTGTCAGTGTCGTCCCCACATGCTTTTAATCGTTTAAAAACCTGACTCTGGTCACACCGGCATCAAATATTGTTTGTCTTTAATCTAAATAATGTGTGTTCAGCTTGAAAAGTCCCACATGAGTTGAGCCCCTATTTTGCTCTTTTTGCACTCTTCCTCATTTTCTCTCCTGCCCTCTTCATGCCTCTTCAATTCCGCTGTCTCTTTCTCTCATCTCTCTCTCTCCTCCTCTGTCTCACCATTTTTCGCTCTCCTTCCCTCTAATTCTCTTGCTCATTTGTCTCCCTGTTTCTTCTTCCACATGCGGGAACTGTCATTATATGTTATGGCGTATCGGTTCTCTGCATGCATATGAGCCTCTCTCTTTCTCTCTGTCCCTTTCATGTTTCCCTGGCACTCATACATTACGTTGGAGAGACAATACCTCCTCCAGATAATGCCATAAATGAGGGAATTTACATACATATGCTCACATATGCAACCGCAGCCTCTCATATCTGCCGCACTCAACGCAGGCTCGATTCCAGCTTTTGTGTGTGTGTGTGTGTGTGTGTGTGTGTGTGTGCATGTGAAGTGGCGCTCCAGTGGGACCATCATTAGAGTGTATCTAGACTAATGACACAGGAAACTGATTCACACTGAGAGAACTTCTATAAAGCCCACACACACACTGGCACAGCCTACTACAGTATATCCCAGCCTTCAGTAAAGGAAAAGTGAGATTATATCTTTTCACTGCAATGTAGCACTGCCAAATGATTTAGTAATTTAATTGATCAGAAATCCTCTTTCTATAATGCCACTAACAACCACAACTGAAAATGAAGTCCGCGTTACATAAACACACACACACATACACACACAGAGCTACCTAGGGCGTATAGGGTGCAGCCGCACTCTCACATTGTTTCACATGTATCCAACCTTAACTTTATCCAACGTTCTTTTAAATAACTAAAGCATGAACCTCCAACAAGCACTCCCACTACTTTCACTTTGAGCAAAAACATACATGGTACTTATGTCATGTGTTATGTCATCAGTCTTAGTTTTACATTTTATTTTGAGGTTTCTGTATTTTTTTTTCTTAAGGGTCACTGGACTGCTGGAATCAAATAGAAACTAATGTTTAAAAGAATCATTGAAACTGGCTCCTGTCTCTGTTTATGAATCTTACACAAAATACATATTGCAAGCTGTCTGGTGTCTGCTGAAGCTGAGGTGGTGTACAGTGGAGGGGCACCATGATTTAGGGCTTTGTCATCATCAGAGAGGGAAAAATTCATTTCCAAGTTTATGACATGATGATAATGTCATCTGACAGAAGCCTGTCAGCTGAAGATCAACAAAAACAGGACCTAAATATGGAGCTAAAGTTTGTACTATTAGAGAGACTTAATTACAGAAAATCATCCATTTTTAAAAGTCCAGTCAGAATAAAGTAAGAGAAGCTGACTCAAAGGCATTTGGTGTTTGCTAAGGCAAATTGATTAATTAATAAAAATGGCTGATTGAGCATTGTAAAACCCTTATGGATTCATGTTAGCACAGCTGAAATGTATTTTTTCATACAAAACATGGTCATTTCTAAGTGGACTAATGCCTTGATACTGACCAATTTGGGCTGTAGGCTGTGAAGGGTCACGTCACTACCTTGACCTCACTACCAGGTTTGTTGCAGAGGTGGAGTAACTGCATCAAACCCCATCAAAATTGGGTTCTGTGGGCCTGAGGGCGTACAATGTACAGCATGTACCGAGCATGTTGACTCACTTTCTGTGGTGAACAAGTGAATAAACTGGTGATATTTGGGCAGATCAGCTCTGAGGCCACAGAGGTCAAAGTGAAACAACATTTTGGGAATAAAACAGTCTCCCTGTCATATATTAAAAAGACTTTAACTGGGCATGCAACATCTTGCATGAAGGAATGTAATAGAAGCATTTAACATCTGAACTGGGCAAACGGCCTGATCATTGGTTTTGCACCTGTGTCCTCTGTAACAATTTTCCACACACACAAACACACACACACACACACACACACAGTGGGCCTTTTTTGTTCTTCTGTGTTGATCAGAGGTTATGCTGCACTATATAAATGCGTTTCCCATAAGCGAGGGAGCGCACCATGAGAAAACCTCGAACAGATGTTTGTTTTAACACAAAATGTTCACTTGTGGAACCGCTTGAATCCCCACCTCCCTCTACCGCTGCTCAACACAGAACCGGGCAAAACCTGTGAATTAGCTCAGAGACTAATTGCGCTGCTGTAAACTTCTGCCGTCACGGGCTAGAGAAGGTTTGTTTAGAGAAATCTCTACCAGGGTTTCAACGCCGTGGGATTTTAAAGGCTGCTGTTTAAAATTGAGAATTTCAGTGTTGAAGCAGAGTTTTTTTTTTTTTTTTTTTAATTTTCCCTGCTTTTGTCTCTCACTGCTGAAATCAGGTTTGGATGTTCAAGATGTGTGTTGTTAAAGTGCAAGAACTGTTTGTAATATATGTAGTCCAAGCTTCCTTAAGGGAACAAATCATTTCATAACATCAAGTAGATATTCCATGAATCCAACATTTTCCCCTGACTTCTGGTCAAAACGTCCACAAAAAAGCAACATTGGATAACAAAGTCCAATCCCAGTCAAACAACCTGCAAATGACTTAAACAAGCAAAAAAAAAAAAAAAAAAAGAAAGAAACGCAAATTGTCAGCGAACCTCCTCACCAACCCTTCACATCTGTCTTTTTCCATCTGACTCCTCTCTTTATTGTTTACTTTTTAATTAATCGCGCCGGTTCATTCTAAACATGTCAGAATAAATACATTTTTCATCCTGGCGATATTGGCCCCAGCCGCTGCGTTATTAATGCTGCAGAGAATTCAGCCACTGTTTGCAAATAATATCCTCAAATTGAATCATTGTTGCATGAATATATGCAAAATATTCATTTCAGGCGGCGTGAGGGTTGAGTGCTTTTAAATTGGAGAGATCATTCATGGCTTCACCTTTTCAGGCGAGATAAAGTCGTGTGCAGTAACATTACAATGTCAGTGAAAGGAGAGGGGGGTGAGGGGGGGGGGGGTGAAAAAGTGAGGGATGATGAGAGAAGGGGGAAAAAGGTAGAAATAATGACAAGAGAAAAGCAGCGTGAGTCAAGAAAAACAACGGAATCCAAAGTGAATGAGAACAGAGAGGAGTGGAAGACAAAAGAAGAAGAACAGACAGAGTGAAATAAAAGGCTGTTTGCTGTGTGTGTGTGTGTGTGTGTGTGTGTGTGTGTGTGTGTGTGTGTCTTGTTTTATCACTTTGTAAGCCTCGCACAGCAGGGATGGGTGTTTGTGTTTACAGTTGTGTGATTACAGGCTGGTGGTATTAATAAGTCGGGTAGCAAAATTCGATTCGAACTAGTAAGGACTGGTGGATGGTACCTGCACGGAGGCTTCTCGAGCCTCGATTTGCCATTTATAATAATGGGTTTTTACTTAATGCATCCAAAGTGTGAGACGGTGATAGGTGCAATATTACTACTTAAAAACTGGACGTTTTGCATTAGGCCGGTCATTTGGTCCAATCTTCCACCAAATTTGATTGAAGTCTGGTCGCAAGTTTTGCAATATCCTGCCAACTGACAAGCCAAGCAAACACAGCGTGGCACAGTGACACCTGGATATCACTGAAGACGTGTCACGCCGGTGTGATAAGGCGTATTTATTTTCACCCGCAATAAAAAAAAACCACGTCGTTGGCCTCTTTCTGCAGCCACGTCGGTAGCGTCCCTCGGTTCCGTGAGGTAAAACAAGGCGTTCGTTCCACGACAAAAGAAACTGTAAATGTTCCGCCAAACCAAAACCCTCATTTTTTAACCAGCAGACCATCAGATAACACTGCATACCATTTGCATGTTAAGAAGATTTATTCCCTGCACTTGCTTTACCTTCTTACCCTGCTTGCTTGCACCATTTAAAAGTTTCTACGTCCTGTATCTAATAGTAGGGGGGGAAAAAACTAATAACCAAAAGCAAATATTATTCTCTTCCCCCACCTCTGCCCCCACTTTCTTCTGTCTCATGCTGCTGCAGATTAACAAGTCTAAACGCAGCATAATCACCAGCAGAATCCAATTCGTGAGATATGAATGCCGATGCTGTGCTTCCACCAATATTTTATGGTAATACAATAAAAATGTAAAGTTGAAAATAGCAGTTCCTTGTCTTCTTTTTCTTCTTCTTTTTTTATGTAAAAGGTAAGCTGAAGAGTAGCAGAGGGAGGTGTGTTGGAAGGGTGTTGAGTTGGTGGTGGCAGCGGTGGGGTTTTAATCACATGGCCCGGGCCTCGTCGAGGGATAGGCTGTCGCTAGGAGACAGAGGCAGGGAACGGACCAGTGGCAATGATGTATTAACTGGCGAAGGTGGCTGACAGTAATCTTTGTCACTAGATGCAGTGGCTGTCTAAGTCCTGTCATTTTATGCATCTCATGCAAAACAGATGTACCCAGATACTACAGGCTCAGAGAGAGAGAGAGAGAGAGAGAGAGAGAGAGATCCAGCCAGGATATAAGGGGTGGAGGGCTGCGGGTGGAGGGGAGGGGGGACAAAAAAAATCATTATACAGCTAGAGGTTGGAAGGGCTGTCACAAAGAATTTCATTGTTTTTCATCTGGTCTCGAGAAGGTAGATTGCGCATATTGTAATTTTTCCCCGCATCCATAAGCCTCTAAATAATTTGGGAAGTTTCCGGGGCAGAAGTTTTCCCTTTTTCTCTCCGCTCATTACCCAGAGTTCAGGGCAGAGGTGCTCAATCACCCCGGCTGAAGGAAACGCTTACACATAGAAACACGCCCTGCCACTGCCGCTGCCACCTCCTTCTCCTCCTCCTCCTCCTCCCTCTTGTCCTCCCCTATGCTCTCTATCCACACTCCATCCTTTACCACTTCGTCTCCCATCCCCTCCTCCTCCTCCCCCCTTCGCTACCATTGTCCTTGCCACTTGCTTGGTTCTTGCTTTATTTCTTGACCGTCCTTCCGCTTTCACGTGCTACATCAATGGTTTGTTGTTGTTTTCCCTCTTTCCTCCTCATCTCCTTTGCCCTTGTTGACCTCTTCATATTCCTTGACTTTGTGCCTGCCATTGCTCCCTCTCATCCCTTTTCCTCTGTCATTTATTGTTCTTCTTCTACCGTTATCTCTTAGCAGTGAGCAAAGACTGAGCCATCCAAATGTGAAGCCTTTTTCTCATAATCACCATTAAAGCTTTTGGGATTAAGAGCAGTGAATTCTTTGGTGCTACTGTATTAGAACCCTACTTACTCATGTTGTCCTGGTGTGGAACTGTCTTTGTTTGTTGACCGTGCTTACATTTCTCACAATGTAATCAACCAATGAAACTTGCATTAAGTTAGTATATTCAAGAATAAAGCACATATAGCAACGTTACAGACAGCTCACATTGATTTGTATGGAAAACATCTCTTAGAGGTCTTGACAGGTTCATTTAGTTGCCAGTAAGTAAGACCTGTGTGGGACGTTATTGTCAGACTGGGTCAGGTTGGTTCTCCTTCGATCGCCTGAGTCTAAGATCTATGTCTAATGCCAGGGTTGATCCCAGTGGACTTGCTATTAGCTGTGATCACATGGTGCATCAGGATTAGCAGAGTTGAAAGATGTGTTTTTAAAGTGGACCTGTGGAAAAAATGTGAAAGGTTAAATGGCGGCGGATCATTTTTGCATTTCGTCTTTATTGGGGTCTCTTTGGATCAACCCCGATTTGGATCAGGTCTAATTATTCCTGGGTTTGTTGAAAACTGCTCAAACACACATACACTGCTGTTCAAAAGTTTGACGTTCACAATTACATCACTATTGGTTTCTAATAATAATTTAGCCTTTTCAGTTGACACATAATACATAAGCTAATATTTGATGATGATGGGCTTCTGTTCACCATTCTAGATGTTTTATTTAAAAAAAAAAAAAAAAAAACACATTTCCAGCTACAATAGTCATTTTCAAGAGCTCGCAAGAATTCAAATGCTCAGCTTGCTGTGCATAACGTCGGTAACGTCACGAGAAGCTGGTAAAGTAAACAAAATTACTCACTTCAGAGGCTGTGAAGAGCGACAGCCTTTCCCGTGTGTGTAGCTCCTTTTTTTTTTTTAACGAGGAAGAAACATGTCAGCCGGTGTAATGCTTTAATTCACGTCTGTGTTTTAAGACAACAACGGAGCTCTATGGCACAGACGAGTAAGAGAAATCCAGTTGACAGACATGGTGGGTAGAGGCTATTCACAAAGAAAAGATAATATAGAAAATGACTAGCCTTATCCTTTAAGCCACTTAGTTTTCTAAAAAGGCTGCTATTGCTCTATTTGTATAGGTATCAAACTGATAAACTGCATAGGTCTATACACACACATACACACAGTCTAGCCACATACAGACCATTTCAACCGTATTACATAAAGTCCACTACTTAGATTTTACTCTTTCTTCCCACTAAAACAACAGTGTTGCAGTATCTTAATTGTGCCTCTACTTGCTGCAGAGAAGCACATCACATATTAAAAACAGTGTACACAGTGTACGTAGATGGCAGCAGAAGGGCGATATCTTTTTATCTACCTGCAATAAAACTCACCCTCTGTCCAAGCCATGAATAACACTTATACTGCCAGCTCGTTTCTTTACCCAGGAGAGAGGAGAAGGGACGAAGCAGGGAGGAGGAGACAGCAAGGAAATGAAGAGACACTGCATGTTTAGATGAATAGGAGGGTAGAGAGAGAATGTGCACTGGAAGGTAAACATGCTACATGACCCATCTTCTAGTCCTTTATTCAAACTACAATGTCTCCAAAATCTGCATCAGGATTAAGTGGTGGATACCTGACTGTAACCTGATGGGACCAGGGCTCAGGTTCAGGTTAATTCAGTCATGTTGGTTTAATAATTTGACTAAATAAATCCATGCTTCTTTTTCAGTTTAACATTAAAGATGTTATGCAAGAGTTGATGCATATGCAAATGTGGAACGTATGTGGGCTCCTGAACATCACATCCAAGCTCTAGCAAAACTCCACACTTCTACATTCAGGCTTTCCACCAGAGTTTGGAGCCTGGCTGCATGGATTTACTCTCATTCACTCATAAGAACACTGCGTTTCCATTCCATCCCAAGAGAAATGCAAGTCAAGCGCTTCCACACTGAACTGAGAAAACCATTAAAACGATGGATTATGGATTAGGAATCTATTATTTCATTATTGAGTAGTTTTGAATTTTACAAGTAAAAAACCCCAAAACATAATACTTCTAGGTGTATAGATGTGAGAATGTGCTACATGTCTGCGTCTGGAATTATTGGAAACTGTTGACTGTTTTTCAAATGTGTCATTTGATTGTGGTGGGTGTCTTATGATTATTAAACCAAATGAGTCATTAATCAACAGACAAAGTAATCAATGAGTTAATTGATAATGAAAATAATTCTTAGTTGCCGCCCCAAAATGTGATGTTGAAACAAGCAAGGCCAAACTGCTTGATTCCACTTTGATCCAGCTACTTGAAAAAAGCTTCTTTGAGCTATAATTTGGATCCGTTCCCAATGTAAAAAATAAATAAATAAAAAGTTAAATGAAGCAGTTAACAGTGTTGTGACAGTGCTACTCTTAAAAGGCAGAAATGACAATAACAGTCTTTTGGACTCTGTATTAGGGGGAAAAAAGGATGTGTGTGCGCGAGTGTGTGTTTTTCACATCGATCATTTTCCCCAACTGTTGACACAAAGTTGGAATCGCACTGTTGTCCAAAGTTTCAATGTGTGATTAAGCCTTAAGATCCCTCTTTATTAAAACTAATGTTTATGGTCCAAAAGTACATAATGTAGACAAGTGGGAATTTTGGGGAAGGAGGTTCGTCCAAAGCAGAAGACAAGTAGACAAGCAAGTCCAAGGTTCAGAATGTTATTAACACGCTAATGTGTCCCACGGTAAAAGTAATCTGCTGGCCCCCATATAAATATAAAAAGGAGGTGTTGACAATTTTTGTAAATGACAAGTTGCAAGTTGATCCTGAGCAGATCAAGCAAATTCATGCAGGCAACAGTTTTCGTGTGCCAAAACATCCAATCTACTGTAGAACGTCTAGTCCTCACAGCACCTGGTTGAGGTTAGAGAAGGACTGTGGGCTTAATAGAGGAAATTCTAACTCCACAAACACGTAACCAGACTATTACCTTCAAAAATGGTATTGTGTTTGCAGTTTAGTTGCACAGGAACTTCATTCCTGGGTTGTTGAGTGGTGATCTAATGAATCACATTACTTTTACATCAACATATAAGTTCATTCAAACTTGATCAAAACAGATGTTTTGACACAGGGACCATTATCAAGACAGGGGCTTCAGAGCCCTGGGATCTTTGAGACCTCTGAGAAGTTGCCTGGTCAGTGATCTACATCTTGTCCACTTTTATACCTTCTAATGTGCCCATAAAATGCATTTTTTCAAATCAAATTGATAATTAAAATCAGAGTGTTACAATTGAAATTCCCCAAATGATCACTGAGTCAGTAATTATGCAAATAATGATGGCGACATGCGCCTGGCCAAGAGGGCAGAAGATAGGACAGTGATTTCTTTACTTATTTTGCTCTGGTCTTTGGGCCTTCTAAGCAATAGAAGTGTCCACATACTTTTGGCAATATAATGTAGCACTTTCACACATCTTTACTTGTTTTTCTTTTACACTACACCTCAGTAGAGGCTTGAGAGAAAGACAAGGGGGAGTTCAGTTAAGTGAGAAAAAAAAATATATAGTCAAGTGAGGAAAAACTCACAGCAGTGAAGAAAAAAGGAGGAAAAAGGCAAAAAAGTGGAGGAGAAGAGGGAGAGGAAAGGGTCAAAACATAAAGGGGTGAGACAGAGAAGAGAAGAGAGAGAGAGGGGGAAAGAGATGTAAGTGGGCTCTGCGGAGGCCCCAGTCGGTGGCAGTCTGTCTCTGATTTCCATTCATTGTTAAGATGGATGAGATCCCAGCCGGACCGAGAGCAGACCGCTGCATTTCTTCTTCTACTATACCTTTTTCTTTTTTTGTGGGATAGGGGGGCATTATTCAAAACAGAGCTTATTTTTGGTGGCCATTATGCATGCACACCTGATCAGCATGTCAGCCTGGCCTCCCCGCATCGCATGATGGAACGGCCCAATTTACCTCTTTCACCTGCCTTGCATAAAGGCACACTAAGCACACACCGGCAGGCGCTCGCTCTATTGTACAACACGCACACACACACACACACGACACACACACGCACACACACACACACGCACACACACACATACATACATTCCGTGAAGAGGAGGTGGGAGGATGAAGTCGAGCGTAAGCGTGAGATCATGCCCTGATGCAGATATACAAGCACACACACACACACACACACATTGCTGTTTATTTCCAAAGTGTGTATGAAAGTGTGTACTTGCACTGTATACAGCCATCGGAAGTGCTGCATGTGACACACACTCACCTGCTGTAGATACACACACACACACATGCACACAGGTCTCCCACACAGTCTCCTGTGTCAGTTGTTACTGAGTCAAAACTGAATTCATTAGCAAGTCCAGATCTCTCTCTTTATGTCTCTCTCTTGCTCTCTTGCTCTGAATCTGGCACCAAAGCAGAGATAGGTTATCTTGCAAACATATTGAAATGACTACAAAGATATAAAATCCAGTTTAAAAAAAGAACCCCTAATTAATCAACTGAAACATTTTTAAAGTTATGTGTATGTACATAGTGTATCGTTATTGCCTTTATGTTTCTTACCACAGAAAGTGGCTCAAAGACACCATTTAACTGTTTGTGAATAAGATGGGTGTATCCTGTATGGGATGCAGATTTGGTCGAGTACATCCTCAGTATGACCCCTAAGTATTAGTGTGGAATTTATTATTTCTTCCCAGTATGACTTTTCTTTTTAATTTGGCCACACTGTGGCTCGGCCAAATTATCTACCGCCTTCATGAAGCTCTGCCCAAGCCTCTATTTATGGTCTTACTCATAACATCAACTCTGGAAGGCATTAGAGAGAGGAGATCTACAGTCACCATGAACATTATAATCCATGTTTTTCCATAGAGATAAATCACTTTTTACTACTATGAATAATCATTTGACCGTTGACTATATCCTGTCAGCAAATATCCAGCATAGCTTAGGAAACTTCATAGGTAAAACAGACCCATCAAGTGTATATGTTGGAAGTAATGTGCATGGGCCACGGTTTTCCTTTTTAATAACCCAATAAATAATTGACTGAACTGAATACAGTTAACATTAGCATGCCCCGCTAATGAGGTTCTTACCTAATTTGTAGCCAAAGCCCTCAATGCACTGTTTGTGCCATGAATGCTCAGCTTTAAAGGACAGGCTGGCTGTTTTTCAAGTGTGTCATAAAACAGGTGTGTTTTTTTTTTTTTAATTCTCTTTGCTATTCTGCTTATTCTTCCCTTTCTGAATGTGGGTGTCCAGTTTGGCAGATAGGTACAGTTTCCCAATTGAGATACAAGAAGTTCAGGCTGTTTATTTGCCTTCTAAATGAACAATGAACTGAAACATACAAGAGAAAAGATCAACCATATCAAAATTGACAGCACATTTAAATATCTACAACCGACACATTTCATATCCTAGTCGAGCTAAAAGAGACTAACATCAGTAATGTAATGTAATGTTATACAGTAGTGAGGTCTAAGCCCCCTTTTTTATTTTAACAATCAGTAACTGACTGATGATTAGCATACATTTGTAAACATTTGTCAAAGTTGTATTTAAAGCTGGCAAATCATAGATGATCACTTTAAAGTTAACGTAAAGTTCAAGAAACACACTAATATAAGTGTTGAGTTAGTCCCACCCAGCCAGAATGGTTAATAAAGCATTGCCACATCATATAATGTTAGGTTACAAAATGGTGAATCAATGAACAGTACCCTCTGCTCGGAAACATTACAGGTGTGTGTGGTGAAGATGTTGACACTGTCCTGAAAAGCTACAACTGCCATGAAAAAACACCACAAGCACAGTAAAGAATCTGTACGGTCCCTGAACGCCTCCCTGGTTGTGCACACTAATCTTTGCGACTTTGTTAACATAAACTCCTCAGAGCACAGACAAGTGATTGGTCCGCGTACAACAAGAAGAGAGTTCTTAGCCGAAATATGATTTGTAGGCATCAGGGAGCTGCAGTTCATTTGAGGTGGACTCTGTGAACTCGGCCCTCTTGTAGATGTAACCTCAGAGAGAGCGCACTGGAATGATGTAATGTGACTTCACTCCAAAGATAACGCCAATGTGTATTGGAACTGACATTCCTGTCTTCCCATAATAGTGCTAGTGACATGTTCTTATGTGCATTTGCCAAAGTTATGCCCCGGCCCACTAACACATCAACAATAGTGTTAGTGTAACGCACTGTTGACAAAGGTTGGGCTTTTAACAAATGCTGGAAATCTCAGTGGGATCTTGAATTCTGGATCCCAATCTGGATCTGGATGGTAGAATCAAATGATTTCTTTTCTTTTTTTTTTTTTTCTTTTTACACTGACTTGAAATCAGGAAATAAATCAACTTGCTGGAACCAAAGTTTCCAAGAAACAAAGTTTCAAGGAAAAACCACTAATGTGTGAAAATGTCCTCGAACTTGCTGTCAGATTTCTGGCAACTTTAAAATGACTGAGGAATGTCAGCCTTTCAAAGTGTTATTTCTTCTTGAATGATTAATACAATGATAAAATGTCACCACTGAGACATTCTTAAAATGACAGCCTCAGCTTCGAACTGCAACCTGATATTCTTCACATGACAAGTCTGATTTCTTCATCACATAAAGCTTTTTTTCTCCTACCTACTCTGCTGTAAGTATTGGTCAGTCCAACACCATTAAATGATGAGCAGACCACTGTACTTACAAGAACGTTTTCCTCGCGCTAACGTGTGTTGGCCTGATGCCATCTGAACCCGAATCAAAAGGAGAGGATGAGGTGAAAGGCTGCAAGGAAACAGGCAAGAAAACCGAACCCAGGTGAGAAACAGTTGAAGGGGAAGGTAGAGGAGGACCGTACCGCTAGAGGAGCAGCAGAACTGGTGAATAGGAGACAAAGAGAGGACAAAAGATGGGAGGGCACGCGGAGATCACACATCAGTGAAACAAGGGCGCTGTACGAGAAAGAGGTCGCACGTAGGGCCGAGACGAGGGCGCGAGGCGAGAAGATGAAGGAAAGGAGGCAGGAGAAAGAGACGAAAAGGGCAGGAACGGGGCGAGTGGAGGAGAGACGAGAGGTGAAAGAAAGCCCCGACGGAGCCTCTTCCAGATATTTACAGCACCTGAACTCCATCTCAGAGCAGAGCAACTGGGGAGAGCAGGTGGCTCAAACAGGCCAGCTCATTAACACACACACACACACACACACACACACCATTGTCCTGTTTTAGCTAATGTTTGACTGTGACACCACTGTGGCCGTGAGGTTACTCCTCCTCTCCCCTGTGTGAAAAAAAACAGATCCATGCAGGCTGGCCCAGGTGTGTGTGTGTGTGTGTGTGTGTATCGTTGCATTAAAGGGGTTAAAAAGACATGACCCAAGTACAGGACAGAGAGGAGGAATGATGATGTGTGCTTGCGCTTGAGTGTGTGTTTGTGTGTCCATTAATCATAGCAGTGCTCCAGGCCAAGACCTCTTTACCATCCCATCACACAGTGGACCACACTCACATCTCTGTGCAGAACTTCTTCACACACACACACACACACTACAGAGCGATGCTGTTACAGTTTGCTTGTTTGGTGCAATACAGAACTTCACTTCAAGAAAGTGTAAAGAAACCATGTTATGGTGATAAAAAAGCATCATGAGCCTGATCACATGCTCTGAACAACCTCTTCCTACTCGTCTACCTGTAAAATAATTGTGTTAAATATCGTGGTCCTGTGTGTTTACCCCGCTCCGCCCCGCTCCTGCATGTGGATCTATTCACAGGTAAGGCTGTGACAGTGTGACCAAGGGTGTGAATTTGACCCACCCACCCCCTCTCCCCTCCCTCTACGCCCCAGGGTGACAGCTCGGGTGTCAAAGCCCGGTAATTGGTGGCGGCGTAAGGTGTAAACAGGGTGACTGTGGTGAGGCTATAATCGGCCTGCTGGTGGTGTGAGCGGGGAAGGAGGAGGCGGAGGATGAAGAGCCGCTGTGACAGGGTGTGAGGGCGTCACACGATGACGCGCGCCCGAGTTAAAGACGCACGTTTGTGTTTCTATCCCTGCGAGGACCCTCACTGACATAATGCATTCGCAAGCCCCTCATCCTGTCCTCAACTATCACAACTAAACGCCTCACGCGAACCACAAGGCCGGAGCCGTACCTGCTTTTTATCATTCCACGCTGTTGTTCTCACACCTTCTGCTAAATTATCCTTATCTATCCAACTACATAATTTGTTCCTTGTGTTGTTCGGACTTGGCATAAAACAAACAGAAGCCATGATGACAGAGGTTAACGTGAATATCACTGCAGAGAGAACTGCAACAAGCACATAGAGCACATGGCAGGTTTGTAGATGCAGGAAGTAGCAAACAAGCAGGTTGAGTTTTCCCAGGGTTCCTGTGCTGTCCAACATGCTAACTAGACCACCTCAAAGCTGATGCTGAGGTAAGTTTGCATAAAAACCTCCCTTGTACACTCTTTATATCACATTTTACTGTAAAACACGTTACAAGCTCACACAGACGCTTGCATGGATACACCTTCTTGAGTGACATCCATAAAATGTTTATATTTAAAAACGCCCATGTGGGCACATACAGTACTGGACTTGAAGGCCACACACACACACACACACACACACACACAGTCAGGTTGCCATGTCTACCATGTGAACATTACAGCGGGTGTCTGAGAGGCTGTGAAGTACAACAGGAGGTAGCAGAGCTTCTGTGAACCGTCCGCCTCTATTTAGATTACAGTGGAAAAAGTGTGTGTGAGTGTGTGTGTGGGAGAGAGAGAGAGAGAGACATTTTTCTCACTCAGAGCATGGATTCTTGGCCCTGCATTAGTGCCAAACCAAATTACCCTCCTGCCCGTCTGGTGCCCTCAGCCCAAACCACACACACACACACACACACACACACACACACAAACACACACTTTAATTTGTGAGGAATGGAGCACTGCTGCAAGTAAGATTTTATATTGGACACTCTCATTCACACACACACGTTGCCAGTGACTGTGACACAGTATGACAGGCAGCAGTAGCCCAGCCTGCCCTCCGTCCCCTCTAAACTACTTCAGCTTCTTGTGTTCGGTGCATTTCTCGTTTCTTCTTCTCTCCTCTCTCTTGACTCCTCGCTCACTCATGAACAGGAACATGACCATAAGACGCTTTACTGCATCCACTGCACTGAATAATAATACTGCAGCTGTAGTTTCCAGGTTTGCATGTTTTCAATGGGACATTTAACGACTAGTTCAGACTTAGCAGCTCCAAAAGACACATCGTTGTTTTTCTAGTGTTTCCATTTATAGATAGAGGAACACTTTTTCCCCACCAGTTGGTATTACATCAAGTTTTTGCTTCAAAAAACACACTAATCATTGTTAAGTCAGTTTGCCCCTGTTGCCTTTATTATGTCTTACATTTTGGTTGAACGTCTTCCTTATTCAACCGTTATGAAGAAATGACATGAACAAACTACAGCTGAGAACATAATGTGTTTGCCATTAACCTGACCAGAGCCCAGAGACCTGTACTGTTTGTGCACAGTTGAGATTGGCTTACTGCCTCTGGCCTTGGAAAATGGATGTTGTCCTTTAGTTCCTGAGAAGAATAAAAAAATAAAATGTGTCTCTGGTGCGATTTGGATGAAACCGAGAAAGAAACAATTTTGTGTTGGACTATTTTTTTAATCATGAGCTCTGAACTAATCTTTCATCAGAACGTGGTTGATTGGAACTGCAGTATTCTGTTCAATGGTTGCCATCATTTGTTTGTAAGTTTATCCACTGTCTCATCTGTCAAACTCACTTCAATCCAACAATCAAACCTTATTTCCTTCCTCTCTTCTATCCATTTCCTCATCTTTTATCTCACTTTCCTGCTTTACTCCATTTAATTTACCACAATTTCTTGATTCTCCTTCTCTTCCTTCTCAGCTCAGCTCCTCTTTCTTCTAACACACACACACACAATCCCTCGACTTATTTCGTCCTTTCCTCTTCCCTCCTCCCTCCTCCCATCCCAAACGTTCCTGCTCCTGAACTCTTGTGTTTTGTCCTGTCCTTGCAGGGGGCCCCTGTGCTTCTCGCTGGGACTGTGAAGGGTGATTCTACAGCTAACCCAGATGGACTATCCCTGTTCTGCCAGAGACTAAAATAACACAGAAGCATGTTAGCATCATGGGAGGAGGTGTCATGTCCCCCTCCATAACATAATCTACTGTATTATTCAACACACTGATCCCTCCCTCTGTGCAATGCTGGGACCTGACCTTTTCATGCGAGCCTCTTACATCCAAAGTGAGCTCTGTGATCCACAGCAGAGGGACAGAGGGAACTTCTTTGTATGGTGAGCTACATTATAATTGTACATTCTCTTTATATGTGTCAACATGTTTCTTTAAAAGCTTAGATTATGACCAAGTCAAATTTTTGGGATGAAACAAAGATAACAGCTGCAGTACAGTAAGAGCATATCCTTGCATGTCTTCCACTATCAAATCTTTTTTTTTTTTTTTTCAAATTTTATATATGTTGTGACTTTAAGTGCACAAATGTATTATGTACCTCTACTTTGCTTTACTTGAAGGCATCATTGAATGTTGATACAGAGTCCCCTTCCCTCCATTCCTAATCCAAGTCACTTGTTATTCTCTAGTCTTGGAATTTTCAAATGGAGACCCAAAGTCAGGCCAAAAAGGTGTAAAGAAAATGACACTTCGTATTATTACTCATAAAATATTTAATTTAAATAATTATTATTATTAACTACTAACTTGCTTCTAATGATCCCCTAAAAACAAAACTTCAGTCAGGTCTCCTTTTTCTAAAGGTTTTACATTCAGTTATAATAACATTTACATTTAGGCAGACATTGTAATACCCTGTGACCAGGGTGGCCAATCAGGTTTTTTGAGGGCCGGTGCCACCTGTGCCCCTCTGCCCTTACTTTTCTGTGATGTGCTCTAAAAAGACACAACTCAGACCTCTGATTAATCAGTTTGTGAAACTCCCCAGCAGGTCCTCCATACTGATGAGTTGTCTCATCTGATGATATCAGCAGGACAACACGTTTTGCTATACAAGTGATAAAATAATTAAATAAAACAAATGTAAAACAGCATTTTAGGAAATGAATTCATTAAGAAAAGTTTTCATCTAAAAGGAGTGATGTGCATAGATAAATGTGTGGCCTTCGGCCTGTGTAAGGTTGTCCCTGACATCCACCATGATCCAGACTCAGATGCATCAACCTGAGTCTGAGCCTCACATCAATAAATTCATCCGTCCTCTTCTGACTCGGCTTCATTCTTCTTTTTCTCTCACTCTCTTGTGCCTGGGGAGGTGAGAGGTGTCCTGAAAAAGAGGAATGAACACAGTAACAGTCTATCACGGCAAGGTCGAACCATGTCGAAAAACTCTGGGACACCGACCAATGCCCTGTGAGGAATATGGAGGGTAAAAAATGGGGGGAAAGAAGACTGAGATGCAGAGTCAGTGGTGTGATGTGTTGCTAAGGGTTTCAATGCATTGACTAGCTATTACCGTGCATATTTCAACTAATAGTGGATGCATTGCCATGAAGATTTGTGTGCAAACATTTGAGATGATGTGAATGTGCATTTGATGATGCACCATCAAATGGATGGTCAGTCAATAAAGTCTTATGATAATATTTGACTTTGTATTACTGAAAAGTAACTTTTAGCCACAGTGCTCAAATAAATGTAGTACAGTTAAAGGGTACAGTATATCAATATATTATTAGAATTTATTAAAGTATATCAGTATTTTGACTTTGAAATGAAGTTCAACTATGAAGAAGCAAAAAATACTCAAGTAAAGTAGGAATACCTCAAAAGTGTATAGTACTTAAGCTAGTGCATTTTCACCACTGAAGCCATGCATGTTCTGTTTGTAGGAGGAGATTACTAGATTACAAGTTGACCTACGGAAGTAAGAGGAGCCCACTCAGCATGATTTAGACACCAACTGTAAAACACAAACTGGACTGTGACATTACATACTTAGCCTTCCAGAGGATGCAAAGCTCCTCTACCTGGAGTCTACGAGTCCTTGCAGTCCTTGGGGCAGTTTAAGGGATCCTTGAGGGTTGTATAGAAAAAGGTAGTCATTCATTTACATTCAGGTCACTTGCAGTGATCCCAATTATAGTATGTTGAGGACTTAGTTTTGTAATCACCAGTGTTCCCTGGGTGTCCACATATAGTGCAGAACTCCACAGTCCAAAACTCAATTAGAAATTGTTGGTGTCTCACTCGTGTTTTTATGTGTTGAAATATTTTTGGGTTTGATATAAAAAGATTTACAAAACCATACTGTGTAGTTCATCATCTGCTGCATAAACTGCATCAGTCAAATGATGAACCACACCTCGAAAGATAAGAAATGAGGAGCGAGGATGGCACTCACACACACACACACACACACACACACACACACACACACACTGGGCATAAGGATGGGGGCTTAGCCAACTTCTGCGAGTCGTCCCGACTTAACTTGAGCTCCAGACCGGGTCTTAATATTCCGCCGGAGTGACGGAGCCGTTCTTCTGCACGACCAATCCCATCGTCAAGTCAAATTTGCATTAGCAAATGGGAAAGCGGCAACGGCCTATTTGTTAATCTGATCTTTGTTTACCCAACACTCTTGTAATCCACTTTTAATTAAATAGCCGCCCAGATATGTGCGAGCAGCAGTTTGACTTTGTCTGTGCCCACATAGCCAGACTGAAGCAGACAGACAGGAAAAGAAAGAAAGCGAGAAAGAGAGAATGAAAGGAAGACAGCGCTGTTGTGACACTCCCAGCTGAGCTTGTTTGAAAGATGCAGGTTTGCACACAACGCCCATCTCGTTTCAAACTTCAATTCTGCTATGGAAGAACTTCCAATGACACGCACACACACATGCACCGTAGCTTTACACAATCTGTGTACACGCAGGTTTTATGCGGGTCACTTCTGGAGATGCAGCTTATCCCATTGTCTGGTCAAATATGTAATTCTAACCTCACAATAGATTTGTATATCCTATCTGTCATAAACCACAGGCTGTGTAGTTTGAATAAATCAAATACTATACACACAAGCAAACTCACTTTCAAAAACACTCAGTGCCCCTATCACACACCCACCAGCTCACACTCCTCCCACACACACACACACACACATACAAAGAGTACACAATATGGCTGCATAACGTCCTTTATCTATTTATAGTTAATGCCATCCTAGGCCTGATAATGCAAGCAGATACCTGGTAGGCAATTACATCTTCTCGATTCCCCCTGCAATAAAAATGCACTGGTAATAGAAAGAAAGGGGTAAATAACACAGCGGTGTGAATGAAGCTGGCCTGGCCTGCACTATACATCCCCAATAAGTCAGCCCACACTGACAGAAGCCGCATTGTCATTCATATGTGCCTCCTCTGCTGTTTTTACATGTAAAAGCAAGGAACTGGCAGGCACACCATGTCTCTATCTGGGTATTAGAGGTGACATCACATTATCCTCATCCCCGACGCATATCAAAATATTCTTGGATATTTGTATGCTTTTCTCCGTGGGGTTTATGCATCAGTATGTGTGAGTTTGACAGAGACAGAAAGTGTGATGCACACTGCAGAAATGTGTGTGCATGTGTAATTCAGCGCTAAAAGAATCGGTACCATCAGACAAAAACACACATTGCCGCTCTGAGGTGTTTTGTGAATGATGGAGGGGACAAATCCATTAACTGGAAGTGCGTATGATTTAGACTTTAAAAAAAAAAAAACAGACAAGAAGACCCCAGAACTTGATGTCATAGACACTAGCAGCTCAGCTCGGCCTTATTTGTCAGGTGCCACTAATCATCACTTTAAATGAGACAGAATAAACTAGTTGAATCATGGTGCTAATTCTAACTAATATCCCAAAATAGCCATATATGGCAACAGTCCGTAACTCTGTAGAGTTGTTTTACCTCAATTACGATTAAGATACATCTCAAAAACTCTTTTCTTACAATTATGTATGTCTAATATCCAGATAAATTAAAAAACCCTGACTCATTGCAATCTATTTTTACCTTATCAGTGTTGAGGTTGATAACAACTTGAAATTTCTGGCACTGCCAAAGGTTTTGTACATGGTGAAACCCAAAGTAAGGCTACTGATAAGGGTTGAGTGTCAGTGCGAAAGATGCGGCTGCGGTTATCTTGCACATGTTTTTAGAATATTGATTCTGATCAATCACTGACTCTATTGAAATTTTAGTTTTTGGTGTCAGCCAGTCCTCTTTATAATCACGGTATACACATTTAAATATCCTAAATTATAAAATGTCTGAAATTACAGAGAACAACGTTTAAAAATGTACATTCAAATATGCTTTGGAAAATGATCAGCTATACCCGCTCAATTGCCACTTACACTTATGTGCCTTAATACAGAATTTCAAATGTGCACTTCTAACTAAGTCAACTGCCAACCTGCAATATCTGACCTCAAAAACAATATAATGCAGTAAAGTTGCATTAGCTAACAGTTCTGTTAATGTTTAACACTGTTAAACAATGCTCTTATGTTAACTAACAGTATAAGACTTTTAAATCATCAGGACTTTTCTGGACAACAAATAGTTGTGTTTCCTTTATTATAAAATTGATTAAGTCTACCGTGTTGCTTCTGGGGCTAACATATTTGTTTTCATTTTTGCATTATTAGTAGAGCTTAGACTTGATACTCCAAGACTTCATCCAGTTTTTTTTTTAAATTTTTTTTATTGCATCAGTGTATTTTTCACACACAGCGTATATTTCAGGAGTTTTACTGCATGCACACATCTGAATACAGCCCCCTTACTGTAATTGCTCAGTCTCTGTGATGCCTTCGTTCTCACTGTAAACAGAAACTGTTGGTAAGAAGTGTTTAGCTCTGCTGGACCATGAATATTCATTGATGGTTCACTTTTCTCATAACACTGCAGTCATAAAGGAGTGTCTGGCTCTAATACACCCACCATTTCAGGGAGAGAGTATTAAGGGGAGATTTAATAGAGGCGTGAGTATGGACAGACTCATTATCTTTCTATTAGCCCTGTCGCTGCATGCCCTACGCCAGCAGGGTTTTACTGACTTCTATTAGGTTAGCGGTCAGATACACACACTAATACACACGCATATAAAAAAAAAAACCTGCTAATATAAGCTAATTTAGTAGCCATCATTGCCCAGCAGTAATAGTTCAACCAAATGAGTGTCCTCCTTTGGACTTGATTTACGAGGCTAGTAAAGCTGTTATTTTGTGGGCATGTGGTTTGTATAAAAGAGGATGTTATTACATAACTGAAGATATATACATTTTTAGGATGTGAGAACACATACTCACAATGCAGATTTTTTTACCTTTTCTCTTACCAACAAATACTTTTTATGTTTTCTTGTTTTTTATTTTGTAATAATTTTTCACAGACAAATTATTCTTTCTAGTGCTATCTATGTAGTCAACATCACCTTAAGAAGTAATACATTGCTAATATGAAGTACTTCTAGTTCTGGTTTACATATTCCTCCTGATTCAATGTATTCAGTTCTACTTCCATAGTCTGGCCAAATGCTGAAAGAGCGGCCTCACCCCAGAACAGCTGACCAGTCTAACTGGTTTCCTAACAGCTTTCCTAATCACAGTGGGGTCTGGGTTAAGTGGGGTCTGAGTCAAGCATCAGGACCAAGGTGACTCGTCTGTGGTTCACTAATCTACTGGTTGCAAAAGTGAATTAAAGACATTGTCAAACCTATAATTAGGATTTTATGGTCCAAATCAGGGGACCAGTTTGTAAACTTGATCCGATTTCTCTTTGGTTCAATTTTCTTTCACACGTAGAAAAATCCAAGTGAACTAAAATAGGAAGAACATCCTGACCAGTTAATAATTATTTAGAATATACCAAGCAGGTTTCTTTTAAATATGACACGGCTTCACAATTCATGCAAAAGGTTTCACTAGACCTGTTTAAAGCTCTTAAAGATGTTTCTTTGTCATTTAAAAGGTTTCTATAGGCCTGACTGACTTGGACTGTTTACATGTGGTTCATTGTTGCGTGTGTTGTGAAGGTCATGAACATGGTGAGGCTCATGCCTTGCAAGGGATGGCAAAACACAATACAGTAAGCAATGTCATAGACACCTCTAGTGATGGCTTAACCTACTGTAGCTCTTTTCCTCCCTCTGCCAAAAAGTTTCAAGCTCCTACTGTTGTTTTTGAAAGTTTCTTTTTTTGCTTACTGCCTCCAGGAAACAATCATATGCTTCACTCCTAAGTCTGAAACCAAGAACAAAATTCATGCTGTGTTGCCTTCTTGGCTAACCGTTAGCTATATTAATAAAAACTATTGCAAGTTGACCTCTGTCATGAAAATCACAAGACTCAAAAATGAAGCTGTGTGTATTTATTTGTAGTTCACTGTAACGTGATGATGGTGGCATGGTTCTGCAGTGGTCAGCAATAATTGGTGACTCTTTATTGCTTATTAGCATGAAAGTGAGTGTGAATTTTTTTCTGTCTCTATATGTTTACCCTGTGATAGACTTGCAACTTCTCCAAGGTCTATTTAAAAAAGACCTTGGAGTTTTATTCTATAACTTCTCCCTTTTCACATTATTAATGGAGTGCTCCCAGTTGTACAGTGCTATTGACTCTTATATTGCAAGAGGAGCAATGCCCCAAGACAGATACATTACCAAGCACTTAGATCTTAAAGTTTACACAGTAAATTCCCTCTTATACTGTAGATCCCGACTGTTGCTGTCCTAATTGAATCATAAATACATGTATATGTATATTACGCATTAATAAATAAAGACACCATTTTTTATTAATGAAGTGGAAAATGTGGTATGGTGAGACATCAATCATGTAGCATAAAAACCATGTGTATTAGTGGGGCAGGGGGATAAAATTAGACCCGTTAAATAGAGTTTTTACATAAGCAATTATGGAAGCCTTCAGTGTTAATTTATGTGTGATCAGTGAACACGAAGAGGGAGGGAGGGGGTCATGTAAGTGGGTGAAATAAGTAGATGGAAATGGGAACAAAGAGGGGAAAAGGGACAGTGGACAGAGAGATAAAAAGGGAAGTGAGGAGATGGGAGAGTGGAGTGGATCAGAACAGAGGCGATACATTAGTGAGGAGAGAGACACGGCTAAGATTGTGTGAATACAGGAATATTAATGAGGTAAAATGAATCACACTGATTACAGCAACAATTAAAGATGGGACATCTTGCAAGATGTGGCAGAGGGAAGGAGGGATGATGGAAGAGGGCAGAACCATCTAGGAGCTTGTCAGAGAGAGGACTGTGTGTTTAACTGGATAGAATGTGGGTTTTTAAACCCGGCCCGCACCGTCTCTCCTGCTGCTCTTCCTAAACTGTTCTACAGTAACAATAGCGTACACCAGAGAACTGATCCTAATTACTATTTCTATTTACAGTTACAAGTACAATTTTACTCATATACATAAATGTCACTGCAATATTGATTGAAGCTGTCACTTTGAGCATGTTCTAACATCATTGGTTCAAACAACTGTACATATACACAAGCTCTTGGGAGTTGGAGCCATTTTCCAAGTTCTAATGGAAGACCCGAACTTTCTCAGGACATTGGTTCAGGAGGTCAGGAACCACTCAGGAAGCATCACACAGGTCTGTCATGAACTTGTTACAGCTGGATCACCAGTCCTGCTGTCTACAGTCAAGCAAGTTTTTCATTGCCAAACACTGAAGCATTGTCTCATTTCCAACACAGAAGCCCCGGTGACCCTAAACACACAAGAAAGCTAGTTGAAGAATGACTAATACAGGCATTTGGAATGGAAAATCCTAAACTCAACCCTATCAGTATCTGGGTGGTAAAGTCAGACTCGTCTCAGTCGCCTCTAGTTGGTTTGGTGTGTCATGGCCTACTAAACCTAAAGAATACATTCAAAACTACGCCAGACTTTCATCTGCAATGTCTGGACGTGATCATTTAGCCAAACAAACAACAAGCTTATCAATTACTGATGGTTTGTAGAAGCGGGTTTGCTAATGAGAACATTTTATGTATATGCCAGTTAGACAAACAATACACGTTTGTAAAAAAAAAAAAAAAAGTGCTTAAATATGCTTTGCTCATGCTGCTTCACCTAGTGCTGGCGTAATTTACCAAAATAAAATAGTATCAATATGTCTGTCTATAGAAATGACAATTAAAACGAGAAAAACAAGGTCCAGGCTTATAACAGTCCTGTAACGGTTTACTGTCCTTTAAGTCAAACATTAGAGAAGCAGCTCTGTCACCGCTCAGCCATTTCAACACTTCCAGATGGTGCAATGTGAAAAGGCAACATTGATTGCCACTGTGTTCTTGAACAGGTGTCTCAGTCTCGTGTTAATGTATTTCCATTTAGATATGAACACCAAGGGATTAAAGACAACGCACTGGTGATGCAGAATATATCCAATAAATTATTGTTATCTCGAGCTGCAGCGTCTGTATTGCACAGAGTAGAGACTGGAGAGTGTGAAGTTAGAACATACTAGAAACTACTAACTACTCAGTGTGGATGAAGGAGGAGGAAGAGCAGTAAAACATCAAGGTTTGTTAGATCCACTGTCTGTCTATGTGTATTTATATGATGTTCCTTAACTATACACAGGTCAAGGCCTTTAATTAAAGGGTCAGCTGCAGTCATTCTCTTCCACTCTGCACACACACATGCATACAAGAACACAAGCAGAAATGTGTGTGCTCTAAGCAGGGAGTGTGCAGTAATCTAATTAGGCAGTAACTTGACTTGCCATGAGCTTTGTAACCATAGCAAGACCCCGGCTGGCCCCGGATCACATAGAGAGTCCCCTGTCTGGAAGAAGCGCACACACACACACACACACACACACACACACTCTGAGATGGACAGACAAATGTCTTCGTACTGTCCCACTGAGAAGCAGCTGTGTGTTGCACTTTATTGGAAACACAGAGAGATAATTCACGTTCAGCTAAACCAACCACTGTGTCCTCATTCATTCACTGATGTAAAACCAAATGATACAGCTTGTAAAATATATAGAATAAAGTGTGGCTGGTCAACATTTGTCTTGGAATAGTGAAGTGCCTCTTGAGAGCTGTTATTCTGACCAACCGAAGTTGAAGTGTTTGGTTTTTTTTTTCTCTCCATCTAGCCTCAGGGGGCAGTAATGAGCCCACTACAGCTTTGGCAGACCGGAATGAGGCGAAAAGAAAAAAAAGTCCTGCGGTCTGAAACATAAGAGAAGACTTTGAAGATGTGGCCATACTGATTGGTTTGGCAAATGTATATTTGGTAAAAATTGCCCACATCAAATAAAGAACATGCAGCTTTTTCAGTGGGAGGCTTTCTGAACAGTATCCCACGCAGCAGATGAAGAGGATTGCGCTTATGGTAATGTTGGTACAACTAAACGCAGTAGCCCTTAAATGCAAACTTTATAAACAGTGATTTCTAACAATATTAATTCTTAATTTCTATCAGGTATTAAGGGCTTCCTTTGGGCTCCATTTGAGTTTCCATCCTCTATTTTGGACTAGCCCTCTGATGTACACATACATCTTTTGGTGTCTCCACGTCCCTTTTTATTTGTGTTGTTTGTTAAATATAGGCATCAGGCTAAAAATAAGCTCGTCTTAGTTTAATTGAGACAAAATGTGAGGGGAAAAATATTTTATTATGTAATGCAGGTAAGACTTCATCCCCGTCAATCCAGTTTTGCATGTGTGTGTGTGTGTGTGTTGTGTGTTGTGTCTATCTCCAGGGTAAAGGAAAGAGACACAGCTGTCTAAAATCACCATTGGGACAGAGAATAACCTGGGGTCTGCCTGCCCTTTACACACACACACACACACACACACACACACACACACACACAAAATGAGCTCATGAAGGAGGCATAGTGTACAGTAGAGCCTTGGGGTCAGAACTCACTGGCCTTAAATTACATTTCTCAACATGACAGAAACAGAAGTAGAGTGGAATTATTATTTCACTTTGAATTTGGCCTGGGTGTTAAGGTGCCCTATGGCACTCCACATCTCTACACTACTTTGCTGTGTTCTCGTTCCAAACACTACATGCACACACACGTTTACACAGTTCAACTAAACCTTTCATCAAGTTCTGTTTTTATATTTGTTCTAAATTATAGTTGTAAAGTATATTTATACTTTATTGTACGAATGGTACTGTGCAAACTAAAAGCAGCACATAGGATGATAAAAAACTATTAAAATACTGTGAAAACTATTAATGTGTATCAAATATCATAATTGCACAGGAAACCAATTTGAATTAGTATCAGTAAAGTCACAATAGAGTCATTAGTATTATATCCTGAGGTGTATCACTTGCAATATTTAGTATTGCATACTACATTTTGGTTTCAATATCTATGGTTGTACATAGAATAGTATGCACAGAAATGTAGGCATGCAGAGGGCTTACCTACACATGTGCAAATAAATATGTTACCATTTGCTCTCAACAAACTAGCAGCAGAAACAGGAACATACCATTGATTGTGCCTGAAAGAATGATGAAAGAATAAAAGAAGCATTCTTTAATTTCCAAAGCTCTGTAGTGAATTTTGGGAGCGTATTTTCAATGCGGAATTCAAAAACTGAAGAAATCCAAGTCTCATAATAACATACTTGATATTAATTTCTTTATGGCACCATTTTTTTTCTAGTATTCAGAGTTTCTTACTTGGGTAGTTTTCATTACACTGTCCTCAAGGCTTATGGCTCCAAATATATTTTTACAGCCATCTGTGCCAGTTGGCTATTCTTAATCGCTGCACTGTGTGTGCGAGTGTGTGTGTGTGTGTGTGTGTGTGTGTGTGTGTGTGTGTGTGTGTTGTGTCTGTGTATATGTGTGATTTTACCAACCCTACATACTGCAATGGATAAAGAGAGTCATCAGCAACACTTGGCTAAGGCACTGTGCCTCTGTGGTATACACTGTGATGCCAACATAAATGGCAATGGACTAGTCTAAATGTCACTCATGCACACACAGACACACATGCAGAGTTTGGAGGGATAAGTCTTAATGCAGTAGCATGGGCTCCTTGGCACAGACTGTTAGCCAGACTGGTATGTGGTCTGGGGTAAGTGGGGAGGCGTTGGCTGGGCTGACACACTACCAGACGTGACATACTGCACTCTATTCTCTCCTTTTCTGACTGTTGTTCTGTCTCTGAGCTGTGGAATCATCTCTGTCCACAGACTGCGTTCTGTAATAACCACAATAAGTGCTTTACATGGGAAGCAAAAAGTAGTAAATGAACCAGAAAAGAAATGTGACCCAGAAAAGAGGCCAAACATGGATGCTGCACTGTGGCTTGTGTGATATCTAAATATGACATCATATCTTAAGCAAGCAAACAATCCCATAAACGTATAGCCTAATTATTAGACGTCAGCGTCTTCTTTATCATGTACAGAGGTCAGAGTAGATGTTTCGTCAGATTTATCTTTCCTGGTTTAGTCCACAGACTCCACATTCGACTTGCCTAAACAACGAAAGTGCGGTTTGTCCATGTGACTTCTGGTTGCCACAGCGAAAAATGATTTATATAAATGTTTTCTGATCTTCCATCACTATGATTAAGGATTGGTTAATGTTGGGCAACGTCAGGAACTGCCTTTTACTGGTTATGGGGAGAACTGCTCAGCCTGTGAAAACAGCAGTATAACGTATTCTGTGGCTGTCGAGAGCCTTCTGTAGACTGAGAAAATAATCCCCAATGATGTCATCAGGGTTATCTTGGCTTGGGTTTCATGCTTTATACTGTAATTTTCAACAAAAGCTGGCATTGCAAGCAATGAATTTGAAAGACATAGACATTGACTGTACCTCTAAAGGTCCTGATGCTTACATATAAAGTTCTGTTCACTGTTGTCGTGAAGAAGTTTCTCTGTACTGGCTTTAAATGGCTGGTTCAGTTACTAACATGAGTTGCTTTAGTATTAGATGCTGGTTGACTGCTGCTTTGCCACTAAACTGAAGGTTTATTGCCTTGCCTGAAAAGAAGGTAACTTAGTTGATGTGACCATACATACATCCATATATTTGGTTAGTTTGAGGGATATAACTGAATAAACATATAAGCTATTATTATTATCAATCAATTTGTAATTTACCACATGTCCAACACTGAGCCAACTCTCATTTGTTGGAACAATGTAAGAGTGTCATAGTAGGGTTCTCTGTACAATTTCTCCCTTTCCTTTGCTCTGTCCATCAGACAATCCATTTGCTCAGATGAATTAGTCATATTAGAGGAATACAGTGTTTGGCATAAGGGAGCCATTACGCACAGCCTTTGATGCATGTGCCAATTTAGCCAAGGTCCTTTCTGCCTCTCCATTCAAGCTCAGCCTGGCGGGCCATGCAGGATGCCAGGCTCAGCCAGGCTGGCAGTTCTCCCAGTTTGGCCAGTGGATGACAGAGGGCTACCAGGGATGAGTGGAGACAGAGAGAAAAGAGCTACAAATGTGCCGAATGGAGGAGAAGAGGACATCAGGGAGGGAACTAAAGCGAGAGGGCCAGTGACTCAAAGTACTTAAGTAGAATCATAATTAAAAGAAAGTAATAAAGAGAAGGAAAGCAACGATAGGAATAGCTGAAGTTGGGAACTGTTAGTTTGGCAAGTTCTTAACATTTTTTTTTTTTGAGTATGGTCAAAGTTCTATTTGTCTCAATGCCTGAAATGCTGTAGTAACGAAATACAGCTTAAGAAGGAGGTTGGAGGTGCATCCTTGCATCTTATTCCCAAAAGTCAGCCCTTCAGTCACCTGTAAATGCTCTGCGATGACATAATAAGGCTGCCAAACTGTGTGGATTTCTGGTAAACATCTTCTTCTCCCTTAAAGGTGAAAATAACAGATCACAAAGTGAAAAAACTCTATCTGTCTGTCTAATGAAAAAAAAATACTTCTTTGGCTCTACTGAGTCAAGCCGGGGTTATCTTGAAACGGACATGACTATAATTACAGTAAAAAAAAAGTCACCTATTTGTAATTACGAGTCAACAGCTAACAGGAATTTCTGACGGTTCATTAACTTAAAGCCCCTACACGCCCATGGTCCACCTACGCAAGCCTTTTCACTTACTTTCCTTGATTAGAGCTCTTCTCAGGACTGTATATGCATATGATTGTTTGACCCCCCTGATTAGATTGCATCCTTCTCATTGGTTTGTAAAGTTTTCTTGACCTCACGTAATTACAGCCTAGCTTGGCTCAACTGAAACCTGATCAGAGGTCAGATCAACCAGAATAAGAGAAAATAACTGTGTTCTTGTGCAAAATCAAATTGTTAACAACACTCCAAACACAAGAAATGTAAAAAAAAAAATCAGGTATTTAAATACAGTGACTGGACAGCTAGTGGTGCGGGTAACCACTTTAGAAAATGTGTGAACACGAGGCAGGATACCAGTTTCTTTTTCCCTCTCAGATGACATTGACACGTTATCCTTCCTAGTTACGTGACGAGAAATGTTTTAGCCAACATTTGTGTCGCTTGGCCAATATGAGGAACTAAAAGTCTGATAACTCCTCCTCCTCCTGCTATGTTGATTTTAGTCATTTTAGCCTTTGATGTTATAAAAGTGTAACGCTAGATTTGCTGCAGTGCTGTTTTAACACCCGCATTTAAGCCAACATCCACTGGTTACATCAGTAGCTGGGGATTACAACAGAACATCGGTTCTCAGTACATCACTGATTTAGCATGTAAGTAACCCAGTCATCTTTGACAGTGGACTCAAACCACAACTCTTTGAGTGACACTAATGTGTTTGACGCCCTTAAATAACAACTTTGTGTGCACCAGAAGCAGCCTTTCAGCAGACAGGCGGGGTGTAGGTCCTTCGTGTTTTGGAAGGTCCAATCACTGAAATAAAATGGTATTAAAAATTGATATACTGTATGTCAATATCAACTATTTAAATTATGTCTGGGACAGTAAATTGTGAGTAGATACCCTCAGTAGAAACCCTTAGTCATCACAGAGGCATTCAAAGGGCTCTTAATATGAAAAGAATAAATGGTGCAAAGAAAAACTGCTAATTCCTGCTAATGTTTTGAGTTATTAAAATCCTCATGTTTATTTCCATTGTTTTTTTTTAACACAACGTGAGCCCTCTCATTTTGGCTTACACTACATGCCAACCATGTCTAAACAGTCCAGTGGTGTTAGAGGTTGTGATGTTTTTTAGCACAGACATATTTTTGGTGCCCTGAGCCGTTCCTGTCACTGGGAACAATTGTCAGACCTCAGCAAAAGTGCAGCCATATGTATGTTGCCATTATTGAGGAATCAGAGTGATTTGGCCATTTTGAGTTGGAAGGCACAGATGTTTCGACACACAGGAGCAGGGAAAAAGGCGGTTAACGTGTTCTGACACCAAGGAAGCAATCGGTTAGAGGCTACCCCGCTGACAGTGAGGGCTTTAGACCCTGTAGCTTAGGGAGGCATTAATGCTGTCACCTTCAACTTTCACCTCTCGCCTGACTGGCCGCTGCAGCAAGGCAGCAGACTTGAACTAAAGCCAAGCATATAAATGTTTTTTTTTCCAGTACCGAAACAGAGAATAGACGTCGGGAATATTGCCTTAAAAAGTTGAAGAGTATTTGGGTTTAAAGCAAGAGCTGTAATGAAAAAAAGATTACAAGAGGGATTTCATGTTTGTTTTCCTGTTTTTGTTGCTCCAAATGGTCAGCATCTGCCAGTCTGGGAAAGCAAAAAAAGTTGTTGGAGACTTCTGACCATATTTTCAGAGAGCGGTTCATCCAAGAGTTAGAAAGACAAACAGTGTTAGTGATTAATGGGAGGGAGGGGGCACTGTGACAGAGAAGGAGTCCAAGCTAATTATCATGCCATAAGTGCCGCTTTCAACTTTGCACAAGTGTTCAAATACTGCATGCGTGTCTGCAGTGCAAGTTGATGTGTGTGTGCGTGCGTGCGCATAGGCTGTGTCATGTTAGTTGCCTGGCAATGGGCCTAAGCTTGCAGAGTACACTGTAAAAATGTCACCCATCGCGTCAAGTGCTGAAATCATAATTCCTGATCTAAAAATTGTAATTTCTCACTATCTCTTCTGAAATAAATGAGAAGTGTCGTATTTTGAAACATGGCAAACTGTTCAGAGTCGGATAGCTTCACCAATAAAGACAACTGCACTTGATTTAAATGAGAAATAGTGGATTTACATTATATTGGAATTGTCTAATACCATATTGGCTTTGTTGTAGGTGGTGTGTGAGCGCAGGAAGCAATGGTTTTGGAAAAACTGTTACCAGACGGAGGTGTGGACACAGCTGAAAAGCCTCCCAGAAGAGCCAAGCTGGGAATCCATCCAGCTTCTTCTTAGTAATGGAAACTGGGTTTTAGACAAGGTTGGAACTTAAGAGGGGATAACATGACATTATGAATGTTACCTACTTGCGAGACGCTATGATCATCGAACAGGCTGCCGAGCTGTTTTTACTCTCAATTATTTTAATATGGTGAAGTGCACTTTGTGCAATCACTTGACTTTGAGGTGGTGCTGACTCCAACAAGTGGAAAATCCATCCTGTCAGTGGAGAGTTGACATTTGTTTTATTTAGGAGTGAATCTGTTATGTTCATATTTCTTTAGACTAACGGCACATACAGCACAGAAAGGGAAAAGACGAGCGCTGCAGGTACAGTATTAAGCCGTCATCTTGGTGCCATTTACTTCTGGTGATGTTTGCTTTTCCTAAGCGGGGGAATGCCCCTACAACAACTGCTGGTATGGGTTGCACAAATAGGGTCCTTTCCATTTCCTGTAAATCCGCCCTTGTCCTTCTTATTTAATAATAACAAATGATAATGACACACTTTATTAATCCCCTTTGGGGAAATTGTAGTTGGACAGCTGCCAGACAGTACATATCAGTGCAAGGACACCTCGACAAGTAGCCAGGAGGAACCTAGAAGCACTCACCCTGGGGTTCATAGACGACCGCTCCACCACCTGAGCTACTGCCACCCCAAATTCTCACCTTTCTCGTCATCTCTCCTCCTTACACTGCTCACTCTCCTCCGCTACTCTCTTGCTGATCTCCAAAAGAGTTTAAATACATTTACAAAGAAATTGACGCACTCAAGAATCATCTAAAACATCTGATCGTCTGATTTAAACAATTTGAAATGCTTCACACGTGGCCTCTGTGTTGCTGCGGGGTGAAAGAAACAGCTTGATGCGTATTATTTCATGTGCTATCACTCATACGACGACAGCTTTGATACCATTTCTTTGAATGGACTCTTAAAGAGCTGTAAGTGCGTGTGCATCCATCCACATCTTTTTTCTTCGCTCAAGATAAAGGTCTTGATTTTGTGTGCGTGCGTGTGAATGTGTGTGTGTCTGTCTTAAGTACTCGGCAGGGAACCTTTCTATTAAAGTTGGCGAGACGTTTTCGTGGGGTTCTCGTTCACCCTGCGCTCGTTTGGCTCTTGATCTCACCGCGTGTTGAACACTCACGCCACATTAAACGAACAGCCTGGGTCCCCATTGCCTACAGAGCACACAGAGATGACTAGGTAAAAAATAAAAAAACAGACTCCCCAGGCTGCTGCGTGAAGCCGAATTCAGAGGATGCTGGTGAAGAAAAATTAGAGCAGCGATAAAAAGGAAAAAAAAGTTCTGTCTAAATGAGCATGAAGCAAAAAAAAGTTTAGTCTGTGGGAGATTGACTTATAGAATGTAATCACCTGCTCATTATTTATTCCTCAGTGCATGATTAATCATATCAACAGATTTGGAAAGTAACTGAGTACTGTAGTAGTAGTAATTCTACAACTAAAGTAAATCATATTATCAATATAATCTTTTACCACTATAGCCCAGAGGGAAATATTGTACTTACAGTCAGCTAATAAATGATGATGGATTATTATGTACATGCCTCAGGGAGATACAACAAAATCTCCAACTCCATAACATGCTACTTGCTGCAAAGTACACAATATCTAACACAATCAAGCTTGGTAACCGTATAAAAAAAGGATTGAGACCATGTCTTCAAACATCCACTTGATGATTTGCTAATCCTCCCGTCATTAGGCTCAACATCACATGGTGGTCCCCTTTATCGTGAACCTTTCTGTGATGACTGACTCTGCTCGGGGCTGCATTAGATCCTCTGTGGATTTGGAGGCGGTCAGTTACTGACCCGACACTACACATGTCGCTGTTTGCTACAAATCAGCCTCGTGCATTTCCAGGTGAAATGACAGTCGTGTCTGTGGCGATGTTATCTCGCCGCAGACATAACGGGATCGGACATGCTAAGCCTGTCAGTGTGTGTGTTAAAGTGAGAAAGCATGTTTGCATGTTTCAGAAATGTCCATGTACATTTTTAAGCTGGTTTTTTAACCCCTGCCTGTCACCGAGGGCGCCGTTAACAATTGCATATGTTTTTGAGCACATATGTTGTTATTTGTGTGTGTATGTATCCGAGTGCTCATTCTGGGGCTGTATGTGTATGTGTGTGTTGTAGGTGTGTTGACACTGCTCCCTGTCAAAGGCAATTTGAGGCCAGTTCAGTCACTGTCAGGGCCAGGGCCAACCGGGTTGTGGGGCATCTGTGTTTATCAGCTCTGTTAGATCCTGTCATCCTACCAGGCTCAGAGCGGAGCACGGGGGACCGATCGTCATCTCCTCCTGCAGGTAAAGAACATTGAAATGACAGGAAAGGACCTCCAACCACACACACACACACACACACACAATCTGTTGGCCACTCTCATTTCTTGCTAAAACCTCCACGTATGGAGGGGAGATGTGTATGTTTATGTACAGTAAATGTCCCCAAACGTACAAGTCTGATGATTTGGTGAGTGGTGGAGTCGATACAAAGTCTAATCAGTTGTTGGGAAACTAAAAATACAAATGGTTGTCAGGACAACAGACAAGGAGGAGGGCAGCGATAGACGCAAGAAGGGGCAGTGGGCCTTGAGGGTTGGGTTTTGGACCAGGTTTGAAACGGATGCCTTTCTTTCCACCTTTCCTTGTTTCATTCATTCTTTCTTTGTCAAATGTGAAGGAATGTTAAACAGAGTTGAATCATGGTGAAGGATTTGTAGGTACAGCTCCAGTTCTCTAATTATTTTCAGATTACGACGTATGTCAGACATCTTAAAGACAGAACAAAAACTAAACACCTGGGTCAAACCCTTGTAGAGCTTAAACATATTCTAAAATGCTCGCACAATTAGCCTTCAAACTGCTTCACAGGTTCTGCCTAAGTTACATTTGTGGTAGTGGCTGAGGGACCTGGGGATTTGGGCCGTTCCACAAGTGAGTGTTTTCTGTTAAACCAGACATCTGTTCAATGTTTTCTCACAGTGAGCTCACCCACCAGATAAAATTACCCAGGAAAAACATGCCCATCAAATATTTCTCCTCATGTCTTCACCTTCACTTCAAAAAATAGCTTTGCGTTTGATATGCATCACTTATGGAATGGAATATGGTACAAAGCAACATGAAGAAAACAATTGGTGAGTGGGTCTGTGAAGGAAATGCTAGGACAGAGAGAAGGAGGTAGTGATGAGGAAGTTAGAGGCGTAGAGGGATAGAGATGCTGTGGAGCGGAGGTCAGGATAATGACTGTAGACAGGTCCAGAGGAGTAGACCGCCAAGCTGTGAGTTCCAGCACTAATAGGATTAAGAAGGATGGGATTCCCCCTGAAGGACCGGACACGCTCACACCAGAGAGAGAGAGATGGAAGAAGCAACATCTCTGCCCAGCCTGGCAACACACCCGCAGGACTGGGTTTAAGCGCGCATGCCCGCACGTGTGTGGTTGTCTCTCCGAGGATGGAGATGGAGGCACCTTAACAGTCCTCACAATGACGGAAACATGACAAAAGCTGTGCATGAAGCCTGCTGAATGCGGGCATTCATCACTCATTCTATCTTAATCATAAGTTTGATTACGTGTTATTACCAGAAATCAGGGTTTTTGTAATTTCTGTTACAGTTAGATTTGCTCTTACGCCAATGTACATATGCAGAGCAACACCAGTAGCTTCAGCAATGCGTGCGACTGTATAATAGGCAGAATGAGTTTGAAACATCTAACGAGCCTGTTTTGTCACTATTTTCATAGTTGATTAATTGACTTTGCTTCTGTTTTATTTCTCCACTAATTATTCTAGTCACTCCTAATTCTCGTTTCCCTCCATTTTTATCAGCCTCCTCTTTCCAACTGCCTGCATTGTTTACACACTTTTTACAGTTGCCTCGCCTCCAACTTATCCAAACTGGAACAGCGTGACAACAACAACAACAACAACACTACGATGCATGCAAACCTCTATCTTTTCCCTCCACTTGTTCACCTCCGTAAACCAGAGGGAGGCGAGGAGAAAGAAAGGCCTCGTGTGTGATGGCGAGTGATGGTGACACAGAGTGCTGCCTGGGAGCCTCTTCACGGCTCTGTCCACAGCATCGCAGTCAACACAGAGCCAGAGCATTACATAGCCTGCAACGCTTCTCTGTCCCTTCTAACACAGTCACACACACACACACGCACACACACACACACACACAGGCGTGTTTCAATTACTAAACCTTTTAGTCTTCGCTGACTTCTTGTTCTCTGACTGCTAACTTCGACCAAAATGGAAACAGGGATGTGCAGCTACTGCAAAAAGTTTTGATTTGGTTCGAAACTTGGCACTTTCCAGTGGGGGGGGGGTTCTGAAAACACAGCTCGTCCAACTTCTGCTTATTCTAACCGGGACAGTTTAAAGGTAAGTGAAAATAAGTTCAAGGAATTAAAACCAACTTGCACATCAGCACATCAGCACTGCTGGTGTTCGCTCTCCGTTCAGGTCTGTTGAGGTCGATCGGACTTTGGATTGGGTCTAATTGTATTTAGGTCTACTCAGGTTTGGTCTTTCTGTGCTTGGGTCCTAGTTAGGTTTGCACTGTCTTTTAAAAAAATCTTTTTAATCATGTTGGGTTTAGGTTGGCGTTCCATGGGTCCAGGAGAAGAAGACCTCATATATGGCACCCAACCCAGCATGAGCGAGGGGCCTGTCGGTTTTCTCTACAGAAGACCTACGTGTTGCACATGTACAGGGTACCCCAACTTACCTAACTCCTGCCTGCCACCACATACCACTTCACAGACCAAAGACAAAGTGAGCACAGTATGTCCCAGCTTGAGGCTCAGAGAGAGAGAGAGAGCTGGCAAGGACCTGCCTTTTTGTTGAGGTCCTTGGCGGGGGATTCGTCTCCAACATGCAAAGCCAATATGTGTGGACCAATCAGGTTCAAATAGACCAATCAGCAGAGGGTACACCTGGAAAGAAAGACAGACATTTCTTGTATGTATGTATGTATACATGAAAGGAATTTGTCCTTTGTTTATGTAAAATGTGCTTTCCAGTACACTTGCCTTGCTTGCTGTACATTAATTGCTTTAGAATCAGAAAAAAGCACTGGATAGGAGACAACCTTCTTACCCTCCTACAACTTTTTATACATCTAAACAACAGACGATGATAGTCGTGTTTTTCATTTATGTAAATAGAAAACCATAAACGTGTTTTTGTGCTTAAAGTAGTGTTAACTACTTATTTTAATTTAATTCATTAGCTTGTTTTATTTGTATTGTATTGATGTATTTAGGAAAATGCTGTTATCTTAAAATGTTTTTATGTCTATTTTGTTGTTTTAAGGTGAATGACATTTACTACCTGCTGTAAATAAATCAGATATTCTAGTCCCTCATTCATTTGTTTGAAACAACAAGAGCTTTTTCTGTGGGTCTGACGGTTTGTGGGTTTCCTTGTCGCCGTCTAACCTTTCACACATTTTAAATTGCTGATGTGTGAAAACAATGGTTACTTTGGCCTCTGAGGTCATTTTATTCTAAGTGCATCAGTGAGTCATCACAAATGACTTTATGCTTTAATCTCTATCTATAATCCAACCTGTACTCTAACCTAATTCCTAATCCTAAACCTAAACTCACCTCGGAAGCAAGCACCTGCACAGCATCCTCCTCATGCTCTTTTATCCTTATGGCCCTCATAAGGATAGCAGTACAATCGCACTCGCTGGGCAATTAGAAGGTGCGTGCGTGTGTGTGGCGGTTGTGTGTCTAGGGGCAGACATAGTGTGAGTTGGACTTTCCTAATCCATTATCGCCAGGCCTCGCTCCAGGTGGCGTTATGTCGACACGCTGAATGGCGAGTGTATCGTGATGTGACAGGTTGGGTGTCTGTGAGCGACGCTTTTCTTTCTTTGTGTGTGTGTGTGTGTGTGTGTGTGTGTGCTGGAGAGTTGTCCGCAGATGCATCTGATGTGCAGTAATTGCTGCCCTTTCAGTTAACTGTTACATATTGTCTTGAGAGGGGAAGCTTGGGTTCAGTCAGCCCCGCACTTTGTCTCAGCTGCTCCCGAATTCAGCTCCTTTCTTCAGAGGAGCTTTACACCTAAGAAGAAATCTGTAGTTCAGAGGAAAGAGAAACAGTTCTGCTTGCGTTTGGGCACTCTTACATGTTCTAGCATGCTGTGTACAATTTATTTTTGACTTGTTTGACTCCTGCCGTGAACACAATCACTGTTTTGTTTCAGTAATCGACACCTTCACACCAACTATTTATCTCCATTTAAAAGCTGTGGCTCTTAAAGGTGCTATGTATATTATTTTTAAAATCCATGTATCACTGCCAGATTGTGATATTTTCATACAATTGTAGAGAATAAGACAACAGTAAGAATAGGTGATATCTTCTAACTTGTGGTTTCCATTTTGGTCATGCGGACAACGATGATTTTTTAATAAACCCTTTACCCCCATTCCAGAAACAGAGTCGAACTGTGGCAGTCCAGGATTTAATCAGTGTTATTGATCAGACACACAATCATTACACAGCACATCCATTAAATCCTGTTTTCTCTGGAAGTATAACAACTCTCTACTTCCATCCAGAGCCGTCAGTCTGCTCCTCTTCAGGGGAATGTTGTTCTATTCTTGCCTACTCAGCGGTTCTGGGTCTTCTTTTCATTTCCATATGCACCAAATATGTTCAGTTGGTAAAAGTTCTGAACTGCAGGCAAACTTCCAGTCCAGTACACCTGGAGTCTTCTACTATGAAGCCGGCTGTTGTCATGTGGTGTACCACAGTACTCCGTACAGTACTCCATGCCCACTCCATAGGCACTAAAGCACCTCCATACCATCAGAAATACTTTAAACAGAGCACTGATAACAAGCCTAAAGGCCACTCTCCTCTTTAGTCCCATGTGCCCATAGTTTCCAAAAAGCGTTTTCCCGCGGCCACAGACCATTTTAAATAAACTTGGGCCCTTTGGAGAAGATGTTCATATATGGCTTCTTCTTTGCATGACAGAGCTTTAACTTGTATTTTTTGGATAAACTGTGTTCACAGACAGTTCTTTTTTTGTACGTTTTCCTGGGCTAATGCAGTGATGTCCATTACAGAATCATGCCAGTTTTAATGAAGTGCTATAGCTGGCCAAAGCCATACATACAGATATACATAAATACATCTGACAGTGTCTGGAGAGTCAGGTCTGGAGCATGTCTGTTATTGCTCATCACACAAAAGAAGAGTGTCTTTATTGGATGCGTTTCCACTTGGGGAAATACTCAGTTTGGTTTTGGTGAAGGTTCCTGCGTAGAGCGTGCAGCAGGCAGGGAATCACACTGGATGTTGGCTTAGCACACCGCACACAGCTGATTTAATAGTTAATCCTTATGCCCTACACATTTATTTATTATTTGGTCTAACCTTTTAACACTTCATTTTCTGTTTATTTAAGTTCATGTTGACTTGGTGAATTAGTTCATTATTAACGAGGGACTCACTGCCCTGTGTTTTTGCCTTTCACTTACCACTTTGTGTTCAGCTTGTTTGTTTATTTATTTTCCTTTATTTCCGTTTCCTTTGGTTATTGAGGAATAAACGAGAAATGTATTTCAATAGATGTGGTCCAATCACTTTTAAACAGAATAAGGATTATTGCATAGTGAGTGCTGATTTTCGTTTTTATAGAACACAATTTACATAATGTTGCTTGTAAAAGGGCTATTTAAGGAAGTGTGTCTTTTTTACAGTTGTGACGTTTTTATAGTTGTAGCCTTGTAAAAAAAAAAAAAGTACACTAATTACATGTTTACATAATTAGGTCAATAATTCAAAGGAATAAGCTTGTGTGTTTCCCATTAGTAATAAAGTAGCCCTTTGTGGCCTATATCTGTCACAAGGAGGATTGCTCTTTCATTAGTTAACACACACGCACATACACATACACATACACATACACATACACATAGACCATTTGCATCTAGGGACACCTGCAGTTATGCAACACACACATTTAGCGACGATCACACTTGAGGGCACATCTCAAAATGTAAAACGCACTAATAAAACTAACGTGGCGGTGCTTTCTTACTGTTCTGGCAAATCGAAAAAAACACACACGTCCCGCGATGCAATAAGCACCCAATGCAAATAGAAGCCGACACACTTGCTGTTTGTAAAAACACACACAAACGGATACACACACATATAGCCCTGCACCCATAGAAGTAATCAGAAATCCTCTCATGGATGCTTTGCATGCGCACAACCTGGACATTTGGATACACACGTTACAGAACACACAAACAGACATACAAGAGCGTGCTTGAGCACAGTTACTTTTGCCAGACTCGCACATGCCCACAACATGCTCACACTTTCGCCCTCCATCGGCAAACCATGAAACCCACATACACGCACACAGGCCCAGCTCCCTTTCCACTTCTGGGCCTTCAGAAGGTATTTTCTCTCTCTCACTGGCTCATCAGGCGCTGTAGCAGAGGGCAGGCAGTAGCTAATAATAGGTATTGACTGGTTCAACGTGGGATGAGCAAGGTTCAACCACTGGATCTCCAAATGCGCCCGGGGGTCACTCGCACAGCGAACACGTCTCCCCGGACCCGGCTGAAAGAGAAGGCATTTTAAACTTTCATGACTTCTCTGAAATCGCGGCTGTTTCGCCTTTCAGGCCTTAACTCTTTGTACTCAAAGTGCTCAGCTCGATCAATATCCGAGAAAGAGAGAGGAGAAGAGAGCAGAGAGAGAGATCCAGAGGAGGAGGGATTGAAATCCAGACGTCTTTATTTCAGTGGCTGCAACTGGTGCGCGCAATACGCAAACAAACAGCCCTGGATTTGCTAGGCCACTGACTTGACTTGATTTGAACTTTTCTCAAGTCTCACATGCCCATTTGTAAGTTCCATGAAGTGAGACAGTCAATGTATCTATACACCACCACAAGGAAATGGATTTATTTATTTAATTATTTGATTTATATTTTTGTGTTAATCATAATTACACATTTTTGTTAAAGTATTTTAATACAGATTACTTTTTTTTATTTTACCTCACATGGCAAGCATTCATCTTAAAAATGGTAAATGGCAGGGGTATGTACATTCAACTGACACCTTTGTGCAGACACATGCACATGGCTGTGATACTCTGGTAGGATGAGGTGGGTGGGAAAGCTAGAAGACTCAGTTACACACCTACACGGTGATCTTTCATAGGGGCCAAAAATGTTCTTCTGCTGACTGTCAAAGCTCAACCAGACACCCTGTATTTCCACAAGGGCAAAAGGAAAGTCTTGCTGTAACCATGCCCCCTGCAGTAGCTGCTCCTGTGTTGAATTTTTAAAATATGCTGGGACAGAGTTTTCTAGCAGAACTTAAGGGTGTACTTACAATCATATGCTCCAGAGCTGTTACTTAATGGAAATTCATGTGTCATAGTTATGTAAAATAAATAAATAAATACAAATTTTATAAAATTTTAATAGGGCATTCAAAATTTCAGTTTTGCTTTATTCATTCATCTATTGTATTTTATAATCTTCAAAGTAAATATATATATATATAAGATTTAGATTTTTACATATGCAGCAGTCTGACTAACAGCACAAACAGAACAAACCAACAGAGCCCCTATGATTGGCCTCAGGCAGTAATGGACACGAACAACCTCTGTGTTAACTGCAAAGAGGTCTGTTTTGATTTCTGACACATTTAGTACAGAGAAGGCTTGTCTATTTTAGAACGGTTTCCGGTGAGATGAGTCATGCTGGTCCTGGAACGCTTTCTTTAGCCTTTCAAAAATCTCAAAATGTAGCAATTTTGATGAAATTCAAGACGTGTAACACCGAACGCATGGAGCTGTATGGGATATGCTGTGCATGTGTGTTGCCTTCAGGTACAGAGAGGTTTCACCACAATGTGAGCGACTCCAGCTGCTACAAAGAGTTAATACCCAGGGCGGGGGGACACAGGGGAGAGTGTGTGCATGTTTGTATGTGTGTACATGAAGGGCACTACAGCTGCGGCCCCTGCAGATATACAGAATTAAGGTAAATGGCACTGATTCAGAGAGAGAGAGAGAGAGCGGAGGAGATCAAAAGCCACACAACAGTATTTTAAAATCAAAACTCAACTACAAAACACAATAACAATAAAAAAATCTCAGCTATTTAAGCTCTTGTTTTGTCATTTCCTCTTACATTTTCCTCTTAAATGTTTGTCATTTCTTCTTTAAACCATTGTAGTAATAAAACTATTTAATAAACTTATTGCACTGTGAGTGTAGAATGTATTTATCATGCCTTAAAAGGGTTGTTACCTTGAATGAGATATTTTTTTTCATTATTGAATTAGAGCTGTAGTACACCTGGTACCTTGCTGTGGTTTTAGTCACTGGTCAGTAAAGCTTTTCAACTTGTGAAACTTTTTTAAAGTGAAAATCTCCTGCACATGATACTGCTGATGTATTTCATACAATATATATTATTATATTATTACATTATGTCAGTTGACCATAAATTACTTTGATTTAAATGTTAAGTGACCTAACTTAAAGTATTATCTCTAACTGACATAATTAATTTATATCAATTCTGTTGACAAGGGGAAATCATCCAGGTTTCGTTTGGTTTGAGTGTGTGAGTACGTTTGTTAATGTATTTTATGTTCTTTAATACATCTACATGTAAATATTAATGAAACCCAAGTCATTCTGTACTTTCATCTTCTATAATATTTTGTTATACGTTTGATCTCAAATCCCCAAAATATAAATATACATTTTAAAAAATGATTACTAACCATCACTCAAACTTCTGTAACCTAACTCATCTGCAGCAGAAAGCGACTGCAAAGTCTACAGGCATCCAGAATCAGCTGTAATGTGCAGAATTACACTCAATTGTCTGATGCAGAGATATGTACTGATCAGAGTTTTTTAGTTGTCATACCTGGACTTTGCTGTTCCCAATATCAATCTGATATAATTGTTAAATTAATATGCTCTACGCCTCAACTTGTGGACACAGACGAAAAGGACACAGTACACCACTTTTCAGATCTTTGCACTGGCTTCGTGTAGCTTCCTGTATCAGGTTCAAAGCCCCTGACCCTTGCTTACACAGTGGTCAACTCAACAGCATCGGCTTACCTGAACTCCTCATCTTGGTCTACAATCCCTCTAAGTCACTGCTCTCTGCAAGCAAACGACATCTTGTGGTTCCCTCACCGTACAGTACCTCAACAAATCCCAGGCAAAACTTTTCAGCTCTGTGGTTCCACTATGGTGAAACGACATACCCACCTCTGCACGCTGAGGCTACCACACTCAACTTGCTAAAAACAGAAGAACTTTTCTAAATCTTTCTCTGCACTTTAATGTTTCTCTGCATTAAAAAACAAATCTTGCACTTATACTAGTGATGAAACTAAAGCAGCTTTTTCTAGAACACCTTTGCTTCCTTTACTAAGATATTTGCTTGCTTTGTACCTCACTTATAAGTTGTTTTGGATAAAAGCATCTGCCAAATAACTAAATGTAAATGTAGTGAGGTAGATGACCAAAAACCCGATTGTCACTCTAAAAGAGCTCCAGCGTTTGTATGAGGAAAGAGCAGTACCTTCCAAAAAACAACCACCTATGCAGCACTCCACCAATCAGGCCTGTGTGATAAGTAGCCAGTCGGAAACCACCCCTCCTTAAAAAGCACACGACAGCCCACCTAGAGGTTGCCAAAAGGCACTAGAAAACCTCTCAGGCCATGAGAAACTAAATTCTCTGGTCTGATGAAACAAAGATTAAACTCATTAGTCTGAAAGCCAAGCATCAGGTGTGTATGAAACCAGGCACCACTCAGGGCCAATGCCATCCATACAGTAAAGCATGGTGGTGGCAGCATCATGCTGTGAGGATGTTTTTCAGCGGCAGGAACTGGGAGACTAGTCAAGATTAATGGAAATATAAATGCAGCAATGTACATGGGCACTCTTAATTAAAACCTGTTCCAGAGCACTCTGGACCTCAGACTGGGGCGAAGGTTCATCTGTCAACAGGGTAACAACGCTAAGCACACAGCCAAGCAAACAAAGGAGTGGCTGTGGGACACCTCTGTCTGGCCCAGCCAGATCCCAGACTTATGCCCAATTGAACATCTCTGAAGAGATCTGAAAACAGCTATGCACTTTTCCATCCAACCTGATGGAGATTGAGAGGTACTACAAAGAAGAATGGAAGGACCTGCACAAAAATAACTGTGTCAAGCTCGTAGCATCATACTCACAAAGACTTAAAGCTGTATTTTGTGCTAATGGAGCTTCAGCAAAGTACTGAGCAAAGGCTGTAAATACTTATGTACATGTGATTTTTTTATTTTGTAATAAATTGGCAAACAAACTTCTTTGACTTTGTATTTATGGGGTGCTGTTTGTAGATTTTTTTTATAATGTTCCAGCTGAATCTTAAAATGTCTGCCAGAGTTAACTGTTTGATGGTTCCATCTTAGATGTGCTTCATAGATTTATTGTGTTGTATTTTGCAGGGATACCACCACCCCTCACAACAGATCATTTGCAGATATTACAAGCAGCAGATTATGCCAATTGTTTGTTTACTGGTGCAGGAGATTCACTTGAAAGTACCCTTTTTTTATTGTTCCCTAGTTATAATTGTGTTAGTCTTTGTTTTACAGCTCTAAAAATGCAAAAGCAATAGAACATATGACAAAGTAAACAATAAAAAACAAGAATCAGTTGAGGAACCAGTGTTTTTGTGTTTCAAGCTGGGTGGGCCCGCCAGGCTGTGAAGACGCGGTGTCATATGTTGTGTGAAGGTTGGCTTCATCGTGTGTTTGCCATTTGTCTGCCAGGGCACCATTGTAAATTAAACCCTGCTTGTGTTGGCTCAAGTCCATCCAGATACACAACTATTACCCACTGCCAGCTCTGCCACAGACAGTAGAACATTTGTCAAAAGTTATTCAAGGCGAGGAAAAATAAGCCAGACGTTGAAAAATGCTCTGCATCTTCGTAATATTAACTGTCAGGGGAATGGTTTTAAAAGGTTAGGTTCTGGTTCTGTTTCAGAGAATGTGGTTAATGAACAAGAAAACTGAAAGAAGGAAGACAACTGTGCAAATGATTTTGAATTAGAGAAAATAAGGTGACTGTTGACAAAGGTAAAACGAGAAATACATTTTATTGACCAAACTAGAAAATTAGTTTTTAGAACCTGTGTCCACCTGTGTCCCAACAAAACTACACATCAGAAACTCAATGTACACTCTGTAGACTGTGGCATGCTTCAGAGTAAGAGCCTAAAGCCATGTCTAAAGCTCTGAATGTTTCCAGGAACACAATAGCTCAGTATGAAGGTACTGAGTATCAGCATGAGGCAGAAGTTTAAAAACACCAGGATTTTTCCCAGAGTTGGTCGTCAAGCAAACACAAAAGGAACTTGGTCAGGGTAAGTGACCAAGACACCAACAATGTCAGATGGGAGAAGCCATCTCAGTCACTCTATAAACTAGACCTTTAGTTCAAGTTAAGTTTGCCAAATACTGGACCATTATTAGCTAGCTCTGAGCAGAACGTCTGGCAAACACCAGGCACTGCTCATCATCTAACTAATACCATTATCTTGTTGGACCATGGTGGTATTATTAAACTATGGAAGCAGGAACATGGACACTGTTCAGAGTTGAGGGACGGATGGATGCAGCCAAATACAAAGAAGAATAAAACCTGTTTCACAGTGCATGAGAGACCTGAGATTTACATTCTGTATTAATCCACGTTATAGCATAAAAGAGAACAACAGTCCTTCCTTATATTCAGACATGTACGTCAAGACCAGAACGTTTTAGGAACTTTGATGTTAGCTGTGACTGTACTTAAAGAAACTTTCAAACATGAGGACCTCCCCAGGAGAGGAAAACCAAGAGTAATTTCGGCTGCTGTGGACAAGCATGTTAGATTTACTGGCCTCAGAATTCACCTATTAATAAAAGCTCAGATTAGAGCCCACATCAGTGCTTCCCAGAGTTCAAGTAGCAGGCACATGTCAGCATCAACTCTTCCTCGGAGACTGCAAGAATAAAGCTTTGGTGGTCAAACTGCTGCAGAGAAACCACAACTGAAGGGAGACCAATCAGTTTTTCTGGGCCAAGAAGCAGCAGGAATGGACATTAAATAAGTGGCAATCTGTACTTTGGTCAGATAAGTCCAACTTTGAGATTTCTGGTTCCAGTTCCTGTATTAGATGCAGAGAAGGTGATCGGATGGCTTCTGCTTGTGTGGTTCCCACCATGAAGCATGGAGGGGGAGGTGTGGCGGTGTGTGGTTGCTTTGTAAGAAGCACTGTTGCTCGTTTTATTCAGATTTCAAGGCAAACTTAACTGGTGTGGCTACTACAACATTGTGCAGGGACGCACCATCACATCTGGTTTCTGCTTAGAGAGAGCGTCATGAGGACGTCATGAGAATGCCAAACCATGCCAAAGCATCTCACAGGTAAATATACCTGGTAAATACTGGCTTTGCGTTTGGCCGTGGCGACCAAAAACTAAGTCTCTTTCTTCTTTTAAGCACTTCTGACATCAGATTCCTGCAATCTAGTAGGTCGATTTCAGGAACCCGCCTGTTTTCTGTTGTTTTTTTTTCTCTCACTCTGTGCCCCTAACCACTAACCTCCTCCAGACACACTCTCTTTCGCTCTCGCTCTCTGCTTCAAACACACATATACACAACGTGGGCGCTGACAGTCCCTTGAACTGTTGACAATAAGTTGATGGGCTAAAGCCTCCAGTAAACATCTCTGGTGCCACCTCTACCCAGATGGAGCTACTTAAAGAATACACACACACACAAACACTTGCTCGCGCACACACACACACGCACACACACACACACTTTCCAGGCCTGAGTTTCATTAGTCAGTGTGTTTATGTCTACGTTCATGTGGCCTGGCGGAGAAAAGCCTCCTCGTTTCACTGCCCTCTTTGCTTGTCAGGTTTCACTGAGCAGAAAGCACAGAGAGAGTGACCACAGTCACTGTTTCCTGTGTCATGTATGGACAGCTTGTGTGTGCGTGTGTGTGTGTGTGTGGGTACACCCATTCACCTTTGATGTTAAAAGACATAGTACATGCTGTTCTCATTTCTGATCCCACCCTTCTTACCGTGCTGACATCGACGGCCAGCAGCCGAGGGGCAGATGGCACCCAGATCTGTCTGTGTGTGTGTGTCTGTATGTGTGTGTGTGTTTCCGCATAGCGAGGAAACAGTTGACCCATGGGTCATTGGCCCTAGACAGGCTTAATTTTTTAACAATTAATCTCCTTTAGCCAGGAGGGTCAGAATGAGTCTAAAAACTCTTTCACACACCATCTCCTACATACACTCATAAACACACAGTGGCGGATGATAACATGCATTAAACCACTATGTGTGGTGCCGTTTGTGTGTGTGTGTGTGTGTTAATCTGAGATGTGAATATGAGGAGATTAGATGGACCCAGGGATTAAAATCTGGCCTTTACCTCAGAGGATCCCTTCCGGCAGGAACACAACCAGCCACCCAGCCACCCACACACACACACACACACAAACACACAAAAATAAAGTGATTCAAAAAAAGCTAAATATTTGGATGAAAGCACACAAATAACAAACAAAAGAAGGGCCATTATAAGTATTTCTAACAAACCGAGACATAAAGAGAGACGTAGAAGTCTAAGAATGATGAGAGGGAAGAAGAAAGGCGGACACCACACACGCACCACACAGAAGAGAAACAGTGGCGCAGCTGAGTGTGGAGGGTATTCCTTCCTATTTAAAAACCTCCTCACTGGGTCGGAAAATTAGCCCTGGCACTCTGTTTATCGATGAAGAGTCACATACACACACGAACCTCCAAATACAGTACACACCAACAATATCATCCATGAGGTCTAAGAGATGTAAGGATATTTCATTTTATCCTATTTTTGTATGTGAGGGCCAAACTTAAAGCCGACTGGGCTTAAATGTAAATATACTATAATTTGTGACTCACTTACTTCTTTGGAGACTTTTTTCACTCTCTCCTGAATTTGCATTGCGTTCACAATTCTTCCTTATCACTCTGGATTTATGACAAAATTGAATTTCACACCTTTTCTCTGTTTTGTTATCCAAACTTGACCATGTTACTGTACATCATTAGTTGACGTATCAGTATTAGTAACAGAGAGGCACCAAGTTCTTCTTACATGACACCATCGCTTCAATGAAGAACATCTGGGATTAAAAACGCCAATGTTGCCTTCCTTGCTGGATACTGAAAAATAAATAAAATTACTGTGTCGTGTTTCTAAGAAATGCATTACTGCCTAACACTGGTTACATGGCTAAATGTTTTAACAACTATGTGGACAGAAATGTCGACTGGAACATTAATCTGTATATCAATATGTCACACAGTTCCAAAAATGGTTCATCAGATTGAAAATCTGAACACACACACACACACACACACACACACACACACACACACACACAAAAAAAAAAAATTAACATTAGCGTCTAGGTAAAAAACTGTGAGGTGTGACTCACATTTAGTTACACAATTGCTGATAAAGCAGTAATAAACAAATACATGTGTTCGATGTGTAAACTTTTTTTTTTTTTTTTGCATGTGCGTATATGTGTGTTTGTGTCCACTCAGTGTCGTGCTGGGCTACATGAGGAGACAGGGAGCATGTTGGAGCTGACAAGGCCTGTAGGGTCAACATCAAGCCAAATCAACTGCACTGGGGATCAACCACTGCTCTGGCTCTGTCAAATTAGGGCACAGCGCCAACACACACAAACACACAGACACACACACACACACACACACACACACGGACAGACAGACATGCTCATAAACAGCTGTCAGGCACACACACACACTCGTGACTGCCCACTGCCCCGGAAACATCCGAGCACATCTCTGCCCTGAGGTGAGAATTGCAGTTTGTGTAAGTTTGGGTGTGTGTGTGTGTGTGTGTGTGTGGGTGTGTGTGGGCAGTCACAGGGTCTGTGTGGTGAATGCTGGAACATACTGGCTGAGCAGCATGAGATTTGTGTTGGTGTGTGCATGTGTCTGTTTGTGTAAGTGGGGGACATATTTTTGTGGAATTTATGCGTTTAGTGATGTTTGAACTTGAGTGAGTTATTCTCTATACTGTGTGTGTGTGTGTGTGTGTGTGTGCTTCTGCAGGAATATAAAATGAAAGAGCCACAGCTGTATATACATGTGTACATGTGCTTCTCATTGTGCTGTATATCAAAATATGGTGTGTGTGCATGTACTTGTCTTACTCATTTTGTGAGGACATGACTCTTTTTACCCAGTTCTTAATTTGGGGGATTTGGGGGGGGGGGGGGGACCGTTAAGTTATCTTACTGTATTAATTATATATCATCATACATTTCAAGGTGACAACTTTGATTAAGGTTAGGGTTACCAATCGGGTACATTTTACGAAAGGTTACAAAATGAATGCAATGTCCTCTGAAGTGATGGAAACATTTGTGTGTGTTTGTGTGTGTTATACCCCAGGGGTGTCATCAGTGGGGCAGTAAATGGGCATCTGTGCGTGGTCCAGTGGAAGCCAGCCGGCTAACTGGGCTAACTTGGCTAACTGGGCCACCTTTGCCAGTCGCTGCCAGCTGTGCCACCGGATGCCCGCTCTGCACTTTATCAGCATCATCATTATTTCAGCTTCACACACTCTGCCCAGATTGGCCACCATCATCACTCCACCTCCACCCATCCATCTCCACCTCCCTGTGAAATGTAGAAAAAGTGATCACTTTTCTGGACGTCTGATGTAGAAAACCGGGTGAGACTGAAACATGAAGGGGAGCATTTTGTGCTGTGTCTTTAATTTGCAAGTGTTTTAATAGTAAATCAACTTTCAGGTGGTTTCTTTGTTGCTATAACGTTGTGGAAGCAAGTGAAAGTTGCAAAAATTGTTCAAATAAAGGATAACTTGTTCCAGTGAGAATAAACCACTGTTTGTGATTAATATTAATGTTACCACTAGCCATGCTTAGCTGATGTAACTCACCTTGATTAACTCAACACCTGCAATGGATCTGGATGCAACAGCCTCTGTTATGCCTCTGGTCATCTGTCTTGTCTCTTGTTCTGCTGTTTTCAGCCATTCCAGTTGTGTTTGGGTGCAGTAGACAAATGTTTGTGAAATCAGAAGTTCTGGGAATAATGACATTCAACATCCCAGAAATGTGGTATTTATCATCTCATTATTAGTATGATTGTGCAGGATTTATATAAGAAAATGAACACCATGTAACGTTAGCTGATCAGTAGCTCTGGTGAGCTGTATATGCAAAGTGTTCAGGGGCCGAATGTAGCGCAGGTCAAGTTTGCCAAAAACTTGTGGTGATTGCACAAAATTGCAAGGTTGCATATAATTCACAGAAACTGGTTTGAATTAGCATTAATTTTTGCAATAGCTACTGCAGATTCCTGGAGGGACTGAAATTTGTTTAATTACCTGGATGACTCTATTCCCGCTGAGTCCATCTCAGCTGCAGATGGCTTATTGCTAAGATGCGGAGAGTTCGGAAGATACCCAGCACTTTTTCCGTCCTTCATTTGTTTCTCCTGCTTTCTCTCTCCGAGGCTGGTGACAGCCAGGTCAGTGTGCTTCAGTTCTTCAGGGTGAATCTGTAGGTCAGTTGGTTTTTCAGAGGTGCTCTCTCTGTCCACTGAGGTGTTCATATCTCACCCGTTAGTATCACAATGCTATTTTTTCCGCTCTTTGACTCCTGCTAAGCCACTGTTATAACTGACTATAGAGTATTGAGCCATTTTCTTTTCTCAGTGAACCCTGGCTTGATGGGCATGCACCTGCAAAACAGTATGCCTTGAAAATTGTACTTTTTCCCCTTTGATGGCACGAGGGTAGGACATGTAACAAAAAGGGAACACTATATACAGTGGCAAGAAAAAGTAATCTTTGGGATTACGTGGAGTTTTGCATGAAATGGTTCGATCGTCATCTAACTCACAACAATACAAAAACATTCTGCTGAAAATAATAGTACACAAACATTATATGTTTTCGTGTTTTTATTGAACATAACATGTAAACATTCACAGGGCAGGGTGGAAAAAGTATGTGAACCCTTAGCCTAATGAGTTCTGCAAGAGCTAATTGGAGCCAGGAGTGAGCCAACCTTGAGTCCAATCAGTGTGATGATATTGGATGTGTTGCTGAAAGCAGACTGTGTTTTTGTATTGTTGTGAGTTAGATGAAGATCGGAGCACATTTTATGACCAATTCATGCAAAACTCCACGTAATCCCAAAGGGTTCACATACTTTGTCTTGCCACTGTATATATACTCTTAAATTCTACATGGTAAAAATGTTTATGTCACTGTTTGTATTAATTATGTAGAGACCCCCTCATGCTGATAATAAGACTGATATCAAAATAAAGAACTTTTTTACAATATTATATTAAGAAGCCTATTTGTCACGGTCTCCATTCTGATTTCCTGCTATACCCATGTTTAGTTTGATTGCCTGCACTTATGACATCATCAGTTTCACCTGTCTCTCTATAGGCAGGTCTTCAGGCCTCTCTCCCCTGTCTGATTGTACTACTTTGCAAGAAGCCATTCTCCTGTTTGCCTAACTGGACATGAACCTCTGACTCAGATATTTTACCTGACCCTTCAGATTTGTAAGTCACTTTCTGATCTTGTGTTCTCTGACCCTCTTGTTTGGCTTATCGAATTCTAAGCCTTGGTCTCATCTGTTTGTTGTGAATTGTGGACTTGTTACCTGCTTTTTTTGGATCTCTCCAGTTCCTTTCTCCAGACCCTGCCTGCCTTTTCCAACCAGATGCCACTCTTCACTGTGGACCAAACTCCAATTATACTTACCTACACCCGACTACCCGTCCTGTACTTACCTGCTCCGGATCCTGGCAACTATCTACCAGCTTTGTAACCATCATTCCACAAAGCTCACTCACTCGTGCCTTCTTTTTCTGTTCCCTGGATCTCCCTCACATGATCTGAGCTGAAAATAAACTTGTTTTAACCAGTTGTAGCCTGTTAAGTGCTTAAGCACGGTCAAAGTTCAAAGCTTATACTACACATAACATAGGTCACGTTAGGTCTAGTAACATCTCTGGTTAAGCATTTTGCTTCTCAGATGACATCGGCTGCCCCACTTTATTAGGGAATGTCATTGGAGCTGTATGCAGCCATGTACTCATAAGCATGTAAGAATGACTCATGTATTTTTTTTCCATATTAAAGTGCTGACAAAACTAAATTACAACCTATCATAGTATATACAGAAACAAGTACTTTTATCAATCTACAATAATTAATTCATTTGTACTAGGTATGTGTAAAACTGACTGGCTGGCTGGGTTTATTGAACATGCTAGACCTACTCCAACCAGAGTCGTGGAAGTGAAATGACAACCTAAACCAACAGGCCACCCTGCTGCATACAGTATGTGTCTGTGTGTCCCTCTATGTGTGTGTGTCACTGTGTATAGAGTGGTGTGGCAGCCAGGGCCTCATGACAGATCAGGGCATTCAGGCCAGTGACATTCCTCTAGAGCCCCAAATGCATCATGGACCTGCAGTGTGAAAAATGCTGGTCGGCCTGATCCACTCAGCCGCAGATGAATGGAGTGCTCGGTGCACTCACCCGTAGATGAATGGAGTGATCTGTCTTGTCAGCGGAGGTCGACCGAGAGGTTACAGTATCCAGCGTATACCTGTGTATGTGTCTGTGTATTTGCTGACTCTGGAAACTAGTTACAGTACAAACACACACAAGCTGAGAAATAAAGTCGAACACAGATGACCGCATATGAAATATACACAGACATACTTTTAAATATGAAGAAGGACTTTGCTAAATTGGATTGTCATATCTGTGGAAAAATAAGGGGGTGCATTCCTGTCCAGCTGCTGATTTTGTTTCCTATAATTTAGTGGCATATATAATTAATCTTCAGGTTTGCACAGTATTTGTCTGCCGAACTTTAGTGATGCTAGTGTCTATGCTGATGAGACCAATGTTCCCAACCAATATACTTTATATATATACATATATATAGGTTGGGAACATTGGTCTCATTTATACATATATATATATACACACACACACACACACACATTCTCACTTACTCTCACACAAACACACACGCAAACAGTCAGCCAGCCCATCTCCTCAGCCATCAGCCCAGAGCTCTGGCGCCCGGAGCAGTGGCTCTGACATGTCTATATGTTTTTCCACCTGACCTTTTGCCGTCCTTTCTGCCACAGCTCGTAAACCATAAGCTGATATATGAAGGCAATTTTTAGCGGTGCCACTTGTATCTGAGTGATTGCGTACGCTTTACATTTAGGGCGCCTGCCACCTTGCCACCCCACCTCCTCCAGATCTCTCTATTTGGATAGAAGGTGTTGTGAGGGGTGATGGGGGCAGAGAAAAAGGAGGGGGACAGAGAGGATGAAAGGATGGGTGGTTGTGATGCCAAATACACACATCTATCTACTCCCAGGGCAAGGAGTTTGCTGTGTGATAGCCCTTCACTCGGTCAGGCAAAACTTAAGCAGCTTTATAAAAGGACAGGTCTCTGCTACAGTATGTGTTCAGTACACTTTGTTCATATATTTGTTTAGAGAGAAATGAATTTATTTGACAGAATTTTCCAACTTGTACGTTAGATGAACATAGTTACTGAACTTACATTGATTGATATTGATCTGGTGAAAATGATTAATATAGTAGATCTATGCAGTATAATGTATGTTTTGTCTAATTCTAGGAGACTATACCTACATCTACATGGGGTAGTGGAGTTGGGGAAGACTTGGTGTTGGTATCTGATTGAATACACTTGTAGTGGGTACAGCAGAAATAATTGGAAAAACAAGCAGAGAATCACCACTTCAAAAAAGAAATGTTCCCTTTATTGTGTGAAAGGAAAGCTATGTCTTTTCTGTCTAAAATAAAGTGTTTGTTTTTTAAATTGTATTTCGGCTTCTGTGTATTTTTTTTTTTTTTTTTTATTGAGTGTAATAACAATACACACTGTTGGCAAGTTAAACTACTAAATCTCAGCCGATTGGCCTTGAAAAGTCTTTCTTTTGTACTTTGGTTTTGAAGATGGACATGGGGGGGGTGTTTGATTAGTGTTTATCAGTGTGGACTGATGCACTAGCTCGTTAGCACTTCAACTCATGTTGGAATAGGTGGCATTGTGGCCCTTCAGGCCCCGATCACAGCAGCAGATTGAGCTTGTTAGCTTGTTAGCATGAACTTATACTATGGGAGCTATATGGCATAAGGCCATGTTACATTATCGCAGTGCAATGACACTTGTTCGCTTATTAGCATAACGCTCTATTAAACGGACAAGGGGGGGGTGTGCATTAGCCCGTGTTACAGTAATGGAAGGCTTTGTTAGCATGCTAAATAGGTAGGGGGTGTGTGAGTGGCATTATAGGCTGTTTAAGAGGACTGGAACAAGCTGCCACAGCGTTAGCAAGTTACTATAATCTAAATATGTGTGTGTGTGTGTGTGTGTGTGTGTGTCTGTGTGTCGTCCCTCCAACACTTTTCAATTACAGCCGCTCATTGTCAGGCTGTAAACGGCTGGGTCAGCTGGCTGCAGTTCTGCCTTTGAACACGCCGCTGACGTCCCTACAAAGGCACCATTAGGCGAGAGACACCCTCACTGCTCTTCCACCCCGGAGAACGCAACCTCAGTAATGTGCCAAAGATGGAGAACTCCATCGCGTGAAAACAAAACTTCTCCTTCAAGAGGGGACACCCTTTGTCATTCATTTTGACACATCTAAAACAACATTTCTCATTTTCTCTTTTAAATTTAATGTAAATGTTCAATGACATCCCTACCCTTTTTAATGTTAGTTTATTTTTTAGAGGTTAGGGGGAATGCAATACCACTGGTGTTAATTACAATTGGAAATTGAGAAACTGAAAGAAGCGAATTGAAAAACCACTCAACGTGATTTGCATTTTGATTCCAAGTTATATTTTCTACAACATAACGGCCTTTTTCTCTTTTCTTATTCTTTTTCTGTGGTTCTCACTAATATCTTCCAGGATCAAAGGCTTCCACTGGCTTTCTCTCATCTCATTTTTCCCTCCAAGCATTGTTTGCCTTCCCGGACCACTGCAGGTGCAGTTTTTGCTCAAGTGCCAAATTTAGTTGGTATGGTGAATTAGATATTCCAGGACTAAAACTGACATCGAAGTGGTAATGGTCCTCAGAGGGCATAGACAAAGGGAGTGACCAGAACAGTTATATCTCATATAGCCAAAAGTAATAGGTATGTTACTTCCTGACAGAATATAATTATTATCTTAGTTATTATTATATATTTAACATTGTACATAAATAATTTTATAATACTAATAATGCTCTGAAAGAACACATGCTGAATTATGCGGTTAACAGTTTTTTAAACAAGCCCGAATTGTATATTATTGATTCTTCATAGCAGCCACCTTTTGCTTTGTAGACTCTTGGCATTCTGTCAGTCGGCCACATGAGTTAGTCAACTAGAATGGTTTTACAACACTCTTGTGTACTTCTTAGCTACTCCGTTCCTTCACTCTCTGGTCCAACTCATTCCAAACTATCTCAATTGGATTAAGATCAAGTGATGCTAGGTAATCTGATCACCACTCCATCTCTCCTTTGTGAGGAAATAGCTCTTATATAACCTAGAGGTGTGTTTGGGGTCATTGTTGACTATAACTATGGGAAGGAAAATGACTGATAACTGATCATTAAATAGCACCATAACAGTCAATATTTTATTTGTAGGGTATCAACCGAAATGTTTAATACTGCTTCAAGATAGGGTTGGTGTTAATGTAACTTTTAGGTCTTACTGTACAAAAACTTACATCCATATAGAACAGAGAACCTGATCTTTGGCATATGTGGCAAGTGACTATCTCAGAAGCGTAGCTGCTTCATAAACAGAGACATGGCAGAGTAGTTTGGCCAGTCTTTGTTTTAATGCTGTTCACCTGATCCAATCTCCCAAGATGCATTCCCAAAAACAAGCATCTTAAGAACAGAATAATCTGGCTGACATGACTGCTCAGCTTAGTCTGGGAGTAATTACTGTAATTCTTTAAAGTTTTATTTAAGTTTTTTCACGTCCCAAGTTCTACCTCTGTTCACAATAGCAAGAAAACACACATCTGCCAATGATGACTTTTCACCCTTGCTATAAAGCTATTGCTCAAACACACATTTACACGCACATTTGAAACATCTTGTTAGCTGTTAAATATCAGGATAAACCAGCGACTGGTTGCCGAAAACTGCCACACACAGATGTACTACTGAATGAATGAAATCTATTAACAGAATTTCCCTTTTCCTGATATGCCTGCTACTAAATGAACAATATCCATTCAATAAAAACACTTAAAAGTGAATAGCCGTGAAATAAAACTTACCATAGGTCTCAAAACCCCACTTTGTCAGCCTCTGATTAAAAGAACACCTTTTCACAAGTTCACAACGCTTTCCTATTATAAATGACTGGAGCAGAGGCATTACCTGTCTACAGTGGGGATATTAAATCTCAGTAGAGACAGATAGCATAATGCAGATGTCTTAATGAAAACTTCATTAAGATGGAGGATAATTACTGTGTCCTTAACGATGCACTCGCTATGCTTTTAAATAATTGAGGTGCTCAACTTTTGATGTGTTTATACTGGAGTAATTTCATCATGCAGACTTCATCTGAGATAGATTGGCTTCAGTACATGGTGTGTGTGTGTATGTGTATGTGTGTGTACACGAATTAATTCCTGCATGCAGTATAGTTTTATGTGCAAGTTTGACGGAGTCTTGTTCTTTTCTATTTTTAGCCACAGTAGCTGCATTGCTTTGTGGATTACGATGTTAGTTGGTCAGTCGCACCAGCGCCGTGGCCCAGACTGAACTATCTTTTGGTCCCCAGAGAAAGTCTCCTTATGACCTTAGTTATCCTCTGATTTTCCTGTACTTCCACTACCAGGTTGATATTTGCGTCATGCTAATACCCTACAGTGTCTTTGTTTACATTGGCGATCCCTGTGCTTTTCATTTAGCACCATCGTAAAGTAAATTCAACTTAATTGAATTACTTAATTTACTTAAATATGACGTTTATGACCCAGTATCATCAAAATGAGTGACAGTCTCATTAGTATTAACTGTATTTTAGTCTGAGATGTTAATGTCAGCTTGGCAGGTGGAACAGAGTAGACTCATACAGTCTCACGCCAACACTAACACAAATACCATATTGTAGCTTGAGTAAATGCACTTAGTTTTTGGGTGGAAGAAATACATAGGAAGCAGCTCATTCTAATCAACCAATAATACAGGGTCAACTTCAACAGAAGTACATCTTTATATACTTTATATATCCTGACAGTAGTCAGGCAAAATAGCCCCAATGCACAATGGTGGCACATGCCACAATCATAGGAATATAGTAACTAGTGACTAAAATTCCAATTTATATTTGTTTAAATGTACGTTGTGTGGAGTTGTGTGTGCATTTGTGTATTTATTTGTGCGAATCATGCTACTCAACCATATTTTCCCTCTTTTCCCATGTGATGTGAGTGTGTGTGTGTGTGTGTGTGTGTGGGCAGCTAGGTCACAGCTGTTGGAGATGGGCCAATGTCATGTGTATCCTAACTAGCCTGTAGGTTACTGTGCATCTCACACTAACCAGGTCGAAGCTCAACACTCGCTCAAAGCCTTCACCTGGCTCCACACACACATACGCACACACACACACACACACACACACACACACACACACACACATACATACATACATAACAGAATAGCAGTTGTCTTTCTATTCTCTCCCCCTTCTTCCCACTAGTTCTATTTTACCTTCACTCTATCTCCTTGACATATATTCACAACAAATGAATCTATGGAAAGCCAAGACTATAAACTTTCCTTCTTTGTCTGCACTTTCCCTCCACACACACACACACACACAACACACACATGCCAAAACACATTGCATGTTGCCACTGTCAAAATGCAAATCCGCCCGCTTCTCGACTCCTCACTGCACATTATTTCTTTTTTCCGGTGACTTCATTAGAGAGGAAGCGAAATCTGGGTGACAACATTAATTACAGGTGTGCACATACACACTGAGACCTATTTTCTCCCGACTCAATCTAACCATCCCCATCATCATCAATATCAATATCTTTATCATCACCTCCAGCTCCACAAGGCCACCGTGCTGCTAGGGAGAAAAGGGGCTTTTGAACAACATGTGAAACTCTCCAAGATGTGACTCTTCAAGATGTGAAATGGTTAAATCAAGGGGGAGATCAGGCGAGAGAGAGTGGGTGATGCTGATGTGGTGGAGGTGAGGGAGCGTGTCTGTGCGCGTACGAAGGGGGGTGGGTGGTTTGTCGGGGAATAATTGCCTGGAGACGGTGCAGAAATAAGCCCTAATGGTCAGTAATCCAAGCCTGGAGAGGCCCTCTCCACAGTGCTCTACTGAATGCCAGTAATGGGCTTCCAGCTCTGTCACTTACATATGCATAGATCTTTCTCCATTAAAGCTGGTTTGAATGACAAATATGGGTGGGTGTAGAAAAATAATAAAAAAAAAAAAAAAAAAAGAAGAAGTAGAGGCAAAAAGAGTGAAAGAGAGATAGAGAGCGAGGAAGCTGGGGGAAGATTTTCTCTTGGCTGGCAGTAATTTGGCAGCCGCTCAGGCCCCTATCCTTAAATCTCATTAGCCTATTGTTCGCATAGCCTGCCTGGGTGAAGCGCCGGGGCAGGAGACGCTTTAAGTGGGCTAGATGATGATTTGGACATGGCTATTCTTTTTTATCTGTGTGTCTATATATGTGTGTGCAAGTAAAAGTTACTCTGTTATTAATATAGATATTAATATTGACACGTTCCCTTTTTGTTCTATAATGTATTTTCTCTTCTTTTTTTTTTTTTTTAAATCACCTGGTCTGCTAGTGAAGGGATTTCCAGGGGTCTCCTGCTTTTGACTTGACTTGATCTTTTTGTTTTCACTTCTGATGCTATGCTTGTCAGTACTGTTTCTATAGTTTTTATGCCTCCGCATTGTAGCAACATCACGTTTTCAGGTCATGTGTACATTCATACGTCAACTGTTGGTTCATTCGTCCATTTCATTCTTGTGAATAGTATATCTCAGGAATGCCTTGACCCAATTTCTTCAACATTAGATTATATATTATAAAAACTAAAAACTAGGCTGATTCATGCAGGTTTACAGCCTTGAGGTAGTAATCTCAGCTAGATTTGTGTTTTCCTCAAAATGAACAAAGCAAACCATGTGCCCTCAGTTCAGCCAGTGCAAGGAAAATAGTTTCTCATAGTTTGAACAACTCCAGCCCCAATAAAATTCATAAGGATTTGAATTATGACATTTTCTTTTCTTTCTAAAGGTAATACTCTGACGCAGGACTTTGGTCTTGAAGAAGTTTCACATGTGACACACATGATGTTGGGTGGGCCCAATGGTCAACATGCAAAATTAACCTCAAGTAACGGTTAAGTAAATGCGACCCTCAACCAGTCAGTAAAACTGAAACTAAACTGACATCAAGCAAGCAGCATCAAGCAAAGCGAGTAGTCACTGAGTAGCACCTTTAAGATAACCATGAACAAAACTAAGAAATTATTAGAACTTATTTTATTGGCAGAACAATAAATATTTCACCATATTTTCCAACGTGAAGGTCTGATGCTGTTTCAGAGCCTTTCCCAAGCTGCCAGGAATCTATTTCTAGTGGAGAAGTACTGGATCCTGGTGTGAATTGCTAGAAAACAAAGTCACTAAACCCTAAAGTTATCTACCACAGCGTTACAGACATCTCTACACTTCTTATCACCATCACTCAGAGAACTCCAGGATAACAAATTGCTGTGGCCCAGATCCAGCCCACACCCAACACACCTGACACTTGTCATCAGTGAAATGCTAGTTAAGAACTAGTGAAAGGTTGCTTACGATTGAGTTTGAACATTCACGCCACATTTGCTATTTTGCCACTTCAGGCTTATACCCACTTTATCCGGCCCAGAGGAGCCCAGCAGTACCACATTATAGCCTAAGTGGGTCCACATCTGCGCGGTATCTAGACATGATGTCATGTCTTTGGATGTTCTCTCTGTTTTTTTATTTGCCAAGTGAAATTTAAGTTTCGATGCTGTTCTTCTCTTAGGTTTCTTTGACCCTTTCTTCTGCTAGGTTTTCTCCACAGTTGTCTCCTGGTGTTTTCCCACATAACAGCTTTTAACTAAATACCTACAGCAGAGAGTGAAAACGGTTTCACGAAACAGCTTTTGAGAGAAAGTTTTAATGATTTACTGGGTTTTTTTGCAGCAGAAAGCATAAAAGAAACAACAGGAAGTAGTATACAAGTAAAAATATATATATATTGGCACATTTCACCATGTGTATTGTTAAAGAAACTACATATCTGAGTTCTGATATAAGATGTGCTGGGAGGACTTTGTTCTGCAGTGAAGATTGTTAACCAAAAATATAAAATTTTCACACTCCAGAACCCAACAATGAAAGTTGAGTCGGCCATGAACAGGAAGTGGGTGAACAAACAAAGGCTGTCCGTGTATTGTGTATTTGTGTCAAGTGAGAGATACAGGGCTCTACTGGAGCCCCACAGAAGGGGCCAGAGGAGACATCATAAGCGAGTCACATGCAACGAACACACATGCACAAATGCACATAATTGCGTCCAATCTGTTACAAATGATCTGCTTTGTGCCTGAGATGCTTTTTCCATTACAGCAGTCAGCGTCACTCTTCTTCAAAGTGCTCCACAGAACGTACGACTAGTTGTTTCATCCTAGCTATCAGCGGGCCTCATGCTGTCATCGAAACGCGTCTCCATATGGGTCACCGGGGCCACTTAGGAAATGCAAGTGAATGCTTTTGTGACGTTTTTTTTGGAAGCTTGCTGTCTTAGTGCTATTTCAAGAGCAAATGTGTCACTCTTTGAGACCATAAAAAGGGAATTTGCACCGAGCTCAGAGTGTGTGTGTGTGTGTGTGCGAGCGCCAAGTGCAGAAGTTCAAGGACACGCGTGCCCCGACGTGCAGGCATAAATGTACCTGGATCACCAGATAAAGCACTTTATATTTCTCTATTGGTTCTCTAAGTGCTGAGACTCTTAATAGGAAAGATGTGTTTATATGATATGAATATGAGTGACATGACTTTGTCTTCCGTTTGTGTGTTTGTGTCGGTATGAACTTGTGCGTCACGGTATATGTGTGGCCTGATGCTTGTGACAGATTTGTTCATAAAGATATTTGTGCGCTACCTCGCCTTGGATAACGCACACACACACACACACAGAGCGCCAGCAGTAATAGATATCCAATAGCTGGAAGCTGTGGAAGGGTCCTGCTACATCTGTCAGTGCTGCCTGGCAAAGGCACGGCAAGTTCAGATGTTATCTCCACAAACGGCTGCATCAAAAGATTTAGTGCCCCCCTCCACACACACACACACACACACACCACACCATCCCTTCCACCCTGAGGTAGGCTGTGTGGTGCGGTCTGCCGGGCAACACAACAACAAGGAAGGGACGCAGAAGAAAGACGGCAGGCGGGGGACAGATAAGAGGGAAGCGACAGCAATATCAGCCAGGGGGGTTAGTGGTGGAGGACAAGGGAGGGGCTGTGTGTGTGTGTGTGTGTGTAGGTGCTAGAATAAGACGAGATGGTGGAAAGAAGAAAGAAGAAGCACAGCAGCTCTCATGTCCCAAAACATCTTGAGCTACACTCGAGAGGCCAGCATCCGGACAAGGACAGTCCTCAGTACTGGGTCAGGTCCTGGGAGATCTAACTCAAATCGGAAAGGGATTGAAGCCACTGAATGACACGAACCAACCAACTACAATTTGAAACAAAATCTCCAAAAAAAGTGACAAAAAGCTGCAGCTTTATAAGGAAATTCACAGCCTGCTTTAAGATGCACTTAGAGCTATAATTGGAAGTTCGATAAATGACCTGCAGTAGATGTGAACGGCACCTTTGACTAAGCAGCCAACACAAATCAGTGTGCATCAACCTCTGTGTTGTCATTATTTCATGTGACTCTAACTTAAATAAGTGTTAATTACGTGATGCTGCGCTTGTCAGTGACAATATGGAGGCAAATGTCATGCGTTTACTCCACTACATGTATTTAAAAATATAGTTTCTTATCAGATAAGTGAAAGCAAAAGTGTTTTTCAGTAGAAATACATGTATGTTCTAAAATTTTGACCCAGCAGCCATAATGAACTCAACATTATGCATAGTATGACCTGTAATCTGTAGCTTTGAGCAGCCATGTAACAGATTATTCCTACACAGTGGTAATAACAATTAAAGTACTTGAGTTAATTGTCTGAGAACTTCTTCCAGCATTTCCAGGATGTTCCCAGGACCGCAGAGCGGCGGCTGCTGCAGCTTTGACTAATACTTTATTTGCTTATTGTACTGCATGTGTGTGTGTTTTGTAGCCACTGTTTGATTTGAACGTGCCTTAAAATTGACTTTATCCCGGCATGAAGATGGGAGGAACCAGAGGAATGGGAGGTGTGAGGAGCGGTTCTTATTTCTCTCCCTGTGGGTCAGCTGCTAATCACAAGTCTCTGGAGACACACACACACACACACACACACACACACACTCATTCCTGTGCTCTTGAATAACCTCACCGGGGGCAAGCGACGAGGAAGGGTGGGGAAATGGGGCAAAATCACGCTCCTTTTTTTTTTCGAGGGAGGGAGGGTGGAGGGGGGGTTGTCTTTTGAAGCCTTCCTCGCTTAACTGCCACACAGCTACGGGGCTGTCAGCTCGTCGAGGATTTCTCCTGGATGTGTGTGTTAAAAAGACCCTCCCGTGGAGAGAGACAGAGAGAGAGAGAGAGAGAGAGAGAGAGAGGGAGAGAGAGAGAGCGGTAGCCCTGATTAAATGCTGGAGCCGTCATGCCTGCGAGCCAGCCAGGAGATTAATATCGGCGTAACCTGTTACTTAATTCATTATGGGGATACAGGCTAATTTGATTTGATATTATTTTAATAAAGTTCTGTGATATCCAAGATTGTTTCAGGCTATCAAAATAATTTTCCAGTTATTACAGTTCGTCAGGCAGGTCCCTTTGATAGCAGTGGTTGGCCAGGCCTGTCCTGAATACATTACAACCCTAAGCTCCCTGTACACACACACACACACTTTTTCCTGAATCTCACTTTAACACACACACGCTCCAGTCGAATTCTTCTCTTCTCTCAAATCTCTTAATTTCTCATTTTCACCCTCTAGCTTTCTACTTTTCCAGACTCGTGGACTTCACCCCTTATTTCTCGACGGCGGTTTTAAAGCAAAACTGTACAAATATATTATTGCTTCAATAATTAGGGGGTCGGACAAACACAGGAAAGAAAAGGAAGCACGCAACACTGTCTGGCGGAAGTGGTGGTGAGACCGTAGGAGCAAGACACGCCCCTGGCTGAGTGGGAGTTTGTTTTACAAGATGCCAAAACACAGAACTGTGATTTTTACTTAATAGGAGCTATTTTACAACTCAGTGGTCAGTTTGATTCAGTACCTATCATTGTTGGATCACACTCTCGCAACAGGGTGGTGTAGTGGTTAGACATGCATGTTAGGTTAAGTGGTGACTCTGAACTCTCTGCCCATAGGTGTGAGTGTGAAAGGTTGTCTGCCCTGCGGTGGACTGGTGAGCTGTGCAGGGTGTACCCCGCCGTTTGCCCGATGGCAGCCGAACAATTGAAGTTTGTTGGACTCCTGCGACCCTTCAGTGGACAAGTGGTTAAGAAAATGGATGAATCACAACAAACAAACCGCTCCACAGTGAGATTGTTTTGGTCCCTGCCTATGTATGTTTGCTGTATTCAGAACAAAATAAAAAGAAAATAATAATTTAAAAAAAAAATGTTTTAAGAAAAAGTGGGCTCCACCTTTCTCCACCTTCAACTAATATTTTTACTGGGTTTTGTGCACAAGAATTCCTGTCACCCCTCCACAGCCAGTGTCAACTCATCGTCAAGGCTCCGGGGGGATCATGTAACTGGTGTCAGGGCTTCATTTCTACAGCCCATAATAAACAAGGTCAACATTTAACTTTCTACTAAATAAAACTTCTCCCTTCGTGTTAATTTGTGTCTGTCTGTTTTTCTATCTTCTTTCTATTTTTGACTGAAACAAACAAAAGGACAGTGCCGTTGTTTGCGTGAACACAGTCTCATGGCCTCCAGTAAGTGGATGCTGGCTGGTACTCGCGAGCGCTCCTCCAGGATGCCTTTGACAGCAGCAACACCGGGCTGTGCGACGTGGTCACTCGCCCCCTGCACCTGCCCGAAAGTTGCGTTTGCGCTGAAAAACAATCCGACAACTTCCCTCTGATCAAAAACATTAGACGCCACACATTGTGATCCGCACAGTATCACGCATTGAACCGGTGGTACGCAGTGTGACGTTTCGCAGCAGAGACCAGCCGACCTTACAGGTGATGATCTGTTCACAATAAATGAACGCTAACACTCCACAAAGCTCCTTTAATCAAAGCTCTCTTTTTCTTTCTGCCTCTCTTTCTCTCATCACCAATGTCATCCATTCATTATTAAAGCTCCCCTCGCCTCATCTCTCCTGTGTTCTGCTCTATTAGAAACCCTTGTATCAGCTGCTCCGGGCCATAGAAGGACAGAGGAAAGAGGGGGAAAAAATAAAATGAAGACATGTTCGGCTCTTTGCAGGGGGGCGTGTAAGTCGCCTGTCAGCCTGTAATCACTGTGTCCACGACTCTGTATGCTAATTCATCTCTCCATACTGCTGACTAGGACATGCAATATAAATGAAGTTTGTTGGACTGCACAAGGGCTGACTTGAATAAAAGATCAGGGTCCTGAGGAGATTCAGGGGGCTGTTATTAGCCACGTGGAACTTCACAACCACGCTGGCAGACACCTAATGTTGTAATAAAGGCCTTTTTACATGGAGACAGGCATCTTTATCCCTGTCACAGAGGAGTCAGCGTGACACTGGCAAAGCTGTGCGTTTGAGATATTAATGAATGAAAACTTAACATCAAATGGGACGTGATGAATGTTAAGTTAACGTTTTACCAAAATGAGCGTGACGTCGTGTCATACAAGTGTTCTGTTGATTGAGCCACTTCAGATCACTAGGTTTTTATATGTTGCTATTAGGAAGCAAAGAATGTGTCTGTTTGTTCGTTTTTTTTTACAGAATAAATAAATAAATCAGAAAAGAATTGCATGTTAAAGTAATCTTTTCTCATTTTGCATCCACTCTTCCTGTCGTAAAATGCATTACACGAGAACTTTCACTTTTTTCATTTGGCTTCCTTGTAAATTTCTATAGATAATGGTTGTTTGTTGTGGCACAGACATGAAATGTTAAGATTCTCTTTCACTTTTTCTCCTTACCCCTTTTTTGTGGTGACATTGCTACAACAATACTCAAGTAGCACCTTTTTGAGCAAAAAAAAAAAAAAAAAAAAATTATAAATAAGCATCACTGATGACAAAATAAAGTAATTTTCAAATCTTGAACTTTGAACCCAGGGCCACCTCCTCTTGATGTGCCTGTACATGCACAGAGTATGTCACATTTGTTGACTTGCACAGCCGTCCACTGCATCTTATTTACCATACTACCTGTAAACTCTTTTAGTTTTTTTAATAACCCAAATAAAATCTTTTTAAACAAATTCAAGTTTGTTGCACACACTGCTGATATTCAGTCATATCAAAGACATTTTTTGACACATTTCATAATTACATTTTCCTGTCTGACAGTGCACCACTCAAATCCAATTCACTTTCATGGTTTAGAATATTGTACTTTTCACTAAAACTCATCTGTTTATGTGCAGGTTACTCCTAGATGTCAAAATCTCAGCACGGCTACAAACTGTCATGATGTTCATGTTTGTACATTAGCTGTGCTGCTCCACCCATTTAATGCTAGGTTGCAGTTGTTCACCCAGAGTGAGCTACTGAGCGACGCTGAGCCTTCTGTTCACTTTTTACAAGCTTCAGTCGACTCTTTTACCTTCAGCACTTAAAATTTATAACATGTGCCTATGGATATTTTTTTTCATTGATTAATCGACAACCTCTGAGATCAAAGTTATGCCTCATAGGGATGAACTTGTATAGGTAATATGTCAATATGTGGTGTTTAAGGCTTAATTCTCATTTAAATAATTCAAAATCTGTTCTCAGCTGAGTTTCTCATGGAGTATTTACCTTTTCCAGACAATAATGAGAGAGTCACTGCAAGTCAGCTTTCTGTTATTTAAGTAGAAAGATTATTTTATTTACAGTTTAAATATATGGTGCTGGGAAAACAGACTTGGGACACACTGACCTGTTCGGCTCGCTATGAAAACATATGTGCACCTTTGGATATTTGAAAAATGTGGAAGCATTTTGCTCGACGCTGAGTTAGAGTTCTGAGGTCAAGGCCTTTGGTCCCCCGGAGGTTCTGAGAGGAGTCAGGTGTGTGTGTGTGTGTGTGTGTGTGTGTGCATGTGAACATGAAATGTGAATGAAACTCATTTCTTATTCTCCTTCCCCCTCTTCCCACAATCCTTCTTTGTTGATGTTTAATTATAATTACAGGGATGAGAAAAAGAGGAAGGAAGAGAGTAGAGAAAAAAGAAAACACCAGCGCTAATATGGTGAAACTGAAATCAGCTGCCTCTTCATTTACCTCTCATTGTTCTCGTCTGTGCGTATTTTTCTCTTCCTCTGGTTTTGTTTCTCTTCAAAGATTGTCCACGAAATCCAGAATCATTAGAGCATACAGCAAATGTGCAGCAAATAATTGATGGTACCAGGAAATAGGATGAGGTACACATGGGCTGTCAGTAATTAATCCGTACTTTTACTTAACTAAAGTTTAGAGATACATGTCCTTTCCATTTAAGTTACTTTATTCTCATACTCACACATATACATATGTATAAACCTCACCTATATTTAATATGTTTTTGACATTAATGCATTTTAACAACACAGAATACTGTAAAAAAAAAAAAAAAAAAAAAGGAACCACACTTCAGAGAAGTTTTGAGTTGAGTGTTTTAATTTAAGTTTAGTGTTTAACCAACTTTTTTTTTACTTTTGTCACTGTATGCAACTTAAACAGCAGCGGGCACATACCATGCAGCATGACCATGTACCCCAGTGTCGTGACTCCTACACATATGTTAAAATGTCCCAGGACAGTTGCATCAGGAAGGACATTCAATGTAAAAAATCCGTACCAAATCTATGTGCAGACCACGATGCCAACTAATGGATGGGCTGAAAAAAAAAAAAAACAACTTAATCTAGTGCTAGCATGAGACTCATTGGTCCACGCTGCCCCGAACAGCTCATTTTCCTGTCGTGCAACAATCTTTACATAGAGTTAGGAGCTGCAATGAGCGTTGAGATGACACAACTCAAGTGTTTTCCTTTGATTTTATTTGCTTGTGCTCGACCGAGAGAATTGAAAAAGACCCACAGACATAAAAACCACTCTTGTCTTATAAAAAAATGTTCCATGACTGAAAATGTAAGTAAATCACATGCTGTATGGCCTCCCCTTATCTTAGTGTCTCTTTCACCATCTGTGTTTGTGGCTGCAATCTTTTCTGCTATCTAGTTCTTCCTTTCTCTGGATTATTTCCTGAGGCTCCAGCCTGTGTAAGACCTGAAGATCACTAGGTCAACAACTACAACAACGACTGGGGTCAGAAATTGCAGGTCCCGCTTACTGGATTTCTCAAATACCAGCACTAAAGAGGGGCCCTCCGCTGGACCCCTGTGGACAACACATACTAACTAACTGTTTTTACAACCTAGAACATAATGATTATTACACTCCAATTATGCACAATGGTTGGAAGGTGGCACTTTTGTATAGTTACAGCTATGTTTTGTATTACAACACACTTAAACCAATAATACATGCCATAACAGAAGAAGGAAACAATGTTTGATATTAATTTAAGAAAACAAAAGCAAAATTACCAACATATAAAAATTCAAAACCTGTTTCGTTAAGTGCTTCTGGGAGCATGGAGTGATGAAAAAGGAAAATCCTCATTTGCATACCTTGATGAATGAATAAGAGAGGCACTTTTGTTTTTCTGCGTTTCTAATTATTTATACCGTTCCAACAGCTATCAATTGGGGAGAGTGTGATTTGTGTTGGAATCACAAATAAGAATGCAAAAAAAAAAAGAAAACAAAACAAAGAAGCAAACAATAAAAAAAAAAAAAAAAATCTGTACATTTATGGTAACACATTCTGGAGCTTCAGAGATTTAGTACAATAATTATAAGAAAACAAATAAATATTGTGTTCTATAATGTTAAATGTCTCATTTCTAATACATAAATCCATATTTCTTCTCTAGTACTATTAAAAATTAAAATGCTGAGGTTACTAACTAACTAAATCAGGTTTGGATACAAAATACAACGTGCTTGTCGGGTTTGGGGTGGGTTCAGCCACCATACTCAGACAGAAATATGCAGAGCAACCATCATAAGTAATGTCCATATGTAATAAATATATATTTTTAAAAATGATTTGTTTGTAGTAGAAAAGACCACAAACCTGTAAAGAAGTCTTTCTCTTTTTCCAGATTCTGGGTAACTGAGAGCTATTTTATGCAATATTTTTACTTTTTGTGCATTTGTATGTATTATTGTTTCTTTTTTGTCTTTCAGTGCGTGTGTGTGTGGCAGGGCAAGGCCGATCTGGGGAATATGAATGGCACAGCAATAAGCATTGAGATTGAGTTGTAAAATACATGTGGCTCCGGGGAGTGACTTCCCCCTCTGTGTATGATGACTGCCACTGTGGCAGGAAAAGGAATACAAAGACTTGATCAGTTGACTCAACCTCCCTGCACTCTTAAATAACTCGCTTCTTTTGGATTTTCAGATTGTTTGTTAACCTTATGTCACTGCCAAAAAAAAAAAAAAAAAAAAAAGCTGTGGCACCAACAGAATTTACACTGTAGCCTGGATTAGTTTCACAAGTCAGTGGCATCTAGTGATTAATAATATTTCTTAAACTAATTGTCGGAGAAATTTTGACAAGGCACAGAGCAGATGTGTGGACTTAGACAATTGTGCAAAGTTGATTTGTGATGGCCAGAGACAGCTGTGATTTCCCCCCAGGCACTTCTGTGGACAGGGGGAGATGATGTAAAAGATGGCGAAAATTTCATGATATCAGCTCTTTCACTACTTATGGAATGACTAACTAATGACTGTCATACCAAGCCGTGGTGTATCTTCAGTTCTGCCTTATTGCAAGAAGACAACATTAAAGCTGCACTGATCAATATTTGTTTATGCACTGTGGGCCAGATGACTACTTAATATGTAACGTGTAAGGTCATGTTCAAAGATATTAACCCACAGAAAAATTGTGTTTCTATACAACTAAACTGCAGCAGTGATTACATTTTAATTGCAAAAGTAAGTGTCACTATTAACAGAAAGTGAGTGGATGACAGCCCTTGTCTATTATTTTTGTCTATTAGCCCACAATCTTTCTATGACCTTAACCCAGTGCTGTGATGCCTGAACCCAATTTCATTTTTTGAAATAATGCTAGAGTGACATATCTGTGACTTTTCCCACTTTATTCTTTAACATGCAAAGTTGTTTTTAGAAGTGACTCTGTATAGTCACTGTCACACATATAGAGGCTAAAGGATACAAAGAGCTAATGATTGTCAGCCATTCTGTTAATAGAGCGCCAGTTCTGCTGATGCGTGTCTTTACATGACCTTAAAGAATCAACGGGAAAGTTGACAAAATTCCATTTTATGTAAAAAAAAAAAAGAAATGTGTTAAATATAAAGTTACTATAAAAAGAAAAAAAAAAAACCAACAATTCAGCACCAGTGTTAGTTGTTTGACACACTCACCACCAACTATCCAGCTAAACAAATACAATCTATGAGCCAAAAAGAGATGCTGATCATTTTCTTTAGGGTGATTTCTAAAAGTGACACCCTTTGCATAATAATGTGGATGTATGCACTGTTATTATAATAATTCTCATCCTAGCCACCTCGGACTATGACTTTAAATTTGAGTGGCGATGCTCACAAATACTAATAAAAATACTAGTAAAATGGGCCTAATGTAATAAAATGAATATACCATCATTGATTTTGACATTAAAAAGAGAAAACAACAAATATGTGTACAACAAAATAAGGATCTTGAATCTTCCAGGCCTTCTTTTTTTGCCTTTCATTTTTTTGCAGTACTGCAGATGCAAATTGGACTGTGGTTCCATCTGTAATTTTTTTTTTCTTTTTCATAAAACCACAAGGGTTTCTGAGCAAAGTTCTCTCTCTCAAAGCTGCCACTTTGACATTATGAGCTCATACTTCAATTAAAGCCTCATCAGACATTGGCAAGTCATACCCTCAATCGATAATTATGCAAACACGGGTCTAATCAATATGTGAAATTTAAAATAAGGACAAATGATAATATGGAGATGGAGAAAATCTCATTTCTTCCCCAGTCGGATGAATATGTTTGAGCAGGAGCCATTAGAATAGCAAAGCATCCATTTCACTTTCATGTGATGGGGTCTTGCATTTTAGTTGGCACCTAGTTCAATATCTGAGCAGTATTTACAGCCAGAGAGATAGAGAGAAAAAAGTGTTTTAACTCCAAAATTATATTGCTCGGAGTGATAGTAGTAGTAATAAAGAAGTTATTGACCAAATGATATTGATCGACAGCTCCTTGGGCAAAACGAGCCGACCTTGGTCTCCCTCTGTGCCTTGCCCTCCCTCTGCCTGCCTCCCCTTTACTCTCCTCCCCTGGAATTCAATAATATTTTATTTTACACAGTTTAAAGCTGGACAACAAATAGCTGCACAGCACAAGGTGAGGAATTGCTGGTAAATTTTTCATGGTTATTTGCCTGTAGGAATTTGGCAAGGGATTAGGTGAGGGTGATTAAAATCAAGACTCCAGTCAAGGCTTGATTAGGGGTTGCCGTTCAACAGAAGCCATGGCACAGGAAGAGGGAGAGCGAAAAAGAAAGGGAAAGAAAAAGGTTAGTGGGAGGAAAGGAAAAATCCAGAGGCTATGTGTTCCTTCCTCTGTTCAGCATAAATCAGATAATGACCTTGAAGTCTTTGCAGGAGAGCGGCAGCGGTAACTACATCCAAGCTCTGTCCCCTGGTTTGTTCACAAGGTCAGGAGAGGGAAACAATGGCCATTGATTTGGCCCCGAAGAGGCGGAGAGAAACGGCCTAGGTGATTGTCACATTGCACTGTTAAAAATAAACTGTGGCACATGAAGTTTTGTAAAAAGCCAAACAAGTTAAAAATGTTCCGTCGCTCTTTTCCTTATATAAATCATCAAAAATATTTTAGTATTTAGTATTTTTATTTAGTATTTTATATAACTGTTTGTTTGGAGAAAAGATAAAGAAGCAGCAGCCTGAGTTTTAGCTGTCCATGCTAATCACAGTGCAAACACTGCACATTACACTAGACTCCACTGCATCTATTCATTTTGTGTGCGTGTGCTGTTCATTAGCACTATTGTGATATTGTCATATATAATGTTATTGCAAAGAAACTGGAAAATATTGTGATATAGCTTTAAGTTAATAACAGTCACCCTCAATGTATATTTTTTAAGAGTGTGAAGAACAATGGCTTCGACATTTCATGGAAATCAGCAGACTTATTGTCTCTTGGGGAAAAACGAATGTCACAAAACAGCATATGTGAGAATAGTCTGCATTTCACTTGTGTCAGTTCAACAATGTGTTCTCATTAAAACCAGATAACATTTCAGTCTGGTCTTTAAACTTTTCTCTGTGAGGTTTGTTTGTGTTCTACATCAAATTGATCTAACTCTCTAAAGTGCGCTAATCCGCTCTTGCATGAGGTCCAATGATATGTTAACGACATGATGAGTCATTGTGAGAAAGTGGCATATGGTATAAATAGCATATGGGTTCATTCTCAACCTTAAGAACAGATGTCCACTTACATTCCTGTTTCAAACACACCACATAGCATTCGTCAGTGGATTTACCTCACTGAAGTACAAAGTTGTGTTACTCTACATAACTTTATACTTCATTTATGGGGTGTGGTGGATTGTAACCGAGTTAAAGATGGAGTCTGGTGTCAGATATGAAATCTTTGATGCATGTAGCATTTATAACACATTAACAACACATTGAATCATCTGAAATATGAATTCTGGAATTAAGTAGATTACTCAATACATTTTTTTTTCATGTTACTATGTGTTTTTTTACCAACTTTTTCAGGGAAAGTATCCATTGCTGCGTGTTCAAAAAAGTTGCTCTTCAGCTTTGGGTGTTTTTCTAACACTAATTGTGCCTTCATTACACACTTTAACACATGATAGGAAAAGCTGTGATCAGCAGCCATGCTAAGTTGTTGCCAAATGTTGGGACTCCGCACAATATTTTTAAAAATAATTCTCTGAAAAAGTCACTACATTTGTCACCAGCCTCATAGCTCCTTCGAGAGTCACGGGGGTTGTCTGAGAGGTCATTAAACAGCGTTACGAGTGCCAAGTTGGACAGAGTCAGACTTGTTTAGCTGGCAGTGCTTGTTGTGGATGTTCTGTGTGGGAGGGTGGTATTTCCCTATGACTGTACATTTTTCAGACATGTCTTGCATGTCTCGGAGTTGCCATTAGCTGATAGTGTGCTTGCTGCAATATCTATCTATCTATCTATTTGGTACATCAATATAATCTATCTGAAAAGGTGTAACAAGACAAGAGTTCTCACCTTTTAGAAATGCTTCCATTCATTCCCTTCACATCTTCCTGCTCCGGCAAAAAGCAAGATCTGTAGCGTGTTACTTGACTTGAATAAGACCAGCTGGTTTGTACACGATATCAAGTTGTCTCTATGAACGGCTTCCAACTGATTCTCGCACTCTTTTCATTTTTGTATTTTCTTTTTAAGATTAACTCTTACTGTTATTCAGTGTAGGTTTGTGGAGAGGCAACCTTGATTGCATTCACACAAGTTCAGACCTTGAAGCTGTCCAGTACAACCCTCAACCTTCTGTTCTCAGGTCTGCTTCTTTAACCTTCAAACAACCACTGTCTCAAATAGGCCTGTTGCGAACAGTAGTCAACTTCCTCCACTAAGTGATGAGGATTTGTCACTATGGTTGTCATCATATTTATAGTGCATATTTATAGTCATTCAAGCCAATTTTTATGATCAGCCAAGTGTTCACATCAACCTCCCACTTGAAACGATCAGAAATATACAGTATATATATCAGTATCTCCCATTAATAGTAAAGAAGCTTAAGGGCAGGCAGTTGGGTCATGAAGATAGCAAGGTTTAGTAAAGGTACTCTAACATTTTCCAGCTCTTGTGGGATCATATGGTGTTCCCAGGCCAGATGAGATATACCTGTATAATCTCTCTATCATGCTCTGGCTTTACCCCAGAGCCTCCTACCATTTTGGACGTACCTGTAAAATCTACAATGAAAGGTGCCCAGGAGGCATCCTGGTGAGATGCCTGAACCTCTTCAACTTTCACCTTCAGTGCAAAAGGAGCAGCTCTTCTCTGAGTTCCCTACAGACGTCAGAACTCTGTACTCTAAGGGTACAATGCCCACATTACTGATGACCAATTGACGTGATATTTGAACTGCTTCACTATGGGAACTTAGTCTCAGCCCAAAGGGCATTTTCTTTTTATTGTTGTTGTTGTAATACAGTACATGAGTGAAATATTTGAACAATGTGTTTGCAGTACTACATAACAGAATAAGAAAATGAAACAATTAATCTGATTTCTAGTAGAAATGACTCCCTTATAGAAACATACAATGATATAATAAAGGTCCGCTTCGTCAGGACTACACAGAACAGGTGAGGTAAAGCTTGATCGCTGATAACGGAGCGAACAAGCGCAAGGAAGAAAAAAAAAAAAAAGAAACAGGAGGGAACGCGTGCTATGACCCTCATCTCACTCATCCCGTGTGAACACGATCTACTTGTTCGTTTGCATGTCAGAAATACTGATGGAGAAAGAGATGACAGTTATGCTCACTAAAATATTCATTCTGCTTACAGGCCAGACAAGGGCAACATTCAGCTACTTGGCAGACATAGCAACGGAAATAAACGGAGAGCGGTGGTGGTGGTGAGGTGCAACCATTATTGAAGTGCCAGGATGTTAGAATTTCTTACAAGGTCAATATGGAAGATTTCGATTCTGTGTGCCTGTGTGAAGACAAAGATTTCACCTCGTTTGTCTCACACTCCTTTTCCTTCTTTCCTTCCTTTTTAACCTCTCTTATACTTGCTGGTGCACTGTGTGCTACATTGTGTAGGTTTCGTTTTTAACTGCATTGCAAGTGTTCTGAACCTTAGATGCACGATGATACAAGATATGGCCATACCTTGGCCAATGTAAAATTCAGCCCAGAATTCAGCTTTCCATGCAACACACACACACACACACACACACACACAGAGGGACAGATTTGCACAGTGTTTGCCGTGGGAGTGCTCCTCATTTACATCAATTATGGATAGTCAACTTCCATCCTCGTGGCCTAGCGCTGCATATTTCATGGAGAGGGAGGGTATTTTATAAGTTAATGTGTCCAGTTGACATGCCTCTGAAAGTAGTGGCCTGTCCCTTACACTGTGCTGGGCTGAGGATAGCACGCAAACACAAAGCGCACGAGCCTGTGTGTATTGGTGTTTGTGTGTGGCACTAGCGTGTATATATGCACTCAATCTCTTCTCTAGGCCACATCGTGCATCCAACCCGAATGTGCCTAGCAGTCAGGGGAAGCAGTAGCGCTACACATTTGCTTACATCCAATCCGAATCAAGTTGATGAATTCATGTAAAGAGAAGATGGTCTGCCGCAGTGTCTGACTTTTTGGGAAACTTATACAAATTAGAAACGCGACGGCACAAACACCCAACATCCAGTGCAACTTTTCGACCCTTCTTCAAAAAGGCCTGTAAACAAAGCTGATAACAGCACTCATTATGCCTGCTCTCCCCTCTGTCACTCTCACTCCTTCTCACTTTTTCATCAACCCCCCCCCCCCCCCCCCCCTCCACCTCAACCCATCCATGATCCCCTCCCCCTCCTACCACCACCACCCTCTCCACCATTTTTTTCTCTTTCCTCGCCCTCTTGCCAGCCTGTTGGGGAGGTGTTACCAGCAGCTGGTGTCTTTGCATAATGCGCGAGGTGTTTATGTGAGTTTTTCATCCTGCTCCTTGTGTGTGTGTGTCACTGAGAGAGAATGTGGGAAAGAACGGAGGCTGTTCTCGGATGGTACAAATTGCTTTTTTGACCCTGTAATTAGTGGCAGAAGACACTCTGAAGGAGCCAGTGATGAAGCTCCCGTGGCCAGATTTCAACATAGACGCATAAATTATCATTTATGGAGCACTAATGGCCTGTTGAGTTGTCCTCTCAGACCTCGCTCTGCCATGCTGGCTCTGTGATCGTCCACAGCCGGGCCTAGATGGTCATCTTTTATGCGTAATCTCCATCGATTGAACAGTAAATATGACATGAAAGAACGTTAGCTTTCTTTCCTCTCTGCCTTCTTCTTTCCTCATCTCTTTTGGTAGCTGCTTTTCTATTAATTCTTTCTCCTCTTTCTTAGTGCCTCTTCTTTCCCGTCCTTTACCAACCTGCACTTTTTCTTCTTTCTCTCTCATCTCCTCTCTGTCCACTGCTGTGGACAAAAACCCAAGAAATTCCCTCATGCAAGGTGCTTTGTATTAACATTTTACAAACAAAATATGGATTACAAGCACATATATACACTATATAGGATTTAATAATGTGTGTGTGTGTGTGTTTCTTGTATGCTATATAGTGTTTGACACTCAAACTGTCTGAGGTTTGTCCTTAAAACAGCTGTCATTACAGAACAGAGTAGAAAGGAATGCAATTAGGCACGTCAGTTCTGCGATCCATCACTGGCTATTATGGCTTCCACAAGGTGAGGAAAGGAGAAAAAGTCCCATTGATACCTAGTGGAACACACATAGATGCATACACACACACACACACACACACACACACATACACACAAGTGGATTTTTGTGTCAGACAGTTTTGTGACCCCAAGTGAAAAAAACAAATATATATGGAATTTCGTGGTTTTCTGCATTCATTTGTCAACAACATGATCTGATCATCTTCTACTGTAAGTCAAGAGTATCAACAAATATCGTGCTAAACCAGGTAATTCACATTCTTATTTCTAATATCACGATTAATTTAATTAGATAAAGGTTTAATTTTTTCACCATTATCTTTGAATTGGCAACCACATATAAACACTGTGTGACAAGTCGTCACACATTTCATAGCTTTGCCTTAGGAAAGCCAAAAACCTGGTTCAGATGGTTGGTTTACACCAGAATAAGAAAATTGCTTACATCTATGATGACAGAGAAGGCCATCGCAGATATGACCGACTTCTGAGGACTTCTCTGTCAAATTGAGTAACTCAGCCCAACTAAAGCTGGATTTACACTGCAAATTGATTTACTTGCATACACCCAATGTACACAACGTTCAAATCAATTTAGTTCAATTATATTTATATAGCATCAGATCACAACAGAAGTCATCTTAAGCACTTACAAAAGACAACTATATACAAAATACATAAAGAAAAACTGCAGCAGAGAGATTTTGACTAGTTGAATATTGGAATTCACCCAGTGATATCTGCGCTGCAAAATTCATGAATGCTTTGTGCACCACCATTACTGAATAGAAAGCAATTTAATGCAATTAATTTAGAAACTGTAGAATACATGAAGCACTGTTTGCAATGCAACCAGCTTTGCAAGATTGATGATACTCCAAGAGAGAAGATTACTCACTGACTTTTTTGATGCATGTTAGATACAACATCGAGTGACCAATTTCCTTCACTTTTTGCATGTAGTTAAATTACTTTTCTGTTGTTGGGCAAAATGCCAAAATGCTAAATCCATCTACAATTAGCAAACCACAATGAAGAAGTGAAAGTGTTAGGTGTTCAGAAATATCTGAAATATAAATACATTACATCTCTCATTTAGAGAAGTACTCATACTTCACAGAAGCCACTTTGCAAGCAATTGCAGCTTTAAGTCTTCTTCCGTCTCTGCAAGGTGTGAACACCTGGATTTGGGCATTTCTTTTCCACTTGTCCTCAGATCTAGACACATATGTCACATATATGTCTCAATGTGTAAAACTACAGCATTTACAGTCTGGCTAAGCTGTCCAGTACAGTGAAACTTAACCAACGGCTTCCACGATGCTTACAAAAACTTTTTACCACTGGAATCTATATTATTATATAGATGGACAACCACAAACCACAGACCGCAAACCACAAACTTACAGAAACATTGCAAGATATCTCAGGCAAGGATCAATTTCATGGATGTATCACTTTAAAATACATCTATAATACCCTTTAAAATGGAAAAATCCACAGATCAAGACATTCCCTAATGATTATCTGCAGCCTGGTCTAAATTGACCCAGTAATTCTAATCTTTGGCCACGGTGCATGCAGTGAGTAAAGAATCAAGAAAAGAAAATGGAAATAAAACTAAGAATTGCAGGGGGTTCAGAAAGGCCTAACAGAGGCCTGTAGTACCTCCTGGACTCTTTAAACCGTCAGTTAGCGGCGCCCATCACATCTTCAAACACACTGTCTTAATGTGATGAGTTCCCCAAAGAGGTCTGCGGCTACTCTGCCTTGAAAGCACCCAGATTTTTGCCAGTGTGTGCACTTTTAATTGCACTCCCAACGCATGCCCCCAGCCCTTTAAATCTCTCTCTCTCTCTCTGTCTAACACATACTGCCCCTCGCTCACCCTTTCTCCACAAGCCCTCCCCCCCAACTGCTCCCTCCGCCCCCTTGTCTCTGTCTCGTTCTGTCATTTTACCCCTTTCTCTCTATCTGTCCATTCTTCAAAGGGGAACTTCATTCACTTTATTTCAATTTCATAGACTCACCCTGAGGGGAGGAATGAGAGATGGCAGTGTGAGAGCGAGGGAGAAATAAGAAACTCTGCATTATTTTAGTGATGGCTCTTTGGTATTGGGGCAAAGCCTTTGATGATACGGTAGTGGCCAGCCATGGGCACTGTCTAATAAACAAATGAATACCCGCTAACAGAATCATGTTACTATTGTAGCCACTGCGCAGGCATGCAGTTACAAGATAACCCTGATTTATTGCATCTCGGCTCTTTTTTCCATACTTCTGCGTACATTTATATTGGCTTTGATAATACTGTACTTAACAAGGCAATGGCTGTGATCTGGCAAAATGGCTGCATTGCTATGAAGTTAGATGGCAAAAGCAAATACAAACTGAATTGCTACAAAGATTTAGGCTATTTCTAAAATGCAATTTTATAATTTAATGACATAAAATCTAATTTATTACACTGCCTGTCCAAAAAAAAAAAAAAAAAAAAAAAGCAGTGACCACCTGGATTTAACTAAGCAAATAGGTAAGAGCCTCCCATTGGATAGTTACTGCATAGATGATTATGTTTCAGCTGTCAACAAGTTCTTTGACCCTAACTGATGCAGTGAGTAGCTTCTCATTTCTGTTTCAGAAGGGTCAAATTATCGGCATGTAACAAGCAAAGAAAACATCCAATGAGATTGCTGAAACTACTAAACTGGGTTAACAACTTTCAAATGGAAGAACATCATGTGATCTGATGAGTCCAGCTTTATTCTGTTCCAGAGTGATGGAGCATCAGGGTAACAAGAGAGGCGGGTGAATGATGCACCCATCATACCTTGTGCCTACCATACAAACCTGTGGGGGCAGTGCTATGATCTGGGGTTGCTGCAGTTGATCAGGTCCAGGTTCAGCAACATTATGTATCCAAAGAATGAGGTCAGCTGACTACCTGAATATACTGAATGACCAGGTTATTCCACCAACTGATTTTTTCTTCCCTGATGACACAGTCATATTTCAAGATGACAATGCTAGGATTCATCAGGCTCAAATTGTGAAAGTGTGGTTCAGGGAGCATGACACATCATTTTCACACATGGATTGATCACCAAAGATTGAGAACCATTGAGAATCTTTATCTCCATGTTTACCACTTTGTTACTTGAAATTACACTTTTTAATAATTTGGAAGCTGATTATACCAATTATTGCAGTCTTACCCATTCCTAATATATACAAATGTTCAACAGTTAATTTAGTTAATTATCTTCTTCATTGCAGGAGAGAAAATCTGGACTGCAGGAGGTCCAGTAAAACACGTGCTCACACACCTTTTAAACAGCATGCAGAGTGGCCTTACAGGAACTACCCTCTACAGACTGTGAAGGTGATGGTCAAGTGATGTGGAGCTATTTATAGATAAACACTGAAGCACAGGTGAAATTGCTAAGTCAGGGTTTGGATACTTTCCCTTTTGGATTCTTGCATGTGGATCAAACTCACTGCAGTATTATGAGAATGTCCTATAAGTAAGTAAGATTATGAATATTCAAAATGCAAGATCATCACACTTTTTTAAGCTTAACGTTTGTTGTAATAATGCATACACTGGTCTCACTATGAATAATGGTCAAAACAATTGTAGTAGCAGCCAAGTGGCATTAAAACATGATTAACCTTAAAGCAACATTACAGTTTTTTGTTTATTTGGCATTATTTGATCTCCCTGCTCAGACACAAACTGGCAAACGAGTATCTGTGAGCAGACCTCAGTTTCACTGGTTACAGATGAAAACCTCATATCTACAAAAGGTCAGCTTTACAGGATGTACGAAAACGTTTTTGTTTTTAGCTCGACCTCGGCGTATTTTTCAGGTTATTCAATGCAGTTTGAAAGGTTTTCATAAGCCTCAAGGGTCTGCGATTTCTCTCAGCCTATAACCTTTCACTTAAGATCGAACTTGTTCATAAGCTTTTTACACGACAACAGCAACTGTTATATGTACTGTACATGTGAGCACTGTAAATGTTTGCCCTCGTGAGAGTTTACAAGACTGACACGTGTGTGTGTGTGTGTGTGTGTGTGTGTGTGTGTGTGTGTGTGTGTGTGTGTGTGTGTGTGAGCATGCAGGTGTACAGGCTATGTGAAAGATGAGACCTGATGACAGTCCGTCCACCTTACCCTTTGGCTATTTCTGTGTTGTGCTTTCCTTGGCGTGGGTTGCGTAATGATCTGGGAGATAGAGATCACTCTTTGTTTGTTGTCTCTATCAGCCATAACTGGGCCTTGGTGCCAGAAGGTCAAGTGTACAGAATAAGAACAGGCTTACACAACACACAGGAAACACAGACACGCCTTTGATGTGGAAAAAAAGGGATGTGTGTGTGCCTCTCAGATTGAGGGCGGTGATTGATTTCAGACAACAGAAATCTAGCTGTGCAGAAGTAGCCCTGCAGTATACCATTTCAGGAGCAAATGCTTTATATGGGGATCTTGAACTTGGAGCTGGTGTTTTAACAGTTTCCAGGGCTTTCATGCAATAATTCTGCTCTGAACAAGCACCGTATGGAGGATCATTGTTGTAATGTTCCTGAACGGGAAGCAGGTCAAATTAACTGATGGATGCACAAAATAAACTAATTTTTATAGATATTTTAGTAGAAATATGCTTCAAACAGTATCTTAATGTGAAGATTGGTTATAATTTCTATAACACTGGCTTCTTAAAGCATTTGGCAAAGTGTGATAGATTGTAGTAGAGTTTAGCAGAGCAAGGAAGGGCTAGATGGAGCCGAGTGGAATGATTTAAAGTTTTATGCTAGTGCTTGCTTGAGTTGCATATTGCAGCTTTAAGTTGTAAAAGGGTTAGGGTTAGGCTAATCAACCGCTTTCACTGAAAAAGCAGCAATATTGCCAGCTCCTAAATATCATGTATGCAGGTTGTTCACAGATATGTGCTTTTTTTTGCTGCCCTCATCTATTAATGTAATAGAATTAAAGCAGTTGTTAAAGTAAGTGTTTTGTCCTTGACATAATTTATTCTTAGTGCTTCATTTATTAGTATTCACACCTGTATGGAAGCTCGGTAGAGGTACATTTTGGCACTTAAAGCACAAGAAGGAACAAGCCTGCGTGGGGTCTTGGGTAGAATGCTGCAGGGATGGAGAAAAGACATAAATAAACATCAAACGAAAATGAGATTTACCTGTTTGATCATTAGCTTTCTGAGTCCTTACCTTCTAACAAGGACCAAGCGCTGGAGAGAAGGAAGTGGAAGAGACAGAAAGGGGAACGAGAGTGTGAGGAACAAGAGCTGAAGGCAGAATGTCCGCTAGGAATACAAGCAGTGCCTTTGCCAAATACAAAAACAGGCCTCTGTCTCGTCTTTCTTTATGCTCCTATTTTATTCCCTTTGTTAGAAGAACTCGTACAGGACTTCAGAGGAGGCTGCAATGAGCACATCAAAGCACACCGACAGATTGTGGCCCAACGGACACATTCGAAGTGGGCATTAATTTCTTTGTTGAAAATGTAGAAAAGCCAAGCACAAAGTGGGGAAATGAAAGCAGCTTCTTTCCTTTTGTTATTTTTTGCCTCCTTCTTCTTGTTTCACTGTTGTTTAAGCATCTTTTTCCTCTCAGAGCTTCCATATGTCAGAGGTGGTGAGGGTCGGGCGGCACCTTGTTTTTGTCAGATTCTCGTTTGGGGAGGTCCGTCCTCCTTTCTGTCTTTCTTTCTTGCTTTCTTTTTCTCTCTTGCTCTACCCTCTCGCTGACTCTTCTGACAAGCACTCTTTGAGTTCAGCCCACATGGCTCTGGGCAAAAATCAATGCCCATATGTGTCTTCAGCTGCTCTACACTGGACTGATGAAGGTTAGGAGAGAGAATGCAAGACAGATGAGCGAAATGCAAAGACTCTAAAAGAGTCTGATTACAGACAAAATATTCATCAAACTGTGCATCTGTTTACCAAAATAATGGGAGAATAATTAAATGAGAAATGCTCTCTTGACTCTGTTTTGTTTTTCATTCTTATCTGCCCCAGGTGCCTTTTTTGGCCAGTGATGGATGGGGCAAGGGCAGACTAGTTGTGGAAAGTGGTGGTGCACAAATTAAAGATTATTACCAGAGGATTCAGCCTGATTCATTCAGACCAGCATTCAATGACCATTAGCCTAGATATTGTTCTGCTAAGTTCAGTGACCTCGGGTGGTGAATCTCAGACGAGCTATTGATTGCCATCACAGTGCTTCATTATTTCAATGTCATGGTTAAGGCTACTCACTTGTTTAATTGTTGATTGTTGAATTGTAAAGTAGTGAGTGGGAGGCAATTGAAAGAGGTTGTTAAACAGTTTGAGTTTTAACAAAAGATTTTAAGGAGAGGCCAAGGCAAATGAGAGGTACAGAGTCTTACTTCATCTTTACTTCACTTCATTGTTACTGAAAACCTTGCATAGCAAACATGACGAGTATGAATGAATACTGAGGCCATGAGTATGAACTCTCACCGTGACTGAAACACAACCCATTCAGAAGTTGGTTTTCAGTGCTGCTCGCAACGACCCGAAGTTCAAGATTCAGAAATTCAACAGGCATCTGAAAATATTTCAGCGCAACCCCATCATCACAGGAACTGGGTGCCATTGGGCCTGGCAGAGCCCCTCAGGGCTGTGTTTTAGCCGGTTCTTCTTCTGGAGTAGCCAGCATTTCACAGCAGCTTACAGTACTCTTGCTGGTTTTGATGCCTTTCTTGCTCACTGTGCTGACCCTTTTAGAAATTCTGCAGAGACCACAGATACTTCCTTGGACTGTAGATGCTCCCCGGATCTTTTGCTTCATGTCGACCTCTTGGCCTCCTCTCTCCCGTTTTGATCTCCCTTCCCTAGCTCATCAGCCCCTGGAGGGTGTCAGCGCTGGCTGAAGGGGCTTCCAGGGGGCTTCAAGAGGCCTTTCAATCCTTCATCCAGGTCTTAGCGTTCAAAGACCTTGGCCAGTCATACAGCTGCACACACACACACACTTACACGCATTGGTTTAGAAGCTGCACCAGTACTATAAAGAAAGAAAAGAAAGAAGGGAAAACAGGAAAAAGGGTGCTAAGAGAGTGAAGGAAGCAGGAAGGAGAAAGTGTAAGAGCTGCTCTGAATTTTAGAATAAGATCAAAAAGAACTTGTGAGATATGGCCTTAGCCTGTCAAAATGAGATTAAAAAATGTCAAATGGGCCTGATGTACAGAATGCGAGTAGAATATAGTGGATATTCTAAGGCAACCTCCACCCAACCCTCATGTTTTAAATCTCCGGTCTCAGCTGAGTCCAGTTGTTTTTTTTCTCACTGTCTCTGTATCACTTTGAGTGACCCACCTTTGCTTTGCCTGTGCCTCGCTATAAAAAAGTGTTTGTTTTAGGTGCATGAATCACACACTGCTTTCAGCCATCAAAATGTGCAATAGCATAAAATACACCAGTGGCACTTCACAAGAACCTTGGCTCATTTTATCAAGAACAGGTGGGCACTCATGTTAAAGTTACCAGGAGGAGCAGTCTACCTGAAGCAACACTGGCGTTAGAAGGTGCCTGCTTACAAAGCTCAATGGCCAACACTCCTTCTGGTTGAAGGTGAAAACTGAAGCCACACTGAAGCTGAAGCTGAAGTTTTATTTAAGTTTGTATTGAATTTGTATTAGATCCTTTACCACAGACCCTGATTACAGCCCTATAATATAGTTATATGGTCCACAATATTGTATAAAGCTACTCTATTCCATGCACTTCCATCCGGGACACTGACGGCTGGAGTCTGGATTGAGAGAGCAGATGTGCCTTGCACCAGAGGAAATAGTTACTGGCCAATCAAGCGTAAAATGCCACAACTTACTGATGAATTTCATGGCGAAGTGATGGGCAGGGCAGGAGGCTTTGCAGCAGTTGCTACTCGGAGCTCTATCAGAAATGTGTATCTAGACCTGCGGACTCCTGGGAGGGTGATTTAGGAAGTGACAGATTGCAGGATAGATGAAAAAAAGGGAGATTGAATGTACACGAGTGTGTGAAAGTGTGCGTGCAGTGTGCTCGAGCTCTATGCAGATGTACAGTACCCTTTACTGCCTATTAAGTTCTGTGGGCGTGTTTGTGTGTGTTTGTGTTCAGTGGGATAACCGTGTGTGCACAAGGCTTGGAGGCCTTATCTAGATGTCCTAGTTATCGATTGGGCGACATGGAAGATAAGAAAAGGATGAGTACCCCCTCCCACCCATCCTCAACACCCCTTAACCCCCTTCACCCATCCACATATGTATTGCCCTACCTACCAGCCCTCCTCCCCCTGCTCTGTGGGATACACGCAGGTGATTTAAATGACTTTACTGTAACCTATTTACATCAATTCAACCTCTTTTTTTCAAATAGCAGAAGATTTCATATTTTGAAGAAATTTGACACTAAAACCAAGAACAAAGGTGGACACGAGTAAGAGTAAACTAAAACCTGTAACAATAAGCACAGCTGAACCTTCTGAAGTACATTTGAGGCAAAATGAGGTGTTCATAGCTAAAAACTAAGTTACAAACCCTCCCAGGTGCCGTTTGAATTTTTTAAGCTTTAATTTTCCATAACAACTGCACAGTTACTACTTTCTACTTCAAATGTAGTGACAACATTTGGGCAAATCGACAGAGGTCAAGCTAAACCTTTAGTTGCACATCATTGATATCTGTTCATTTACTGGTGCACCTCTTTGATCAAGATCAATAGATTGCTATTTGATAAATTACAGGTATATATAGTACAAGCAGCAGCAGGTTTAAGTTTTCATATTAAAAAATCTCAAACTTTCCAAGATCAATTGCCACAGCTGTACAGTTTTATGGAATAATACAATTAATGCATACGAAAAAATACTAACACAATTAACTTATATGCATTTTTTCCAGAAAGTGAATCCATTCCCCTGAAATATGTTGTTTCTATTTGTTCAATTGACAGTTTTTGTTGTGTGCGAAAGCAAATCTCACTCTTGTTAGTGATAGAAACCGTGAAAAGGAGTATCACTAACAATTACACATTGGTACAACTGTGACAAATTGCACCAGTGCCTGCACTGTATCTCTTTAATGCCATATGCCCAGCAGCAGTACAGCTCTGTGGGAAAAAAAACTCTAATCACCATTTTCTTTGATTAGTCAGGTTGGAAACTGGCATTTTATCCCAGATTGGAGATAGACTTTGCTAGAAGAATATGAAAGATGATGATGTTAGCAACACCTTTTGTGCCTCCTAGTATCCAGTAATATGTTCTTTGAAAATGTCGCCATGCTGGGATTCAGGGGCAGAGACTGTGCCACACTCAGACCAGTATATCTTTTTGTCTGATTTTGTCATAAAAGCACAATGGCAACAAGTTATGGATGATTGTATGATAATTCATCTCTGCACTTGCTTCCTGTAGCTGCCCACATCATGTTCAAAGCCCTGACTGTTGCCTACAAAGTGGTCAACTCAACCAGCCTACCTGAACTCCCTCATCCTGGTCTGCTCTCGCTCACTGCGCTCTGCCAGCAAACAACTTCTTCCAGTTGCCTCACCTCACCTCAAAAGATATCAGGCAAGACTTTTCAGCTCTGCGGTTCCACGATGATGGAACGACCTACCTACCTCTGCACTCTGAGCTGCCTCACTCTCAACTTTCAAAAACTTGTTGAAAACAGAAGTCTTCCGAAGCTTAGAAACTTAGATTTTTCTCTGCACTCCTTGCTTGCTTTGTACCTCACTTGTAAGTCATTTTAAATAAAACCATCTGCCAAATAAATACATGGAAATGTTAATGTAATTATATCCAAATGCATCATTACAGCAGGGCTTTATATGGTTAAATGTTAAAATATATATTATAAAATATAGGTATGTTTTATTCGATAGAAAATGTTCTTGAGCTGAGAATTAGGCAAGCTGTAAGTTATTGAGTGAACACAAAGGGCACACGGAGAATATACTGTACGGACAGAAAAGGCAGAGCACAGGTTGGATTATTGCCAAAGCGACTTTGAGATTGACAGATTTCCTAGTTGCATATAAAATGTAGCTGTTAGAGTTAATTCCAAGTCCTGAACGGGAGGTTTAAAGAGCAAATCACTGGCAGCAGTGGGGTGTATTAATGTGAAGGATAAAAATGTAAAATAAATGAGGATGGACAGTTAATAAGAGAGTTTAGAGGGTGCTCAGTTCAGACTGCCTGACCACTGTGCTCATTAGCTCATTGTTTTGGTTTTCTAGCCCACAGGCTCTGCTTTCATTAACATAGCTGTTTCTAGCTAAAAGCAGTCAGTGACTCGCTGCTGACCACTGCATATTGAACTCAACATTTGCCAGCAACAGAACTCCAAATGAATATGTAAATAGGCAACTCTCTGCTACCGCAGTCCCTATATTGACGTTAGTATTTTTTTGTGTTAATATGTCTGAAGGTATGTTTACAACTTATAATGCTGCCCTCAAGTGGCAAAAAGTAAGGCAACTTCAAATATGTCAATGTACACTCGTCAGCCACTTCATTAGGTACATCTGTGAGGTTATAATCTCTCAGTTTTAAAGTCCTAATGAAGAGCATTATAATAACAGGGGGTTTTAATGTTTAGGCCACACTATTTAACATCTATTTAACACCAAACAATGAACGTGACAACGATTGATATTCATCATTCAATAGGTTGCATGTTACAAGCTATGGCTTGAATTGGCTAATAAATTTATCATCTCCTCAACCTGAACCACAAAAAAGGGCCGCACAGACAAGTGCATCACATTTTAACTAATCGACTAGGATAGAACGTTGCTTTTCCACACAGCGACTGACAAATAACTAAAATAGTTTCAATAGTTTCTATCTTTTCAAAGTTTTGAATCATAAATTAATGTTATCAAAGTATTGGTATCAAAGTCAAACGTGACTGTTTGTAAAAATGGACATCGTGTTATGTTCATAAATTGGGTTGATACTGGATTGAAAGGAATGGATTGTGTGCTGTTTACCTTCCTTCATCTGACCTACGCGTGTGTGTACATTTATTTTATGGCATCAGTGATTGTTTTTATTTTTACTATCCTCTGTCTTTTGTTCCGATATTTTCACATAACACACACAAAAAGTCATAAGATGAGTTTGGGCTCAGTTGAGTTTTGCAGCCTCTTGCCCGACTTTACCACCCTCTTGCTCTTCCATATTCTCACTAACCAGTGTCTCGTTGCTTCTGCCTGAGTGTCTCTCTCTGAATGCGAAACTTGGTTGAACAATTAAACATTCTAATGATAGACCAGCAGTCAGTGGCGCTTTAAACAGGGACATGGAGAAAGAGAGAGAGAATGGCACAGGTATAATCCTTTGGTTTCTTAAATGTAGGTGAGTAGTGATAGATAGATAGATAGATAGATAGATAGATAGATAGATAGATAGATAGATAGATAGATAGATTAGATAGATAGATAGATAGATAGATAGATAGATAGATAGATAGATAGATAGATAGATAGATTTGTACAGTGATGAGGGTTAGTCAGTCAATAGCCCTGAGCAGAATCAACTCTGCAGAAGCCTTGACCACTTGACCAGACATCGGCTCTTCTACGCTGCCCTCGGGCTTCTCTCGCACACACACACACACACACACACACACACTACAGCACACACTCTAGTGTTTCCCATGCATTCAAGTGTGCGCATTGCCCACATACAGAATACACCTTTCCTCATCTCTGGAATCTGTGCTTTTAAATGAACTGGGTCAGATGTATAACTCAATCCTGCACACACACACACACACACACACACACACACGTACACTCCATCAAAGGCTTTTCTGATGTCTTACTAGGGCATTTGGTACTCCCAACCGCACCCTCCAAACAACCACCATCCAACCCATTTCCTTGTTCCATGCATCCCCTTGCTCCCGAGCTCCAGCTTCCCCACCCCACACACACATCTCCCGAGCTCAGCTTGCCCTGCAGCTTCACGTGAACAACACTGGTGCAACACTTTCACCACAACTGCCTCCACACTACAGCTCAAACTGGCCAATGTGAGCCTCCCCGCTCTCTCTTTATCCTTTCCCATGCTGCTTTTGTTGTTCGGCACTTTGAGAACTCATGTAAGCCCCTATAAAAAATGGATGCCCCCCCCCCCCCCCCCCTTCTCCTCCACTTTCTCCATCTCCTCCTCCTTCGCCCCTTATTCTGCTGCTTGATTTTTATGAAAAGAGGGAATAATCTGCGATCCTTCTATTTTGCCCCCTCTCTCTTCTTCTTCCACTTACTCTCTAACTGCGGTGCCACGATTGCCAATACTCACTATGAATCCCTCACGGACAAGAGGGGAGCAGGCAGAGCGGCAGACAAGAGACAAGAGATGACAGAGGAGAAGCAGAAGGACAGAAACAAAGGACAAAGGCCGGAAATAGAATTAAAAAAAAAAGCTTTATTGCTTTAAAGTGAGTTGTAAGGTAGTGCCAGTGTGCCAGGCAGGCAGCAGCCAGTCAGTCTGTCAGTCAGTCCCCTTGGCTTTAACAAGATAGATGCCCAGGGTTCCATTTGCATATGCTATTCAGGGCATGGCCGCACCATCTCTCTCTCTCGCTCGCTCTTTTTTTATTGTTTTTAATCAGAGGCGAATGTCAACAGAATAAATGAAGTTGCGCAGTGAAGTGAAATTTTTATCACATCAGTGGTGGTTGGGTGGGTGTGGAGGGGAGTGTGTGTGTGTGTGTGTGTGTGTGTGTGTTGGGGGTGGGGGAGTGGGGGGAAGAGGCATGATGATGATGATGCCTCCACACATACCTCACACTCCACACCCCTTCAAACACACACACACACACACGCACCAGCACCACCACTACCCCTACCCCATACCCTCCACCTTCATTCATCACGGGCCATATTGAGGGAGTGAAATTCAGTGGCAGTGCCAGTAATCAATGGAAGGGCTCCATATGGTGGGGATCAAAGGTGTCACATAGTGTGTGGTTCTGCTTTATTGCCAGCCAGCACTGTTAATTGGACAACAAGATCAGAGGCAATATTAAAATCCAATTAAATTGATATGAACAGATTGCCAAGTGATGTACACTAATGTATAATTGAGTATCAAGCAAATGCGAGTGGCCCGTCTCAAGCGCTGAGCTGCTGAATAAATGATGGGCGAGCCGTAGAGGACGGAAACAAGTTTGCACATTAGCTCCCCCCACCACCACAACCAACTCCCTCCTCCTTTCTCCTTCCCCTTGCTTCCCTCGCTCTGCAGGCCTCATGATTTTTTTTTTTACTTATTTTATTTATTATTTTTTTTTAGGAACTTGCTGACATTCTTAAAGGGACGTGTTTGTCCTGAATAATAAGAACAGAGAGGTGTAGGGGACTGATGAGGGCAGAGGAGGAGGAGAAGCTCATCCTCCTGATCCCAAGGGACGGGGGTGGGTCCGAAGTGTAACATTTTAAACGGCGTAATTCCGTCACACATACACAAACACTTCAGAGCCTTAATTTGAGTTTAATAAAATCTAAATGATTTATTGCCGTTTTTTTTTTTTTGTGCTAGAGCAAATGCTAGTGTATATCGTGGTGCTTTGACTAATCAGCCATAAACATGGGAAGCCTCCTTCTCGGAGGAGCAGCTCCACAATATGGAGTGCTCTTTAAGAAAAAGAAATAAATAAGCAGATGAAGAAGGATGCTCTGACACTATTTAACAGACCAACGAGGCCTAGTCCAAGGTGACATTCCCTGATAAGGTACACTTGGACTGTAGCCCAAAATAATCAAAAGTTCATCACCACTCATTCATTTATTAATTGAATATTTTTAGCCTTGATTTAATGTGTCGAGCTGTAGTGCTAATTCGTGACATTGGGAGGCTGATAAGGAGATTTACATTTCAAATTTTAATGGTATTTTGGCTCTAGCGATCACTCCCTTTTCTGGGGCTAATTATTTATTTCTGTTGTTTTGGTTGCTGTCCAGCATATGCTGTGTTATTTTATGTAGCCCCGCCACCCTCCCCCCGCGCCTCCCCTATTTCTTGCATTAAGCTGGTTTCCTTAATTAAGCGGGCATGGGGCTCATTAGCTGCTATGGCGATGGGGTGGCATGATGTGCCCGTCTCAGTTCCTGCCGGCGATGCCCGGACAAAGTGCCTGGGGAGCAGGTGCTGACAAGGTCGCAGTGGCAGCGTGCCATCTGGACTGAGGCTCGGGCCCCTTCGTCGCCTGGCTCTTTGTAGCTATAGCTGTGGCTAATGCCATCCACCAACAACCCTGACTCAAAGACATCAAAACAGTGCTCCGGCTCTTAGGAGATCTGTGGACTTAACAACCGCTAAAACAAAGGCGCAATAATTGGTTTTGGCGCAATCTGTCCTTCATTTGCCACTGAAGGAGCTTTTGTGGTTATTAAGTGAGCTCGGAACAGAAGGCACATTGAAGTTTTCTTCATTTAGCTGTGATGCACCTCAATTTGCATAACATAGATGTCCATGGCTGCATATACATATATGCATATATTACAATGATACATAGCTCTCTGGAATAATAAATCAATTAGAAGCTGTATGAAAATTACATACATACATAAATAAATATGTTTATATAGATTGTGTTCACTGCATATTACTTTATTTCAGCCTTTGTTAGTGCAGGAAATTAACTCAGTTATGATTTGGGAACATTTTTGTCTAAATTGTTAAACAAGCCTAATTTACCCTTCTAACTCATCCACCAACGTAGCTTTACAGAGTATATTAAGTCCAACACTGAATTCTTCTTGGTGGACTGCAGACGAGAGGTTTTTATCTAGAAATGACTACCTTATTAAAACCTTATTTAAGTTTTACCATATGAAAATAAGTATATTTGGTTAGGAAATAGCACCACCACACAGTAATGATTCACAACAACAGCACAACTAACCACTGTGATACCAGAAGCTACAAACTAACATGAAAAGGGTTAGCAAAACTGATCAACTGTAAGCATCAATAAATGGGATATATTGGTAAATCCCATTTGAAATGGCAGGTGTGAGGGGTCATAAGCTGCTATGGTGATAGGTTGGAATAAGGTGCATTATGTATATGCAGCATGAAGTAATTCTGCAATGGGGTTTGAAGGATTGCGTCAAGCTGTTGGACTGGGTCAGGAAGTGCTAAGTCATGTCATGTCCCATCGCAACAATCCAATATGTTCAGTTCTGTCTGGCAAAACACTGTGTAATTGGTTGTGTGATAATACTGTGTAATAATACACAGTACTGTTTAACTGTGTATTATCACACAGTACTGTGGTAGTTGTTGTAGGTAGTGACTATTGCTGAGTATAGTAAAGAATGTTAAAATAAACCTGGATACCCACAAAAACACAAAATATGTCCTGGAAAGAACATCTGGAGGAAGCTGGTTTGTAAATGCCATGATATACTGCACAGGACTGTCTAAACCTTCGCCACAAATGCTAATCAGAAATTGCCAAAGCGTGGGATTTGGATGTCATTCAAAACGTCAGAGAGCAAAAGTTTACGGAAGGAGATGAAGAGTTCGCAATTTGTCATTTGCCTCAACTTTGCTCTGCAATTTGTCATGAACCCGTAGGTTAGGTTGGTTCAGAAATACAGAAAAGGATTTGTGTTTCCTCCCTGACACCAGTGTGGTATCACCTCCCTTCCCAGCGAGCAGAGGATTGTCACACGGTTCTCAGGCTCTGACTTATGAATCTGCTTGTTGGGCTCTATTTGAGGCGACTGTTTCACTCTAGGTCTTGTTGATGACAAGGCCTGCACACACATAAAAACATCTATAACCCAGAAGGAAACCCATACTTAAGCACTGGTCATTCCCCACTCCCTCTCTTCCCCACATTATTTTACAACTTCTGCTGCCTCTTTGCCAGAGGCCTTGGCTGTCATTATGCGGTCCAGTGTTTGGGCTTGCAAGCTTTCACCCTCTGATTTGGTGAGCGGATACTTTCTTTAAAACACAAAGGTATAAAATGTGGTTTAATCGTCTTTGCCTAAACATAAAAACACTATGGTCATTAAGGGTCTTGGACCTTCCAGCAGAACACAGGCCTAAGCACCACATATGGACGCGACATGAACGCAGTCATGAGCGCTTATGTTTATTTTAGAGACTTCTTGAAGACCATTTTGTGGTCAGCCATGTGGTGCAAGGCCATTCATGAAAGGATGAATGAAAGAGCACTAACAGGCCTGTCGCACACAAGCTTTCAGAGTATATGGGGGGGAAAAAAAAAAAAAAAAGCAGGCGTCCTGTGAAGGCCTGACACACGGAGAGAGCCAAGTGCAAATGTGATACGAATCAGGATTTTGCGATTGTGTGATTATGTTCGCAAAAGACATGCAACAGGCCAGGGAGCATTTGATTTTTATGAATTTTATTTAGTGGGCTTGCATGCACTTCCTCGTTTAAAACAAAATAAATCAATATCTCTTTTGGATTTTTATTTTATTTTTATTTTTATTTTTTTGTCAGTCTGCCAACTTGAGCAAGTTAGTAGAATGAGTACACTCTAACTAAATCCCAGAGAGGTTGTAACACTTTAGTTTTTTGTTTAATTTATTTAGTTAAAAAAGAAACTAGTATGCCAAAAGTCCAAGAATTAAGAAGCAGAATTTCTCCTTTTCTCTCTCTTACTTTTTGCAATGTCATTTGATCAAAATGCCCTTACTGGTAATTAGAAGTACATAAGTACTTAATGTTCTTTGGCTGCTGATACACACAACAGTATTTGTGGCTGGTGTTTGCCTACACAGGGATAAACAGAGCAGAGGGATTTTCTTGAAGTCCCCTAATTTAATCCTCCAGTCCCTAATCTGGTGTGAACCCCTAAACCCTTACACACACAAAGGCTGACTGACATAATCCGTGGCGTAGAGAGATGGCCACTCCGTTCCCTCGCTCTTAGCTGAGAAAATCGCTACTGCATTCTTCACCACTTGCATTTTACATACTCATCATTCTTCTCTCTCACTGTCTGTCATCCCTCCATCTGCTGTCCATCTTCCCAAACAGGTATCAATATGTGAAGAGACGAGGCTTGAGAACTACAAGGCTTTGAATTGCACAACGCAGACACAGCACGGGCTGTGCTTCTTCCTTGTACAGTGCCATCAGAGACGTATATTTTCCTGTCACGCCATGTAATTTCCTGCTACATACAGTAAGAATTAAAACGGCAGAAACGGACAGCCCTGACAAGCTTGACTCCTGGCCGCCCCATTACTAAAATAAACCACATTATTTGGAGAAAATCCATGATTAGGGCTAAGGGAAAAGAAGGCCCCTCTGTTAGGGGGTGGGAGAGTGAGGTGGGGTTGAATTGGTGGAACAAGAATGAGCAGTGGAGGTGGAGGAAAGGAGGGAAGGTTGGTGGGTGGAGATGGACGGGTGGGGTGTGCTGGGGGGGGGGGGGGCACAGTAGGGGGCTAATTCTCCCCATGCCCTGCTGCAGCTGTGCCCCTGAAACTGACTGACAGAGCCCAGTGCGTAGGGAGGGAAGGGGGGGGGGGGGGGGGTTCCTGCATATGTCAGAACAGCGAGGGGCCTGCCAACTTCCTGTTACAGTTTTCACACTTTCTATAGCAGTCGATCTTAAACCTTCTCTCTGGGGAGCAGCGTTGAGGGCCGACATTCCTCCCTGTGGCCAAAAGGACATTTTCATACAGGTTATTTCTGAAAAAATAGGAACAAATACTACAGCTAATATGCACATTTCTCCACTACTGCAAGAGGGACAACATTTTGTGACATATTTTTGGAAACAGCATCTTAACCTGAAGCCTCTGAGTGGGTTTCTCCCTTGATTTCTGTACATACACCAACTACTAAAAGCAGTTTTACGGTTTGATTTTGGGACCTGTATTCCAACCCTCTCATCTCTCTATTGTTTTCTAATTAAAGCTACATTTAACATTTTTTAGCAGACATATGTTTCATAACATGCAGTATCTTCATGTGGTTGAAGCCCGCTGTGGCGTGGACTCGGACTGAACAGTCTGCCAGCATTCAATTCAAAGACGTTTGAGTGAGGCTCGCCCTTCTCACCAATCACAGACTTCCAATTTATATCTGCTTGATTAGTGCATTTTGGCGCACTCTCATTTGTTTTAATTTCATAACAACAAACGTCAAAGCTCAAAGTGCAGAGTTTAGCTGCTCTTCCCTAGGAATGAAGGGGAAGACTGATACAACTCAAAGATGGTGCCTCTTTCATTCATTCAGTTATTTTAACATTTTGACATATTGGTGAAAACAACAGATCAGAAGAAAATTTAGGAAATATTTAACCATCAGTTATATTAAAATAAAATGAAAAAGCTAGAATATGACTGAAAGTTCTCAGTTTGTTTATTTTGTTGGTGTCAGTGGCTTTGATGCTGCTGCGCCAGCAGACAGAAGCAAAGACAATTGCTCTGGCTACAACAGACTGGTAAAAGGCTTGCTGTATCTTTTTGGACACATTAAAGGACTTAAGCTTCTTCAAGAAGTAGAGTCTGCTCTGTCCCTTCCTACTCCTCGGCATTTGTACCCCTCCACCGCCTCTACTTCCGCTCCCAAACTGGAGACAGTGTTGAAGCTGTTCCTCCTAAAGGCCACAACCATCTCTTTGGTCTTTGTCACAATCAAGGTCAGGTGTTTGTTTCCACCCCACTTTACAAATCAGTCCAACCAGGGCTCTGCAATCTGCCTCCTCACCACCACTGATACACCACAAGACTGCAGAGTCGCCTGAGAACTACGGTTGATGACAGGACTCTCAATGTTGAACTGAAAGTCAGAGGTGTACAGGGTGAAGAGGAAAGGTGAGCGTACAGCCCCCTGTGGTGCTGCTGTGCTGCTGAGCACCTCCTCAGACTCACAACCTCTCAGCTGCACAAACTGTGGTCTGGCTGTCAGGAGGTCAGTAACTCTGGAAGATGTGGAGGAGTCAACCTGAGTCTTTATTGTATAGAACCACTGGAGAGGACAAAAAATATTATCTTCACAGTGCTGCCAGGTTTGTCCAGGTGAGAGAGAGAGAGAGAGAGCTGTGGAGTGGGTGGCATCATCTCCTCCAACCTGGGGGAGATAGGCGAACTGTAGTACATCTAAAGATGGTTGCCAGACTGGTCTGTAATCATTTAGGGCAGCTGGAGGCAGTGGCGTAAGACATGATGTCTTCCAAAGCTTCGGCACATGCTCCTGTCTCAGGTTGAAGAGGTGCTGGAGGATCCAACAGAGCTGTCAGTGAAATAAGTCTCTGACCTGTACTAACAACTACTGTACTGCACTAATCAAATTATCACATGGTACTGACACACTCAGTCAGGTACAAAACTTAAATTTCATCTCGATTGGTTATTAGAATTTTGACCAATAATTAAGAAGGTAGTAAGTTTCTTCTCAGTTTTTTTTTTCTACATCATTTCAAATCAATTTCTGTCCAACTTAGGAATTTTCAGTTCACTTCCCCTCAGGAAGTTTGTATTTCTGTAAGTTCACACCGACTTTGTTTCAGCTTCAGCATTTTTATTTCCAATTCTGAATTAATTTGAAGTTGTTTGCTCTATCATGGGAATAATAATAATTTTTCCAATTCATTTTCAAAAAAGATTCCACTGACTCTTGATATTACAAACTGGCATACTGACCAAAGTGATCTTAAATCAATAATTTAATATAACAGTGTGATCGTTTTCTAAGTTGTTACTGTGCTGCTGTAAAGTCAATTATTAAGCACAGCTGAGTTCGAGAAACACTCCAACACTCCACTCAAATAACTCCAAACGAATACAGCTGTCTAATTTGTGCTACAGCATTTGTGACCCACCTCACAGTTTAGCAGCCCAGAAGCTGTAAAAAGTAATTGTTCTACATTACTGTAAGTCTCTTCACGGCTGAAGACGCCAATCCTAATAAGATGGCCATTTTTATTCTTCTGTTGTCTCTCAAGTCTGAGGGAAACTACCAAAACAGTCAATTATTTGTGGAGACAACGTTAAGAAAAAGAAAATCTCACCCGAAAAATAATGTTTAATATTCGGCTTTGTTGAGGAGCTGCTCCTGTAAGGTGACTCCGGGTCAAAACTGTTGACGAGCCTGTGTGGCTATTTGAAAAAGGAAAACAGGAAACAGTGCGCCTCTCCTGTGGCGGAACCCAAAGCACAGTAACCTTATATCAAAGCTTGGCATGTAGCAGAGCAGCCAGAGAGAAGCACATTAATTATTGAGCAACATACGGTAACAAGCTGTGAGCAACCAGCTACGGCTTATTGTAAGGAAGGCCGGCACCTCATGTCCGATTATCTTTGTTAACCTCCTCTCTTTGTGAACTCGCTGGCAGGGAGAGAGCTATCCACCACAATTCTGTCTCTATTAACACACGAACGCGCACGTCACGGTTTTATCAGCAGCATGGATGTTTTTTCTTTGGCTTTCTATTATACTCCAACACAAACACAACATCCAAACACACCTTGTGAGACGCACACATACACACAGCGGAGTGGCTCAAAGGGCAAGTTATTGGCTCAAACAGCAGAAGAACATGTCAGCCTCGGGGGATTTTGACTGAGATAGCTGCTAGTGCAAAAAGGCAGTTTGCAACTGTTCTCTGAAAGCCTCTGTACTTCACTTTACCTGCTTCTTTGAAATCTGACCTGCTGCTGCCTGCTGTCCACTAGCTTCACTGAGAGTCTGAGAGAGGAGAAGGAGGTGAGATCACATCCTGAGACCCACAGCATGGATAATGGATGGATTATCAAATTTAGCTTCAACTCCTTTCAATATATCAATCAACCCATCTATTTAAAGGCATAATGTGGGATTTTATTAAGCTGATTGCTGTCAAATGTCACAAGGAATGCAACTATGTTGTAAGAAATTAAAAAGGTTTTAGTGCATTTTGCATGGAATAGCGATTGCAAAGTCTGTTCAAATGAGCAACTTGATCAGACTTGGAATTCAGATTGCATGGAGAACTTTATCTATAGGAAATATAAACAAGAGCAGTGTGCACAGCAAACAGTTACAGCATCCAACCTGAAAAAGAAAGAAACCACTGGTGCGCTGAACAACACGCTGTTTGTAGAGGAGGTAAGAAAAACAGCAACAGCTGATGAGAGAAGCACTGTGAGAGCTGTGAGGGAAAAAGCTCCAAAACAGTCAGTGACGTCGCCAAAAACCTCCGCAGGGCGTGACACCAGCAAAATGAGTTCACAGAAGAATACAGAAGCCGATATTCTTTCGTTGCACATTCATCTTGTGATCTTAAAAACAAACGTCATCAATGTACAACAAAAACAAATGAATTAGCTTTGTCATTTCAAAATGTTTGGATGGGACAGGATATCATTGCCAGCAGACTCCTGGTAGATACTTGAAATCCAAATGCCAGCAGAATGACAGGATGATGTGGTGAACCCATATCTACGTCACAGAAACAATGTGTTTTCTCAATGTCATTTGTATCGAGGCTGAGACGCTTTAATTTGCTCCAAACAGTGCTTTACTGGAGTCTGTAAGAGGTTCAAGAATTCACTCTGACTGCTCACTGTTTGTGGTCAAACAGAATAAGCCCTATGCTGCTGTGTGTGTGTGTGTGTGTGTGTGTGTGTGTGTGTGTGTGTGTGTGTGCTCAGCAACACCCGTCTTGAATGTAAAATGTAACTTTCTCTTTGCTTCATTAGAGAGTGGTGTCTCGGAGGCTCGGCAGACAGCGCATTGAAACACAGTGAGAACAACAATGTGTGGGTCAAGCTGAGAGAGACGAGGAGACTTCAATGGATAATGTTATTCTCTTACATTAAAATTTAACTGTAATTTACGATCATTAGCCGTTATCAATTATAAGAAGTTGGTATTTGAATTTGAGTTCACGCAAGGATACAGAAAAAGAGTTAAGAGGAAGAAAAAAGTCAAAAAGTTAAGAAAAATGGAGAAAGCATAAAAGCCAGTTAGCTAATAGAAAGACTGTAAGTATAAATCTGCTCTCACACACACACACACACACACACAGACACACACACACAGACACACACACACATTGTTGACTTTAGCTTGTAAAAGTGAATGAACTCAGAGGGGCTGACCGGTGTTGACCGCCCTTTGATCACACGGTGGTTTGTTTCCTCAGGTCCATGACCTCTGACCCCTGCCGGATAAAGATTGAGTGCTTCTTCAGCTCTGTGGTAATGATCCATTTAACACCCTTCAGCTGTGTTAGTGTGTGGCATGCCTCATATATATATATATATATATCTGTGTGTGTGTGTGTGTGTGTGTGTGTGTGTGTGTGAGAGACAGACAGTGCTGTTGCTAAGTACTTCAACCAACAACATGTAACCTTAGAGTTAACAGCACAAAATGACAGCTGACACAGGCCGAGCTCTCACTTTTATGAATTTTTCAGAGTCACATTTGACAGCCACTGAATGTGAACATGACAAGTATCAAGGGAAGTCACACGCGCCTCTGATAATATAATGTTAGTACTGTCACACGGCAGCCACGGCTCCGCACACGGAAAAGAACAAAAAACACACACAAAAAAAAAAGAAAAACGCCCCACAACTTTTCCAAGGCTTCCAACTTTGCATGAACCAATTTATGTATCCTCCACCACCGCGCTGCCTCCTTTTTTTTATATTTAATATCACATTAAAGGGGATTTTATTAATTAGATAGAAGGAGCCAGAGTGCCACACATTCAGCCTCTGCTACTAACATTTGATGTGATTTCTGTTAAAAAGGAGCATTCCCCCATGTCGCAAATCCCCATTGCCATTCCTCCACAAAACAAAAAAAAAAAAAACAAAACAAAACCAAAAACAACGGCAAACAACAAAACAACAAAAACAGCGACTGAGTTAAAGTGGATGCCTCTCAGTAGGGGCCGGGGCCAAAGTCCCCTTTCAAGTACAGTTGCAACAATTATCTTCAAAGCCAAGCCAAGCGGGAACCTTTGTTTTCCTCCCAATCCACATGGCTTGAACCTGACCCTGTTTCTTCAAGCCTGGTAGAGGATAACATGTTCCTACAGTTTGATAGCAAAAGTACATTTTCTTATGACTTATTCATCTTTTTTCCCTTTCTTCCTCTCCTTAATTTATAATTCATTTGATCTAAAATTTCATTAATTTTCTAAAATGTTCCAATTGGGGCCTTGCTGTGCCCGAGCAGAGGGGGGAGGTTTTCTTTGTCCAACCCTCTTTTGTAGTCGGCTATTATTCTTTTATGTAGCAGCCTTGTAGAGGTTATCGTCTTCTGAGGGCAAACAGCACTCGCTGGAAAAGTTTTAATCAGCTTTAATGAGTGGGGTCAGTGCTGGAACCAGAGAGGGAGAGAGAGAGATAGACACACAGAGAGGAAGCTGGAAGTGAGAGGGAAAGATAGCCGGGCCTCTGAAACATGTGGACATTTTTCTATCTCTCCCCGCTCGCGCTCCTTCTTCTGATAGCCAGATTTAGCTCAAATTGCGCTGGCATCTTAAGCATGGGAACAGATTATAGATAACGAAGGAGAAATTCATTTGGAGCCTGCTATCTTCAAAGTATCATTCCAATCAGACACTACAAGACTGCAATTACGTCGAAGGTGAAAGTTAATTTTTTTCAAGTCGTCCGTCAGTGGCCAACAAAATATTTCCAACGTAGGGCGTGACGAGGGACAGTCGTGTGAAATCCTCAACCTCAATCTGCCTTAAATTCTTCCACAATGATAAAGCTAGTTTAGTCTTTCTGCTCTGACAATCCCTGGCTTTTTATCATTCCCTGGAATCCTCACTTATCTCTATTTTACCTTCTAGTCTTTAAGTTACCTTGCCTTTCTACACTTGGTTTTTATCAAATGTTACCAGCCTTTCTCCTAGCTTTAGCCTTGGACTCTAATCTTCTTCCAGGTGATAGTCTAAGCCATTCCATTATTAGCATTTTACAGTCAAGGCCAGCTCGCTCATTGTGACATATTCAGTGATATGGCATACTTTGTTTAGATGGAAGGCCGCTGCCGACCAGGATAGCAGAAATAGGACCTCAGAAATGAGGGGATCCTCATTAAGGTTCATTTGTCTCTATATGTTGCACTTGAGTACTTTAATAGTAGAGCTTTACATCACATGCATCACTAAACAGGGCTGTCATTGTTCAAGTTACAAAATTACAAACTTTTGTAAATTGTAATTTTGCATTATTTACGAAAAACAACAAAAGGTGTCTTACTCAGGGAACCACAGACCTTTAAAGCACTTTTAGACTTGATAAGTCTATTGGAAGAATGGACAGCATCCTTCCAGAAAGATTTGGTGGTGGTAGTTGGCTGTATTCAACATATGGCTTCAAAATCTAACTTTACAGTTCAGTTTTCCATTTGATTTCTGTCTTTTTTCAACTCTGAACTTTGTAAACAACAATAAGATAGCATGCTGATGTTAGCATTAAAGAGTTGCTGATGCAGCTGCAGGCTCTTAGTATTTTTTTTTTTGCCTCCAAGATGCAGTGAAAGGATAAAAACTGTGTCTTAGGTAATGCATTATGTCATGTTGAAACATGCAAAGTGTTGCATTGTTGAATTGTTTACATTGAAGGCCACAAAAATAAAATAGTGACTGAAGGAACAGGGTAGGATGGCGTCATTTAAAAAAAGTTTAAATGGTAGAAATAAACTTTACTCATTTATTTCAATGACCTCTCATATTTACTTCAATTGTTCTCAGTTTTTGTTTTATATATGGAGCTGTATATGTATTAATACCTTCAGAACTGCAATTCTGTAAGTAGTCTTGCAATTAATGTAGTCTTTAGTCTATTTCAATGACAAAGCAAATATCTGATCTATTTAAAGATGTTGAAAATGTGAAAGTGCAGTGATTTCAGAGGCTTTTTGATGATTGCCTGCTTTGGAGTGTGATGTCCTTCTTGCAACTCAGCATCATGGGGCAGCCTGGTGATTTTCCCCAAAATAAAGTTCACATCATGACCATGTTCATATTGTTATGCAACAACATGTAAACAGATTAAAGAACCGACCTGAACTAAAACTTCCCTTTGCTTTAAAGCGGATGCAGCAGTTTGAGGTTCACATCGTAACATACAAATGTTTTCTCTGTTGCTGAATCTGTGTTGCTAACTGACGCTCCATAGAAGATGTCATATCCCACTATGAAATTCCACCTTCTCCAGCTCACCTCCTTCACACCATGAGGCCACAAAGCTCCACTGATCTCCCTCTTGCCAGCATTACAGTGTTTGCTTCTTTTGTATGTCAAGGGAAAAGGCTAGTGTGTGTGTGTGTGTGTGTGTGTGTGTGCATATGCTTGTGCCCATATCTCCATCATCCCTATTATCTCTTTTCCCACATTTCCAAATGTCACTACATCTTTCTTGCAAATGTCTTTCTGTGTGCGTGATTTGTGAAGGCAAGTGTGGCTTCTTTACATGTATATCTATATGTGTGCGCCAGCTTTTTAATATTTATGTATGTACATGTGCATTTGTGCACAATTTCCCACAGGTTGTATGAGCATAGCATAGTGAGATAGCACACGTGTGCGTAACAAAGTTCGTGAGGCAGGCCGGCCTCACCACGCTCTCAGTGGTACTGGAGCCCAAGCTCACAGGGCCGGCGCTTAGCGCTTAGGTGTTGATAAGCGGCCACGCTTCAAAGAGTGCTGAGGACTCAGCCCTGTCAAAGCTGGACAAATTCCCTGCTAACACCCTGAGCCTCGCTGCTCCAACAGTTCAAAGAGCGAGTGGGAGAAAAGCCAGGAATGGAAAGGCAAGAGAAAGGGGCAGGTATAGTACACATTACAGCCGTTTACAAACCAGCAGTTTATTGAAGGACATGATGTTAAGTAATTAAGTGGATGTTAAACTCACATTCATTTGCAACCAATTACAGTACAGTATTAAGTTAAAACTATAGTACTATATGTAACTTTTTTGCAGGTTTTTTATTTGTGGTAATTTGATGATGATTCCATAAGGGCTGTTCAAAAAGTGGTTGAACTAAATGCTAGAAAACCACAGTGGAGCAGGGAGACAGGATGAGAACACATGACGCATCAATATCCATAGATTCAGGTAGAAATCTAAAAATCCTGTTTGGGTTTATTAAATTAAAATGTGTCAGTTAGCTCCCACCAAACTATCAACTGAAACAACAATTAGATGCAATAGGAGAATAAAGCCTGACGCGATCGTGGAGAACACTTCACGTTCACTCACCGCTTGATTAGATTGTTTCAACCCCTCACTTGAAGTCAGTGCCTGTTTTGTCTAATGGGGTGTCGTAACGAGTGCATGTGTCGTCTACGTGTAGTGATACTTTTTAACTGAAAAACCTGCACTGCAAACTCCAGCCGCGCAGCTGTGATGTGCAGATGTGGGCATTTCTCAGACAAAGAGGGTGCCATAGAAGATGAACACAAAGGCTGAATTACGCCCCTTCTTCTACTGCTGCTTCACTTTTGACCAATCTCTTTCTTAAACCGGGTCGCTAACAAGTCTCCACACATTACGGAAGTGCAGTAAATAACTGTGTTTTCGCCTGTGTTACCACTACAAACAACCTGTGTGTTCGAAAACTGAGTTCCTTGAAACTAGATCTAAGTACAGTTTTGAAATATGACTCCTTGTGCATTTGACAGGTGATCTGCGGGAAATTCAGCGCAGGAACACGGATGTAATGAGCACTTCAAGAATATCACAGATTACCACTTGTTGTGGAAAGAAAACAGTCAACACAAAGGTACACTTTTATAAAAGTATCAGTTCCAGGAAAACTTAATCATGCCAACAATAATGGAACTATACAAGAAATAAGTTAAAGCTAGAACTGGCCCTATTTATTACGGTAGAGCTGCAGTAACAGCAAACAGGCCACAGCAGGAGCTCAAAATAGTCTTCTATGTCTTCTTCTGTAAATGCATTTAGTTTAATGCAGACAATACACAATGCACAAATAAATAAAACACACTGGATCCATTCATAAATTGAGCTCCAGCTCACCATTTGTTCCAGCGGTGGCTACAGTAGCCTGCCCCCCACAAGACAAATCGCTCCAGAAGCACACTGAAAGGAACCAGCAAAGCTTCATCTGTTGGAACAAATGAACATTTGATGTGTGAAGTTACAAGAAAAAAAAAAAAAAGACAGGGCTAAAAAAAAAAAAAGTGTGGCCTCAGCAACTCCACTTTTTTGTCGTTGGCATTAGTTTGTTCTGGAGAACAACAAATGATTCTCACATGCTCTTGTGAGAATTTTTTCTTTATTTTATCTGCCTCTCAGACATTAATTATATATTTGTATATAGAATATGCAAAAAAGAGCTGAGGAATGTTGGGGAAGGCAAACAGATTAAAAATTAAACAATGCAGAATATCACTCTGTTACCTAAAGGAATGCAGTACATCTCTCTAGTTTTTTTTTTTTTTTTATCTTTATCTATACTCCCTCTCTCCCTTGCTGCTTTCATTTGTTTTCTTCTCTCCTCTTTTTAGTTGGGGATTTCTTTAAAGCTGTCTGCTCCGCAGGCACGCATGCTTCCCGGCCCACAGACAGCAGCAGAGTGTGTGTTCTGCATATGCCTGTCGTTCCTCTAAGTGTGTGTGTGTGTGTGTGTGTGTGTGTGTGTGTGTGTGTGTGTGCGTGCGCGTGCAGCAGCATCCAGGCTGTTTGTCATGGCGTAGGCTGTTTGCTGGGTCAGTCCAGATAAACTAATGTGTCAGTGCAACAGGGCTCTGCCGCTGACCAGAGCGTCTGCAATATGCAAAGACTTTGAATTATTTCTCTGCCCTGTGGCTCCCCCGCTGAATACCATCCAAAAAGTAGAAGAAAAAAAAGATGAGAGGATGGTGGGGAGTTGGGGTGGGGTGGGCAAATGGAAGACGGGGATGAGAGAACACAAGTGGGAATAAAGAGGGACGGAAGGAAAAAACAGAGTGAGATATTGGAGGGCGGTGAAAATATAAAAAAGGGAATATGGTAATGGTCGAGAAGGAGGGAGCTGCCATCGAGAAGGAGAGGAGAGGAACAAAGGAGTGAGGAGAGGAGATAGAGCGCGGAGAAATGGACAAGAAAAATGGAGGTGGGGGCCAGTTTGTGCCAGTGTTTGCCCTCAGGAAAAGCATTAGCCAGCCTTTGAAAAAAGAAAGAGGGGCCTAAGTGGCAGAACTGAGACTAACACTCACAAGGTCGCAGGGTCACCGTGATGGCTTTGAACGTATGTGTATGATCACGGGCAAATGTGTGTGTACCAAAGCACTTAGTAGTACATCAAAGCCCAGAAGCAAAAAAAATAAATAAAAAATTGCAGCCACATGATGCGCTTCCCCACTTTTGATCAGAAATGAGACTTTTTAATATTTAAATATCAGAATGCTGATGAGCAAAATATTAATTAATGTGTGGCTGAAGTAAAAGCACCATGTGATAGATGGTGCTACATATTGCATTGTGCAAACATTTCACCATCAACTACCAACTATAGGGCAACTCATTTTTAACTTCCTTCCTGTGTTTCTAGTTTGGCGCTGCATTGATATTAATGGCGTGCCACTCCCCTTTGCATTCCCTACACTTTAAAGGTTGAAAAAACACCGTTCAAACGATGTGAAGACAGCGATCTGACAACAATCGATGGATAAAACTAAAATACGACGCAGACGGAACAAGAGAAAAGTGGAAAGTTTATTTCACAAAAGCGACCTTTTAACCTTTTAAAATGTTGTCAAAGTGAGGTTTTGGGTGGTTTTTCATCCTGAGAATAAAACATGGGGAAATGTTGAATAAAACCGTCTGAAGACGGTGAACATACTGCAACATATCAGAGAATCAGCTCCGACCCAGAAATATTCATCCTGACCTTCAAAACTCCACATTAGTCAAAGGGAACTGGCTCTTTAACCTAAAGTTACTGGAAGTTTTTATATCCCAATGACCTCGAAAGCACGTATTTGTGTGTACATGCCTGCACCCCCCCCAACCCCGTATCAAAACACACACAATACCCTAAACACACACCAACACACAACCATACTGATGCTAGTGATCATCGCGGTCTTCTGTTTTGTCAAACCTCAGATTCGGCCTTTTTGCCTCTAGCTGACAACTGTGTGAGGGGAGATGGGGTTTTTTTTTCTCCCTTCATTTCTGGCAAAGGATCAGTCGAGCCGCACAGTGGTGTATTAAAATGTCAGCTTAAAATGAAAATAAACAACTTAGGGGTGGAAAAAGGTTTGGCGATACCGCTAATATCAACCCCACCCCCGGACAGACATGGTATGGCCCTGGGGCAGAGTGGAGATTGACGTGCGGGGAGGCTGGATCTCACAGCCGCAGGGGAGGTTCCCTGTTTGAACGGCAGGAGCTTTAGGTCTGAGTTTGAGAATAAACAACGATAAAGCTCAAAAAATGCAATAGACAGCACAGTACAGTTAGGTACCAGTAATTTATTTATTGCAGTGTCTCTTCCATACAATTGATTTGGTACTATAATTCCAAGTGCGTTTAAGTTATTTGATTTAAAACCAGGAAATCTGGCATTTTTTCTAAAATGCAAAAAAAAAGTTTTTTTTGTTTTCATTTTTTCACTGATCCACAACATAGTATTGTGTAAATAGATGCGACTTTAGAGTATAATGCTGCAACACACTCAGTAAGAGTGGGGACAGAGGCAAAATGAGATGGAAAAGTGTGTTAAATATTCAAGTAAGACCATTCTAGTCTAATACTTTCTATTGTAAATAAGGTCTGGGACTCTGGGAAAATCTCCACTGCTTAAAGCCGAGGTTGGAAACTACTGTTAGATGTGAATGTGGCCACATGTGCTCGGGTGTACTCTGGAAAACTGAAACAGAGAAAACTGTCAAATTCTTTTCTTTGTACTTTTCTCAGATACACAAAGGTGGAAATGAATTTACAAACCTTTTATTGTATTTTAGAAAAAGTCACAACTTCTCTGGAAATTGCGGTTTTAAAGCTAACCACTACAGAATTAGTCTTATTAGTGGAAGACAACTGTTTTTTCTGCTCTTATGGTCGAACAACATTTAACTGTTGGTTATGCTTTTACTTTGAAGCAGCTAAGGGGTTTATTTAATTATGGCTAAGTGAGCTAGCATAATGCAATTGGATTAAATCAGTACATTCTGACATTTGTTTGTCCTGCATTTTCAGCAGATTGTTTTTGAACAGTGAGGTGAAGAAGTCTAATATCAAAGCAAGCAGGACCTTCCTCCCATCTACTGTACTTCAAATCCCCGGGCATGTTCCATATGTTTGTGTTTTCATTTGACTAACTGTTGTTAACATGGTCACCTTTGCTATGGTCTTAATTACCACAGAAACTACCATCAGATCAAACGTACTAACTTCCTGAGGGCGACACGATGACCTTTGCCTCCAGATTGCCTCCAGACATTCGCCATCATCTCACCAACACACTGTGAGATGCACTGTGAAACATTTCGTTTCCACATCCTAATGCCTGCTCGCTCTACCCTGCACTTTCTCCCTTCCTCCTATTGTCTAAATATACGATTAACTAAAAAAAGGCATCATTTGTTTGGCTTGGTGCGGTCCCCGAGCGTGTTGTTTTGGCCCTGTGTACAACACGGAGAGTGTTTGTTGGCATTAACTAGCACACGTGTCGAAAATAAACACCTCACTCGACAACGCTCCATTAATAACACGCCTTCGCTTTGTTGCCTGCTTGTTTCTGCTGCTGCTGCGTTTTGTTACTTCGCTGTCTTACTTTGCTTGTCTTTTGTAGTGCCCGTGTGTGTGTGTGTATATGTGTGTGTGTGTAGCAGCTTGTGCATATGTGTGTAGGATGCTCTAGTGTATGCGCGATTGTCTAGTTGCACCTTGCTTGTTGTATTAATATAGAGATGTAAACAGATAGGAACACACAGACACGCACAATCGAGATGATCAGATTATTATACTTGAATTGTAGGAAAGAACAGCGTGTGTGTGTGTGTGTGTGTGTGTGTGTGTGCATCAGCATTGTTTACCCACATGTACACAAAAAACATGTACTGCATGTGTGTGACAATACCATCAGATCCAACAAAGAGCATCCAGGAAAGTGTGTTTTATATAGTCTTATATGTGTGATTGTGTGTGTGTGTGTGTGTGTGTGTGTGTGTGTGTGTGTGTGTGCATTCATGTTAACCCAAGCTGGGCTATTTTAGGTGGCTGGCATTCAAGAAAAAACAAGAAAAAACCTCCCAGAATGTCACAAGAAACAAATAACCCTTGCAAACCCACCAACCCCCCCTTTGAAACACGGAGGACATAAAAAAATCCCAAACAAAACAAAAACTTTCCTCTCATGAATATGCAAATATATCACAGAGGAGTGAGTGCTTGTTTGAAGAAGTGCTGCTTTTGTTTCTAGCAATTAATAGCGCAAACAACTGTTCTCTGTCTTCCTGTCTGTCTTGCTCCTCCCGTCTGTCTGTCTGTCTGTCTGTGTGTCTTTCTCACGTGGTCCATGAATATGGTTAGCAGACTCAATACAGCTCTCTCCTCACCCAGCTCCCTGGACGGATTGAGATTAGCAATGGAAATGGAAAATACATAATGCAATAATAACAATTCTAGTCAGATGGATGGATTTGGAATAACCAAAAATTCAGAAATGAAAAAAAAAAAACATGATCAGCTTCTGAATTTTTTTAGAACTCATATGTCTGCAAAGATGATGTTCAAAGTTTCCAAGTAAAGATAGTTAGTATATCTAAACTGCTGGGAGGACAGGTGAGTCTTCTTTCCTCAGCTCAAACCTCGTCCTTACTTCTTTCATACTGCTGACAATCCACCATCAGGAGAAGACTGTGCGACCTTTACCTGGGCTCTGCAAAGCTTGTTGATGGCATCTCTGAGCAGGTTCAAACCTCTAAATCAGATCTACCCTACCTAATAATAAATGGCAATGCACTACTACAGAGTTTTTACTGTGAAGGACACCTTGACATCAGGAGGAAGTGGGAATTGGGTATCTGTCTTCAAATTATTTGGAAGCTAATTTTCCAGAAGGTGAGTTTGCAAATCAAGATGTGAGTGGAGAATTTACTCTAGCAGAGCAATTCTAGACAAGTGTGCGTTCATGAATTGAATATTTTCAAACTTGAGTAAATGATATATGAATAATATTATTTTATTAACCCGCCTACATCTGTCTCTTTGAGTTCAGTCTGAATGAACCACACTGCTAGGATTAAATAGGAATTAAAACTTGAGCTCCAGAGTAGTGTCGTTTGCAATCTTAGGCCCCCAAAATCGAGCCGAAACCTCGCCCGACAGAATCAATGGACCTCTATCCTGAGTGTTCATATTTTGATAAATAGCAGAGGGGGCGGGGGGGGGGGGGGGGGGGGGGGGGGACGTGCCCTGTCACATTTCACAAAAAGCTGAGTGCTGAGAGATGAGGGCATCTGTCCGCCCTGCACAGGCTACTCCTCAAATATTAATAATGATAATGAACAAAGGCCTGACCAGGGCCCAGCGCCTGCATTCCCTTATTAGAATAACCCCCGTGACTCTGTGTGACACACACACACACACACATGCACTCAAGTGAATGTGGACACGGACACGAGCGCATGATAATATGCACATATATGCACACTCAAATGTATTCAAGCCAACAAAGACATATTATTCAGAAGATGGATAATGTGAGAGCACGCAAACACACGCGCAAACACACACACAAATGGGACAGACATGCAAATGGACACCCACTGGGATTGAAAAGAGGATTCCCCTCTGGCCAGAGAACCCATACTCTTCATCACCCCTACCCTCCCGTACCCTCCTGACCCATGTCACACACAATCAGCTTCCCAGTCCAACACACAAGCACTTCAAGTCTCCTCGTCTGTTTCCAACACACCACATTACCCCTGTGCACACACTGTATCTCTCCTACGCATCCAGGCACACACATTGAGACATGGCGGGTGCCCTGGCTCACCCCTGGACCCCGTCGGTCATTAGTATGGAGGCCTGTCTGTGTTTGTTTGGCTTCTAATGGACCATTTAAATGCAGAATATTCACAGCAGACAGGGCCATCCTCAGGGACAGCGTGCACAGAGGCCTGAATATGCTTCGGCTCCATTATCCTGGAGGAAGTTATCCTTATTATCATCACACAATGCCACACTGACTGGCAATGAGTTTGTGCACTCTGGCCCTTGGCTGGCTCTCTCTGCTCTCCACGTACGTCTGTGGATGGAGGCTTCCAGGTTTGACCACCACAGCCAACTGCACCTGCAGCACTCTTTACTTTTTTCTGTTGTCTATTGCATTTACCGGACGACGATTGTATATATTTTGTTGAGGTGAAACAGTTTACCTGAGCACATAAAAAGAGGATTCAGATTCTGTTTTTGTTTTTGTTTGTCCTTCTTTTCCTGACGACTCGATATATCATGACATTAACTTTACCTGCCTGTTCTAATTCTGTCTCATTTCGATGCCATCAGGCCAGTATGACATGCGGAACCCAGGTACGTCACTACTTGATCCATAGAGCAATGATGTACTATGTTAAGCCGAAAATTTCCCACAGAAGGCAGACATTGGAGTCCAGTCTGACTTTTACTTGAGTATTTATTCTCATATTATTTTACTAATTGATTTAAAATCTAATTAAAATAACTGTAGATGAGCCAGTGTTATATAACCTATGTGTTTCGGATGATACTTAAGTACTTTAGCAGAAGATCACAGTGTTTTATGATATAACCATAACCTCCTGCTGTGACTGTTGATAAAGGGGGCAGATGTTTTTCATTTAGTAATTTCATTAATGAAATTAGAAATTAGACAGTAAATTGGTTATCATAACTAACTATCATAACTTATAATAAGCGTGTACTAGAAAACTACAACTGGGGCTTGGATGTGTTGGAAATATGCTGAATATGTTTGAAGTGTTGCCCACATCCTTCTAAAGGCAAACATGTTTACATAGGCCACAGTTAAAGGCAAGGTTAAAACTGCATTATAGAGAGGTGCAGCTTTATGCACAAAGGCGTTACGTTACTGGTGCAAGCTGTCTCTCCTCAAAAACAGTCTCTTCTACACACAAAGAGTGACAGAAGTAGTTGTGAAGTATGAAAAAAGAAGTTCATAACCTGTGTGCTTTAACTTCACTCCAAATCCAGAAATCAGGAGGGTGTGGGGAAACTGGGCTACAGAACAAATTACTTTTAAAACAGTGTCCCAATTCAGTAATTCATTAAAGAAAATTTGCTATTATTAGGTTCAGTTTAACACACGACTGTGAAAAAGAATAAATGAAGATTAGGTTGATCACAGAATGCATGGGAACATCAGGGTAGAGCACTTATCAGGGAATATTATTCTCCTGGTGTGTTTTGGTTACGGCATTCAAAGTCTATCCATCAAACGCTAAACATAAGCTGAATCCTGCTTTTTATTATTCCTTGCTACAGGCAAACACATCTACTGATGCAGGAAAAGTCTGGCCTGTCATTGTTTAACTTGGTGTGGCCATTTCTGTTTGTGTTTGTGGAAGTTTCAAAGTTGTGAAGCATCACAGCGAGCAGACTCACGGCAGACTGTCTATCTTTGTCTCTGTCTTTCCTCACAGTTAATCTTATAAAAATGAGAGGGACTTTGGCATGTGGCTGAGCCGAGTGTCATCCTTTGCCACTGGCTGTAGATTAGCATAATGTTCTAGGGTTTAATGTGTGTGCCAGTAAATTGTGTGCCTGAGTGGGCGTTTGGGTGTGTGTATGTTCCTGGGTGTGATACATACGCGCATGCCAACATGCACTGGGGTGAATAAAAGTATGTAAACTCTTGGAATTAACAACTGGTATCTGTGGATCAGACCTGCACATTGTTCAGGATGAATTTTAGACCATACTTCCTACAGAACTGCTTTAGGTCTGTCATATTCTTTGGATGTCTCTCGTGGTTGACTCTCTCACATTATTCTGAAGAATTAGAATTCATCTTTTCCCCAATCACTGTAAGCTGGCCAGGCCCTGATGCAGCAAAGCAGGCCCAAATCATAATGTTTCCTCCACCATACTTCACTGTTATGATTATGTTTTCACGATGATTTGCAGTGATCTTTACAAATAGTTCAATCAGTCCACAAAGCATTTTGCCAATACTTGCTGTGGAGTGTCAGTGTGCTCTTTCACAAACTTCAGATGCGTTCTTTTTAGCAGCAGCTTCTTTTGTTGTGTCCTGCCATAGACACCCTGCTAGTTCAATGTTTACCACTTCTTGGTAGAGTAGCCACATCCGGCACAGGCCAAGTTGCGCCATTACTGTAGACTGGTGAGTTTCTGTCTTTGACATCACTTTGTAACCCTTTCCATGCCAAACAACAATTCTTGATTGTAGATACTTTTGATGAGCCATGGCTAACATAAGCATATTCTTCTTGTGCTACATTTTTTCCTGTCAGTCGAAGCAGCATTAGTCGACACCTCCAAACAGATTTTCTTAACATATGCCAACACCTGACTCCAAATAGTTTTTTTGAGGTCAGTATTCAAAGGGTTCACATACCTTTTCCACTCGCACTGTGAGGTTTTTATGATTGTTCTCTATAAAGACATGAAAGATCAGAATTTTTTTGTTATTACTTTAGGTACGTCATGTTTGTTATTGTCCTTGACTTAGAAGAAGATCAAATCACATAATATGACAAATTAATGCAAAACCATGAAATTCTGAAAGATTCATATACTTTTTCTTGCCACTGTATGTGTGTGTAAGTTAGGTGTTGAAGTGTGCAAATGAGTACGTGCATGTACATTTTCCTGTCACTGTGTGTGTGTGGTACAGTATGTATGCTCAGTGCTCTCTCGGGAGCGGTGGTGGTGGTGGAGAGGGAGGGCTGGAGGGAGGCTGCTGGCCCAGCGGGAGGCTCCAGATGTGGGACTACTGAGCTGACAGGCCTGGGCCCCTCTGGGCGTATATGTGCCAACCACAACCTCTCTCGCTTTGCAGCAGCCCCTTCTGTGGTCTGGTTATGCTGTATGGACAGAGGGAGAAAAAAAAAGAGAGAGAAAGACTTTAGGTTATGAAAAATGAGAATAAAGAAAGAGGGGAGGTGGAGAGAAGGCAACCAGAGAGAAAGTAGTGTTTTAACATGTAGAAGCTTTTTTCTAGGCTGACATGTCCTGTAAGTAGAGACAATCCAGAACCCTAAAAAGTGGGTAGTGAGTAAAGAATGACTCCAGAACAGCCTGGGAGATCCTGTGTTAGTGAATCAGTAGGTTATGATTTGCTTTTAACTGTTCTCCATGAGTCCACAATCATAATAAACGCAGAGCAGCTGACGATTGATTTTTGGTCATTGGATCCAAATATTAAATAATCATCATTAATTGCTTATTTTTACTGAATATGCCCCAGTTTATTTAGATTATGAAAAAAGACCACGGTGAAGTGCAGTGAAATGTAACATAAAATGTCACAATTAGTGCTTTTATGAGGAGTTATATCCTTGAACGTTTTTATTGGCAAACAAACACTACAGTAGGAACATTGACGTATCAGAGAGCAAAACTCCTAAGTGCTCAGTGGGGGGCCAGGTGCTTTAGATAGCCATGCTAGCAGTTTTCCTCTGTACGTCAAGCCTTTTTATTTTAAGCTCAAGCTCAGGATTGAAGCTCCAACTCAACTATAAGTCACCGCAAGCTGACGCTCAACAGTTGGTGAGTGTCGGTCACCATAGTGTTTGTCTGTGGCTAATTCAGCATGTTGAATCAGCGGCCAACCTGTCGGTGACCGACAACCTCTGATTGGCTGTCCAGCTTAGTGAATCACTGCAGCAGTTGGCCTCAATTGCCTCTAGTTTTTGTTGTGTGGGTGTGTGTGTCACGGCCTTCTGGAACTGGAATCAGTCTTCTGAACCTCACCTCTCACTCTCAGAATGAAAGCAAATATACATATTTCCCAGAATGAAAAAAAAGTAATTACATTATTGTAATGCTGTCCCACACACTAGGTCAGTAACAGTGACTGAAATATGTTCAGCTGCGAATGTGACCTCATGTTGTCAGTTGTTTTGTGAATCAAGGCCAGTAATACCAAGGATGGTTTCAATAATCAGACTTAAATGAATAAATACTGTAGTCCTTAAATGGTGCCCTTGAGCTAGGTGCTATAACCCCAACTCTTCCAGAAAAACTGCTCCATCATCACTTGTAAGCTGTAGCACTGGGCAGCTCTGAACTTTATAATGGCTGAATAAAGGAGGTTGATATCTGCAGACATTTAAATTAGAATTTTCCATGACAAAAAGTAGAAACTAAAACACATACGCACAGTAAAACAAACCAAATCACAGACTGAAGCCTCTGCAGTGGCAGTGGTGCAGCACAGTGAACTGCAATCACAAAGCATTTCTTTTTTCTTTCATTTTTTTTTTTTTACAGTAATAACCCTCTATAATCTTCTGCAGAAATGCGCACTCACACACCCATGTGCAAAAGATTGCTCCCAGACACACAAGTACAGATGTATATAGTTTGTAGCCCCGCGTGTCCACACAAACACACAAAGAGAATTGCTAAAAAAAAAAACGTCCCGTGTTGTGCAGTGTGGACGTGTGCCCGGTGCTCTGTCGAGCCTGCAGCACTTCTTCCAGTGAATGTTATCTGCTCTTATCTGTATTTGTGACTGGCCCAGCAACACTGGTGCCTGCTCCTTATCACCGGGACAGGCAGCAACCCCCCGGACACACACAAACACAGATACAGATGCATTTATGTGCACATACTGTGCCATACATGGGGAAGCCCAGTGGTAGAAATATCTATCAGCTTGGAAGTTGAGGACGTTAAGAACTGAAGGTGGGGTCTTGGCTGAAAAGGTTAGCTGCACTTCACCTCTGTTAGACACAAATAGGTTCAATTTACACTCACTGTTAATGGCGGCTGTGTTTGAGTATCATTTGCTAAAAAAAAAAAGGAGTTAGGAGTTACCCGGAAGTGCTATCAGCCGTGAAGAGGGAAGTGAAAAGGTGAGTCATCTTTTCTCTGTGGGTGGGGGAATGAGATCAAAGAATTAACAATGTGTAGAAATATTCATGACATTTTAAGCATAGATTTGCAAAGACTTCACAGTTCTGTATATACCACCACCAAAAGACTGTTTGCACTTCTGAATAGACAAATGACAATCATGGGGCATGGAATGGTGTGGTGTTATTATGAATTCATGCTAATTCAATTCATAGGTACAACTGGTTTCCAAGAAAGAAACTGGATTATGTCTATTTGAATGACCTTAAACATTAGATTTTAATACTATACGTAAAGAAAAATCTAAACATATGCTCCTCTTCAATCTATCTTCCAGGCTCTGGTATATATCCAGCTTCTCATACTCCTTGATGTTACCACCATTACCACTGCCTCCTGAATAACACATAGTGGTGAACACTTAAAAGATAGAAGGACCAAGACTCTTCTTAGAGATTTGCAGTAACTGGACAAGAAGAACCCTAATCACAAGATGGCCAAGAACCCAGTAGATCCCCTACTCTAACGGAGCTTCGCAAGTCCTCTGCAGACATGTTAGAACCGCAAGGACGGACGTCTCAGTATCACTCCAGCAATCAGGCGTTTATGGTAGAGTGATCAGATGGAGGTCAGCCAGCTTTGTTTGTTCAAAGAGAGTTTACCACAGGTCAGCTGATAGAATCACTTCTATAATATTGCACCAAGAGCTTCCAGGTATAACGTCCAAAATCTTAGTGAGATCCATGACAGTGCTGGTTCGAAGCATTCAGATCAACTCCAGACACAGGTTTAACCCGAGTGACCCTATCAGTCAACTAATGGACTAATGGATTTTTACTACACACTTCAATTTGACATTAAGTTTAAAATTACTGTGACTGAAAACATAAATAAATAAGGCTAAGCTGATAAAACACTGTGTACAGGAAGTCATGTTTCTTCAACCCACCTCCACTTTGTTCACTCTCCACCACTTCCCCGCACGGTTTGGACGCTCGTGCATTCACACACCCATGCGCGTGCACATGCACACACACACACACACACACACACATGTATACTGTGCACTTTGTTGCCCCTGGTGTGCTGGAGGCAGGCAGAGTAGGGTGGAGGGGGGGCAATGCCTGGGGCCATATGGCAGAGACACAGACATTTACATAATGTCATATTTTATTTAATTAGCCATTCTAAATGCAATCAAAAGCTGATGAGGGCTCTGAGCTGCCTTGCTGATTGGCAACATGATAGCACTCTGACCCCAAACATAGCCGCACAGCATCCCAACGATGCAATATTGAAACCATCCCTGTGCTCCTACAGAAACCCAATTTACAACTCTGAGTGAGTGTGTGTGTGTGTGTGTGCGTGTGATAGAGAAACACAAACAGAGCCAGGGAGGGAGAGTGGGTGTGTGTTCATTGCTTTGTTACTGTGCGTGCACGAGAGAGGGATGTAACTTCATCATTTAGTAACTGAGAAGTGATGAGAGACAAAACCGCTTCTGTTAATGGAACAAAGAAGAGAAAGAAAAGAGAGGATCGAAAGACGGGAGGGAAGGACAGGAGTGAGAGAAAGAATGGGTCAACGGGTGTCACATGGTTTGGGTTATATTTGGGGTGTTTGGCTGGTGTGGTGGTGCAGGTGTGTGCGTGTGTTTCTGAGAATCAGGAACTAGACCAATAGACTAGTCCTTTAGGACCACCCTGCTCAGCCAAGTGTCAAGCACACACACACAAACACACACTGAAACTGCCATCCCAGAGGAGAGAAGCGTTGGTGGGTGAAGGGACCAGGTCCCCTTGAACAGGAAGGAAGGAAGCAAGGCCTAACGCCACTGTGAACACACACACACACACACACACGACTGACTGCACAAGCCTGAATGCACATGTATAAATATATTAAAGCCCGCACACAAGCGCAAGCTGGCGTTCATGCACCCGTCCACGCACATAGCAGTGCTCTCAGCAGCAAGTCAAATAAACAGTTTGAGCAGGGCGGTCAGGTACTGCATGGTTTAACAGGGCCAAAGTGTTTTAAAGAGGCTGCTGAAAGGTGCTCAATGTGGAAGGGTTTTTTTTTTTTTCTGCTCAACTAAATCACTCTTTGTAGTCCTTAGATCACAGAACCACTGTTAAAAGCAAAGTTACTACAATATATAGTACAACAGACCCGGTGCAGTCACTACTGCATTGTCCACCTTTGACAGCGAGAGGCCTCTTTCTCACCTAAATCCTTTTAGTATAGCAAGTGTTCAAATTTACTGACGGACATGCTAGTTAGGTTATCACCACATGCACTGGCGCTGTCAACACAACTGACAAACTGTCGTTATTTTAGAATTTCTTTATTGATTTCTATGCAGGAATTGGTGTTGCACAGCTGTACATACAGTGGATCCCAATTCCCTTAATTGACTGATTCTTAATCCTTGCTCATCGCCCCAAAAACGTATATGTCACTGTGAAGAGTGAGGATGGAGGAGCAATGTTTGAGGACGATTCTTCACTGAAGTCCTTTACCTTTACCTGAGCGACACATCCCTTCATTGGAAACCTGTTGGTAATTGGCCGCTGCAGCTGAAACTGAAACCATCATAACACTAGTAAAGTTTTATAATTACACTGACAAGATTAAAACTACACCAGTACAAGACACTCAAGTATTTTATTAGTTTACAGATTCTATAGATAAATCCAACCTACAATATATTTACATGATAACATGACATTTGTTTTAATTATTTGGGCTAGTAGGGGGTGTTCTAGGGTGGTACGGAGGTGTAGCAGTTAGCACTGTCGCCTCACAGCAAGAACAACCTGGGTTTAAATCCTTAGGTCAGTAAGGTGCCCACAACGTCCACTAAAATTTTGTTTAGTTTTTAGGACATCTTGTTACAGACACAATAAGAGCCATTAACATCAATCCGCTCTACCTGCTACTCTGTTCTTCTACAGTTGTACAGAGAATGATGCATTGACAGAATCACACATCTAAATGTAGACATAGTCCAAAAGTCATCCTCTAGGAACCATCATGAACATTCATACAAAACAAACCTCTGCATTTAACCAAAGTGACAGAACCTTCTTTACACCCCACTACCCAGTGGGGCAAAATTGAATTGAAGCTCCACATGAGAACATAATGTAGTATATACAAGAAAGACAGTCCACCAGGCTGATGTGTAGGGTTTAAGTGTCTAAATAATGCACATGCTGCCTTGCACCCGCACACACACACACACACATACACACACACACGGTCTTTTAGGGTTCTGGTGGTCCCCATTGTTTGCAGAACCAGCAGAGCTGTGGTCATTGTATTAAGGGAAGAGGTGGTGGGAGCGGGCGGGTGAGGATGGGGATGGGGGGGGGGGTGTCTGTCTGGTTAGGAATTGATTCAGTCTGGGAGTGAGACGGGGTGGAAGGTCATAGCCTTAACAGTGACAATCCCTCCCAGCCAAGATGGTGCAGTGTGTGTAGAGTTCATTCAGTCATTTCTAATAACCTAAAGAGAGATGAGCGAGCGATCATTGTTGTCCACTGTAGAAATGCTGTTTGTGGTGTTAGCATTTGAATTCTTTTAAAAATGATTATTCTTTTGTGTGCTGCTTTGTGTGTGTGAGGGGGGGGGGGCGAGTGCGTTGATCCCGTGATCAGGAGTGTCTCATTAGGACCAGGAGGAGGTGCAGGGAGCGGAATCGATCAGGAAAAAGTACCCCCCACTGCCACCACTGCCCTGCCTATCACCTGCTACAGGGGGAACACACACACATGAACTCTTCATCCCACAACACAAAACACACACCAACACTCCACTGCACGCACAGTTTGTCACGTTGACAAATTTTGCACCTGAAATTACATCAGCACACATGGCCACAACACACACACACCGTGAGTGCCCGGTGTGTTTACTGCACTATTTCTGGCGGTACCTTCGGGTTCCTCTGCATTGACACGTGACAGACAGGCGCATTAACAAGTAAATGAATACAAAAGAGATGTAGGCACACAGTGAAGGACAAACGCTGTGCAAAATGACCTCAACGCACGCATACACACACCCAGGTGAGCGCACACAAACACAAACACACTCTAATCTAAATTACGGGTGCAAATTGGGTGAAGGGGGAGACGCAGGAGGGGGTTAGAGGCGACTAAAATGGAAGAGCCGGACTGATCAATACTACTGGAGATTTTCCTCCCTCCACTCTCCTCTCAATTGTCATGCTCCCTCCAAGCAATTAAAGGCTCTCTGTCAACCTCCATTGTCTTTCTCTTCTCTTCCTTTCACCTCATGCTTCTTTTTCGCAGCTTAGCGTCCGGGTTTCTCTGTCACTTCTGTCTTTCTGGCTCTTCCTTGCTTCTCCCCACAGTAACTCTCAAATGCATTGTGTGTCGCTGCGGCAGTAAGCAACTGCCTGTCCTCAATGCAAATATACAGAAGAACGAAAAAGTTTCAGTACAGTTTTCAAATGCTTGAACTGTGACTGCTTTGCGCAGTCGTTTCCGGTCTAAACTGTAGCGACACAACATGCATCTTGCACCTAAGTAGGTTAAAACAAGCCTTAAAAATAGTTTGCAGGTCTTGACCCAGTCCTGTGTGCTACCCAACACCTGCACTTAACAATACTTTAAGTAAGAGAGGAAACAGTGACCACTGCAAGACAAATGATTCTCAAAAAACAGAACAGAAAATAGGTTTTATGAAATGTTATTTTTGGCTTGTAACACCTTCAATTTGGCTGTTTACTGTACATGCTTGTATTAAAGGTGTCAATGCACTAAATGCCTTTGTGCAAGGTGGTCGCTCTGTTGTTGTTGTTGTACATACAGGACATAAACACACGAGTACACGGCAAATAACATATATTTTTTAAAGATATTTCTTTGCCATGTATAGCCTTTATTTAAAATTTGTACAATAGAGAGATATGGCGATGAATATGGGGAGAAAGAGAGATAGGGAGAGTGTGACGTGCAAAAAAAGCCCCCAGCTGGACTCAAACATTGCCGTTATGTGGCATGCACACAAACCAAAAAGGCCACTAGTACTAGCTCAGTAACTTATTTTTCATTGGGAAGTTACAAAAAGTCGGCAAACAAGAACAAGAATATCCCATAAACAACATTTTAAGCTAAACTGTCCACATAGTTACTTTTCATATTGTTAGTTAATCAAAATCATGGAAAGCCAAAGAGGCCAGAGAGGTTTTGAATCTAGTTTTATTTTGATGAACACTGTTGTAAACATCGCTCAGCATTTCTGAACAACTGTTTTGACAGTTGTACAGGGACAAAACCGCTGGTGCAAATCTTCAAATTTCACTGGTGTAAATGAGTAAAACTCTAAACCCAAATTATAGGGAAAAGGAGACAAATTATGACCTTTTTGGCTTTCAAAACAAAAGCCAAAACATAAAAAAACACCAAGTGCAAAACACCACATTCTCTATAAAAGAAAGCTGATGCGGAATAAAGGATTGCTTCTTCAGGATACTGATCCTACGCATGACACCTCGAGCTACCTGAGCAGGTCAATTCTGCCCTCGCAGTTCCCTGGCTGAAACATAAACCAAAGTCTGTGGCTAGAGCTTAGACGAGCTGTGCAAGATGGCCCAAGCATGTTCCAAAACTTTAAGCCTTTTGTAAGGAAGGAGAGTAGGAAACCTCCCCAAAAAAGCTTGGGCAAGCTGTGATATCACCCAAAGGGATGTTACTAAGGGATTCACAAGCTGGCAAGCGACCCTGTGCACTGAAATTATATCATGTTATCACTGTCTCTTCAATCTTGCTAGCATTTACAAATGCATACTGCTATCTACACACAGTACAGAACAGTTATTCCAGCTAAACTGTGTTTGTGTGACAGGAGGAAAATTAAATGGAGTTCCTCATATAATATTCACTCGTGCATGTTTGTGCCTGTTCCATCTGTGACCTTATGGTGAAACAGAAGAGACTGCCCATCAAGTGTGTGTTCGATACACAAAAACACATTTGCTGGCAAACACTCCCCCCCCCCCCCCCAACATACATACACACACACACACAAACAGACATGCACACACAGCGGGTGGCCACAAACAGAAGCATGCAGATGCTAGGTCAGGCTGTACACAGCAGGTCAGTGCGGGCTTTGTGCAACTCAGCATGATACCAACACAGATTAGCACCAGTGTGTTGAGGTAACGTTTTTAAAAGAGCTGGTACAGGGGTTTTGTAATTACCCATTGACCTTAACACCCACAGACACACACATCAAAGCCAAAAGGACAAACTGGTTTAAGATGTGATTAATGCGGATGATACTGATGTTTTAAACTCTTATCAGTGTTTTGCTTGCTTCTTTATTGTTTCCACCTTTTTGAGAGTTCTATTACTATTCATCTAAACCCACATTTTATTTTTTTGGCATAGTAATAGCAGCTCTAACTCCATTTATGTCTGTTTTTTGACAAAAAGAGATTTGCACCATGTACTATGTACTGGCTACATCAGTACATAGTACATGGTGCCTACACAGCCGTGAGCTGGTGCATTGTTTTTGCCTTCATCAGAAAATAACGCTTCAGACATGCAAGATGCAGCAGTTTTCAATCCTCTCTAATTTTCTGTTGTTATTGGACGAGGATGTGACGTGATGTGATTTTGAAGCAGTTATTGTAACCCACACAAAGACATTTTACTAAGCCTAACTATGTTTATTTTGTGCCCAATCCCACAGTTCTACCTGAGCATTTGGAATGTAGTCATGGGGGCACTCTTATAACAAACACTTCTACTGTATAGTATAGGGTAGTAAAAGGACCAACACCCCCACAACATCAACTGCACTTGCTCCAGAAAACAAACTAAATGATAGAATGACCAGAAACACATCCATGTCCACAGTTTGCATCCATCCAAAAGCAAGTGGAAACCATAAGCAGGCCTTGAGGAGTAGCTCTGTTGCAGTAGACATGATAAAAGTAACAACAATGACCACATCACTCTCTTTGGTGTTTGTTATAATAGCATCAGTAATAGTGCTACATTATTGTTATAGGTGGATTGAAGTGTCTTCCCATTCTTTAACCCAGCAGAAGAGTGTCTCCATGTCACCCAGGCTCCCTTAGGTGTTCAGAGTGGGGGTGTAATGTCACTAAGAGAGAGAGAGAGACAGAATTGCATTGTGGTACGCTGAGTGTGACGCTTTGCCTTCACAGACAAATCGATTAGAGACAGTTCAGCACCGTGGATGCTTGAGGCGTTTCACATAAAGAAAGAAAGAGAGAGGGAGACAGAGGGAGGCTGGGAGGGTAGGAGGGAGGAAGGTTGTGAAAACCAGCCCTCCCCTAACTCATTTTATGGGAAGACCGTCCTGCCAAAAGCATGCAGACTTGCAGACTGAATGCGTAGACACTTGGACAGTGATTCATTGTCTATTGTTTTGCTTCTAAATTAATGCTTGGTGCTTGCTACAATGTGATGCGACATGGTGACATCAGTGTTACTTCAAGGTGATGTCGTTCTCATTCAATTAGAAACATCATTCAGTCACTCATCACTCAAGTTTCCACATGAGGATGTTTTGAGATTTTCAAATATAGGTAATACTTAAAGGCTACTGACTGAATGTAAATTATACTTTACTAAATTAATATCAAGTATACAAAAAGCTTCATCCCTGTCATCGTACATTGAACTATTAAATCATTGTAGATGTTGAGATTGATGTCACAATTCTAGCGTTGGAGGACCCAATTCCACATCTGTGGAATGACAGATTGTAGCTCCTGATCAGTAAAACCATATATTTGGTGTTGCTATCAACAGTAATAACTATTGTAAGTTCCAGGATTAGGTAAGCAACATGGGCAAAAAGTATTTATCATGCAAAAAGGGTAAGAAGAAAAGATCACAGGGTATTATTAAAATCATCTTACGTGACACTTTTGTCCCAAGGAGCAACTAAGTTGAAAAGTTTGTGTAGTAGTAATAACACTACTTTATTGGATCTGCATTGCATTCTGGTCTTTTGAGGCTACTACTGCTTCCTAACACCCAAGCACACACACAGAAACACACCTCCCCTTTGCCCGTCTGTGCTGAAAGGTCAGTGTGTGCCTGGGAAAGCAGTATTGGGATCCCCTTAACTCATTAAAGGTCACTTGTATTCAGACCAGACACACATACAGAAACACATATAGAAACCACCTACATTTCTATACACACACTTATACATAATAAGCCTAAATTGAGACATTCATGGTGAGGGATATTAGCAAACCATGTTGATATTCAAGCCAAACGTTGAGCTTCTGGTGAATGGCAGCATGGTTGTTGTTAAGGTTAGCTTGTCCTCAAGTGAAGCCAGCTTATTTCAACACATGACATGTGGGAAACTGCTGTTGCCAAGTTGATATACACATATAGTATCAACTGAGGTATACAAAAAGCGATAGTACTGTAGAAGGTGGCTTATAATTAACTGAAACAGCAAAAGAAATAACATGTGAAGGATTCATTTGCAAAAACCGACAAACGCCATTTTTTACAAAAGTGCAATAAATGCTATGCATAATTTTTTATACGTGCCACATTCTGAGACCATTAAACACTGCTGTCCTTCAACAAAATCTGATAAGTGCCTTTATTGAAACGCAGTATTCAGGTTGAAAAGGTAGCTATACCTTTCCAATCCATGGTCATAGTTTTCGGCCCGCGACCATGTATTTGGTCATTTGGAACAGGAGAGCAGAGAGATCCTGCTACCATCTTAATACCTGAATATAATGCGGAAACATCGAAATATCCATGTGTATGGGGAACAGTGGCAATGCTGTGACTTTAAAAGTGCAGCACCTAAACACTGTTCCTCCACTCGATCATTTGACATCAGTCATGCCAGGGTTTTGGAAATCTGTGGTGAGAAGCTGGGCTTCAAGCAGCACTACAGTGGTGACGTCTGTTACCGCTCTGTTTTGAAGCAAGGGAAGAAGTGGGAAACTTTTAAACCAGCCATTCTCCCCATGTGCCTTGTCTACACTGTATTAATGACTAATGTAAAGCAGACTTACACCTAAATCCTGGATAATCTGAAATGTTACATACTGAATAAAAATAACTGTGGAATAATATGAAATAGTATACAAAAAGTGATAGGTAGGAGGAAATACTGCAGGGAGTGAAACTGTGTACACTGAAACTGAAATGAATACTAAATAAAGTTACTACTGTGACAGAAGGGCAAAATGGGTAACAGAACATTGGGTTACATCACAATAATGGAGTACTGTATGGAAACTTGTACTGTAAAATTGTTATGTTTGCATTCTTGTCAAAAACAAGGGAAAAGTATTGTCTTTGTGAATTTCTACTACACTGAGCCTCTCTAGCACCTCTTTAGAGTTGTTGTTGTAGTTAACACTCATAATAGTCTCCCCCTGGTATTCTCAGGGGTTTTATAGTTTGGTCAGAATAGTTCCTAATGTTTTTAGAACTTCATGTAGTTGTTTAATCTTAAAAGGTGTTAAACAATGTAATCTGAAGAAAGTAATTGCTATTAATGTTGCACTGCCTGTCTGGATGCATAAATTGTAGATTTATCAGCTTTTGATGATCATTTATATTTGTAAGGAAAAAAACGTGTTTCAATAAAGTTTTATTTTGTATGTTACCTGTATGATGTTGAGTTATTTTCACTTTATCAAAACAACCAAACATGAATCTGATTGATGTTTTCTGGACTGTGTAATAAAAGAAATGTATACAAATTCTAAAAAGATATCTGTTTGTGCAAATGAACTCTTCATTTACAGTGTCTTTAGAGAGTAATCAACCTCACATGACTGTTCATGTAAGTAGTTTGGTAATCCAAGGACAAAAACAATTAAAACAATTAGCTCATCAATAAGGATCTTGGCCAGGGAGGTGACCAAGAACACAACAGTCACTCCAACAAAGCTTCCAAAGTCCTCTGCGAAGATGGGAGCACCTGCCACAAGCATGGCCAAGAATGAGGGAAGGATAAATGCAGTCAAAGGCTTGATGAAAACCTGCTCACCCCCTGAGATTGGGGCGAAGATTCACCTTTGAGTACGACAGTGACCTGAAGCAAAGTGATGCTGAAGCTGATCCAAGATAAGATCCCAACTGTCCTTGAGTGGCCCAAACAAAGCCCACATGTAAAATCCCTTGGAACATGCTAGTGAAGATCTGAACATGGCAGTTCGTAGAATAGGAAGATATAGATAAACTGCCCAAATCCAGATGTAATAAGCTTGAAGAGACCTACCCAAGAAGACATGAAGCTGGAAGTAATTGCTGCCAAAGTGGCCTCTATATAGCACTGCATGAAGGGTGTGAATAATTTTATAAACGTAGAGAGCGGTGGAGTGATCAAAGTAGGTACATTTACAAAACTGCATTATTTTTTACTGTCTATACATAAACATGTGTAATAATGTCAAATAGTGAAATTATGAACAGTAGTGGTGTTAAGGACTGCAGTCCTGCATTGCAACGTGTCAGTGCTCCAGTCTTAGTTTTAAAAAGAGTTCTTGAGCTGATTGCAGACCAGAGGTCTGAGTGGTGCTGGTTGATTATGATAATGGAAGACCACGCTAACAAGGGGCCAGATCTGAAGACATAAAGGAAGAGTGGTTATCCAAAAACTGACCCCTGTTTAGCATAACAGTGGAGTTGGGGTCGCGTCTTACTAGATCTCATTCTCTTTATGCCTGCTCATCTTTTACTCTTTGTGTCTGTGAGTGAATCAGGGAAACAATTCGAAGCAATATAATATGTGTGTTCCTAGATTGACACCCCATTAGCCAGATTTGAGTGGATCCCAGTAGATCACCTATATTTCAGTTCTGCCTGCTAATTTATTAGCATAAATACTCTTTTCATGATGTAATTCAGAAAACATTTATTATTGTAAGTGTTGTAAAATGTGTGTTGTTTGATGAGGCTTAGGGGTTTCTCAAGGAACATTAATTTGTGTGTGCTTTATATTTGTCCAAATCTATGTTGGTGAATTAATGGTGTGCGTCTTTATACTAAACATTAACAAAACATATTACTAGCTTTCACATACTTAATAGCTACATCTAAAGCTTCTTGTATCTCAGCTGTCACAGGCATATTCACTAATGTCCCTGTTATTTGTTCAAATTGTCTGTTGTACCTCCACTGTTCCTGGTGTTTTTGGACTTTTTGCCTGCCCCTCTCGTGCTTTCGCCTTGATTTTTGCCTCATTGTTAACAAACTCAGCCTGAACCTCCGACTGTGCTTTTGCCAGGTTCTTTGTCTGTGTGCCTAAAGCCATAAAAGTGAAACTGTTAAACTTTTACAACATCTGATCTACAGTTGTTGCTATCTTTGTCTAGCATAAGAATTTATTATAAGATCTGGACAGTGGACTCAAAGATGGTGCCCATTCATTTAAAATCAAAATTGCTACTGCTTCTGGCCCTGCCCACACACTTTACTTTGTAGTAATGCCACATACATAAAAATTGTTTGTTTTTTTTCTAAACTCGAGGACAATTTTTAAACCTTTACAAACACATAACCTTCAAATATCTGAATGTGATATGCCCTGCACTATTGGCACTAGTTAGATCCTTGTCTGCAGTATTTCAGTTGAACAGGCAGCAGAACTGGCTGCCAGAGAGAATTTTTGTACAGTGTAAACCTACAAAGCTGAAATGATTTCTCTGCACTAGTTACATACAGGAAATAAGACAAACACATGGCGTTTAAAATATTTTCAAAAGGTCAAACTATTTTCCCGAGAGAAGCTCATGAAGAAACAGACTATGCTTTAATGTCAGGCAAAATAAAAAGTGCTAAAGTAAGCAGTATGATAGGTAAATGGGTTTATAGTACATACAGTATATATGTTGCCCAATGGCAATAATTAACTCAATAATAGACTGATGATTAGATACTTTGATGTATTTGTATTTGTTCCATAATTGAAACGTAGGGCTTTCTAATGGTTACCATCCCAAAGCACAGAGGTAATAGCTAAAAAGATTATCTATCCTTTTTTTATTTATAAATTTTTTTAACCTTAAATCACTGTCACTGGCATACATGAGCACTCACACAGACCATCACACTCCACTGTCTGGGGATTATTCGAATAATTATGAATAATACATGAGTGTCTCCCCTCCCTCTGGCTCCCACCACTGGCTCTTATTGGCTTTGGCACACTGCCACTCATTCACCGCTGTCGGCTGGTCGATCTGTCTGTCTATCTAGCTGTGGGACCTCGACACAAGACGCGCCTCCAACAATCAGACCTCATTTTTCCTTGTAAAAGAAGATCAGTGCAGGCCCATGACCACAGAAATCACATTAGCAAAGCCCTTTCTTATGGAAACAGGCCAAGTTTAGGGGGAAGGAAATTTGGGGTAGGTTTTAATCACTGAAACAGAAATGTATTGTTTCTAGACTTGGTTGTGTTAATGTAGATTTTTCAATGATACTACTCATACTAACGTTTTTGGTTTGTAATTGTTGTTACCCAATAGGTAGAAGAGAACACTGTCCAACACATGCCCAAAGGTCCCTGATAATATGCAAAAGTGTTATTCAAACACTTAAATGGCAGCGAAGAGGAAATGATGGTTATAAAGGAAAAATTCCTCCAGATAAGTTTGTCAGAGAAACACAGAGAGTTAGTGTAGTATTTAATAAGATACAATATAAAAATCTGTGATGATACCCTTCAATATTGGTACTGGATGTAAATTATTAAGAGTACAATCACAATTATTCTTCTTGCATTGTTTCTGTCATTGCTGTGATCTTTCTAATTATGTCTAAGGTTTTCCAGTTTCCTACCTCCACACACCAATAACTGAATCAGATAATAAGCCAAACGTCAGCTAACGTTTCTTACCTGTACACCACTTGTCCAGATGGATCAGACGTAACAGCACTCCGATACAGTGCTTACAACTAATGCTGTGTTCACAGTCATGTGGATACGTGGGAGTTGTGACCACTACCATGAGACACTAAGTAGTATTGATCTGTCATGTAAGGTTTAAAGCCTGAAAAAAGTACGATTCACCCCAGTGTGTGTGTTTGTCCACTCCAATCACCTAAATATGTGTAACAGGAAATTCGGATAGATAAACTTCCCACATTTCCTGAAAGCAACATGGTCTTAATCTACAGTACGTCAGAAGAGTTTGCCCATCCCTGTCGAACCGCCCTCTGAGCCAAAAGGGAGCCAAAATTCGGAAGTGACCTGGGGGGAATAAAAAGAACAAAATAATAAAAAAGATGTGAAACATAAGAAAGAAGATCTGATACTGTGAAAAAGAAAATCAAATAAAATTAAATTTAAAAGTGTTTACATTTATTAAAATCTAATTAATCAAACTTATTTAATAAAAAAAAAAACTTCAAATACCTTTTATAGTTTTGATTATAGTAGCATTTTCTTTAGATTTAAAGATTTTTTAATTGTTTTAAATTTATATTTTTTTATTTACAATTTTTCTTTAAATTGATAAAACATTTGACCCACATAAAGTACCAGTAAATATTTCCTCATTGTCAAAATACAGCTATTTCAGTGTTATCCATTATTTTACGTGTGAACACAACTATGACTCACATATCCTTCCTGCAGAAGCAAATGAAATTACCTTTTTGCCATTTTCTTATGAATCTACATTAAGAAAACACAGTTGGATGAACTCAGCTGTTGTTTGGAAGTTTGTTGTTTGTCATATTTGATGCTGTCTCTGGACAAATTAGGAAAAGTACATTTTAAATTCATATTTGTGGACTGTGCTTCCTGTGAACACTGAAAGCACGGTGACATGAAGTTGTAGTAAACAGATATTTGTCACACAAATGTCACTAAAAGCTAAGTAACAAATGGGTTCTTATCGTGGTTTATTGCATGATTTCTTCAATTCAAATGTCATTTTTACCACCTTAAGCAAGTGTAAGGATTTTATTTTTTATAACGGTTTATAAGGTGTCATTTCCATTTAACTTTTTTTTTCTTCAAATCGATATTTAGTTTTAAATGTAATTGGAATAAACCCAACTTTATGACATTTGAATAGAGCATCACTCTTTGATAACTGTTAAAAAATATATTAAAAGATGATTGTATTTGCACAAAAAAAAAAAAGATGTGTGTGTAAGATCTTCTGTCCATGTTGCAAACAAGCAGGACGGATGAGAGGTTGGAGGGGAAATCAATAGCTCCTTTGAGTATATTGCCTGACATAACCTTGTCAGGAATGGGCAAGGGTATGCTAGGACACAAAGGATAGGAGGAAGGGAGTTCATTGTGTAATCTAAATAAAATATAATGTGCTTTTGAAGCAGAAAGTGGGGAAACTAGTGAAGAAGAATTACCTCCTTATAAAGACTACCCATTTATTCCACCGAGTGCAAAAGGATTTATGCTTCCTTGGAAACACACTGTCCTTTTTATGTTTGTGTGTCACCATCTAATGCTTGGCGTTCTAGCTGTGTACCTGCTGAAGAACAGTGGTCTCTTCCTGCTTTACTGTAAAAACACTGTATTTCTCCACATATTCATCTAGGTTGCACAAATAAATGTGACCAAGATGTGACCTGTTTGTTCAAAGGAACTAAACAAACTCAGAAGTCTGAGACTTACTAACCGATAATCGCTCGGACGTCACTTCACCAACCTCCCCCATCCTGATCACACACACACACAAACACGTTGTGGGCGGTTGGTACAGTGTACAGTAATATCGGTCAGTCAGATGCAGTTCACTGGCTCAGACAGTGCCACATGGGGGATTTGGGCCAAAATCTCCACTGAGGCTAAAGGTTAGTTGGGGTCACCACGCCGTGCATGTGTGTACAGTAGGTGTGTGCGCGTGTATGTGCAGTAGGGGATAGCACAGGACAAGTCTGGATACCAGCATGCACTCCTTCAGATGGTTAACTCTGAGGCTTTAGAAGGTAAATCAGGTCAGGCATGTGACCAGGGGACAGGCAGCAGTCTGGTGTCTGACACACACCCACACACACACACACACCATCTCATTTTGTCCTTTCCCCCCTCCTCTTCCTTTCTTTATACCTACAGTACCTTCTAAGAGGACATCATTATGCCACAGGATCCATCTTCTAGGTTGACAGGACTATGCAAAATACATGGCGCTTGTCTTGGCTTAATGTATTGCTATGGAAGCAGAGGAGACCAGCCTAATGACCACACAGCTTCATTATTTAAAATATTAATGTCATTCCCCTCCATTGTGTCTCCTGCACATTATAGAGCACATGACCATCATGGTAGGAAGACAAGGAATCAGGTCATTTACCAAATGTAAAAGCAGGTTTTATTGTAGGTCAACAAAGTCATGCAGTATTTTAAAACACAATCACAACACAACATTATAATTCCTTCATTTATTCACTCACTGTTTAAACTGAACAGTCATATCATGAGAAATCTACCAACAAGTCGTCCACTTGGGATGCTCATGGATGAACTGAGTTGTGGAGGTCAAAGGTCAAGGTCTGGAAGTTAGATTGTATTCTATTTGTCTCAGTTGCATGGTCTGTTGGTTAGTTACTAGATAGCTAAAAGACTCCTCCTTTTTATCATCTCACATCACCCATATCCTGCTCCTGATCTTTGCCATGGATGTGATTCTTTATCAGTTTTTGCCTCCTCCACCTCTTTCGTCTTCATGCTCTTACTGATTTTTCTTAATTATATCAACCTTTACATTATATCTTTCATCCTTCTCTGTCCCCATCATTCCATTTCACCCCATTTTTCTTTTTAGTCTCTTCTGCTCCATCGCCCCCCTCACTCTCTTTCTTTCCTCTTTCTCAACTCCTTGTCTTTTAATGCCTGTTCTATTTCTCCTACACACACGCCTCTACCTTTCACTCATTCTTTTCACGTCACCTATTTCTCATCCGCCTTCCACTTTCTGTCTTTCCTTTCCTCCTGCTCTTCTCACATCTTGCGACCTTCTGCCATTTTTCTTTTTCCCCTCATTTCCTCTCCCTCGCCAGAGAATCAATTTTTGCCCCAGGCATGGCCGGTGCCCCCCCCCCTTCGCTGCCGCACTCACACCTTTTCACACTTGAACGCAAATAAGAATATGAAACACGCAAACACACATTGTCATATGCACTCAACTACACACATCTTGCAAACACACGCACACACCATCCCCTCGGTGTGGTCAGGCGACTGGGGCTGACCTTTTCACCGATTCCCGTTATTAGAGAAACTGACATTCAAACCCCCCTAGCCCCCAGGACACTAAGACCACTCCTGGAACTACACACTCATGCAAACACATACAGATCTTTCACTGCACCTTTTTGGCACCAATATATCGCTCAAAATTCATCCAGGAGTCTCAGAAATGTTACTTTGAAAGTTTACAGAGCAATACAGTGTACCGTATGTTAAATGTTCATAGTGTTAGAACTGTAAAGAAATAAAGTTCCCTTTCTGTTGTTTAAATAAAGCCTCTCCAACATCCTCCTGTTTAAATAAAATATTTCTAACATTAAAACGTGTTGCTCTTTAGTGATAATGCACTTATAAGTACTAAGGTTACCAGTTCCACATTTTTGTGTTACTTTCTCAAAGCCGTTGTGTTTCTTAATTTCAAATGAGCCATGACCAAATCATACTCAATCACGTGGAATTATAAATGTAAATAAATCATTAGTCCCACAATACATCAAGACTGCAAATGTAAATGTTAACAGCTTAAAAATGGGTTTTGGTCCAAAAGCCCCGTAGCTTGTTTCCAGAGGGCAGATGGTCAAACAGCCTAACAATAATATCAATTCTGATTTGTTAACTTTACTTTTCAAACGCATGCAAGCCAATTGCCTCAAAGCTAAACAGAGTGGGCCAGAAATTGTATTTTGTACAAGCATTTATTTTGTGTAGTACACTTGCGTGTAGAGCACTAAGAATTTACCCTTCATTTAGTATTGATTACTCAGAATTACAACTAAAATGATTTCAAGTGATATATACTGTGTATTCCAAACGACAAATTTATATAAGTTCGTCTGAGAAGGTTAGAAGAAACTTAGAAGGTTTCAGTTGTATTTACAAAATCTGATTTACTTGTTAAATCCATGCAAATAGATTGTCTTAAAAGACCAATTAACCAAGTTACCTAATTTATGTAAGTTGCCTAATTTACTTAATTCATGTAAATCAATAAAGCTATTAGAATTACCAGTATAAAGACGATCTTATTAATGGCTTATGACAGGGGATACATAAATCCCCTGTATATTATTTATTAACCTTTATTAAAGCCTTTCTTTACACATTTGTGCCTTATCAGAACATTCTACATATACTTGCTTATTAAACTATATGCCAAATAAGCATGCTTGATAGTTGCTGAGGTTTTTTTTTTTTTTTTTAGCTCTTCTTAATGTTCAATTCTGATTTTTTTTTTTTTTTTTTTTTTTTTTTTTGCTGAAAACCATCAGTGTAAAAATAAACACTATCAAGATTTTTGACCAAAGTATTGTCTTAGATCAGCTGGTGGGGAAACAACTCTGTTACTAAAAACACATTTGTGTGCGTGACTTTCAGTCTGATTGCAGTGATTGGGCTTTGAGGTGAAACCTTTACCACAGAGCAGCTGTTCAAGATGTTAAAAAGGCATCACAAGGCAAAGCAAGAACAGTCACAACTGACAAACAGTCTAAAGTACTTTAAATACACAGTCCTTTACATATTTTATATGTAAAGGACTTCATCATCGTCGTATTATCGTACCCTATGGTATACTAATAAACAGTTACCCATTTTTTATCATTAAGGTCATAGAGGTTTCAAGTCTGGTGAGTATTACTCAGCACTTGCATGCTGTCCTGAAATAACTCTGCAGAAGCTTTGGTAAATAACCCAGATAATGTTATTGGGATTGTGTATCTTTTGGGCTTTGAGACTACACATTTATAGTAGAAAGTCAGCATTACAAACTGGAAGAGAAGGACATTTACTAGGTAGAAATGACTTAACAAAAGTTTCACAGATCAAAACTAACTCCCTGGCAGGGAATCTTCCTAAATTTAATTGACTTTTATTACAACACTGAAACCAAATTAAAAGGGACAGTAAACGTTTTGCCAGACTAAGGCTCCTGTAGGAAGAGCCGGTCATTACTTCCTACCAATATGCAAAAATAAGATGAATGTCACTTTGTTTTTGTGATTGATTCTTGCAACCAAATTGTGCACAGAGAGGCACTATAGCCCAACAAGCTAATGCTACTGTTTTGTGGATGTATCTTGCACTTACTTTAGAAAAATATACATGTACCAACATTTTTTTTGTAGCTGTTGTTTACCCTCTGGTGATTGAACAATGCAGGCTGCGATGTACCCACAATCAAAATTTACTAATATATTTATGAATAACCCTCATTTGTGTAGCAATGCAGGCAAACAGCATAAATATATGGAAGGAATTAGACATATACTGTACACGTGTATGTATTTATTTGTGCATGACCTAACCACAAACAGTAATTGAGCAGAACAATACGCTCACTTAGGTCTTATTTAAAATGAGCCAAACTGATTACTGTTATTACAGTGAAATTGTGCCTAGTTTACTGGAGCTGGCCTCGACTCGTTTGAAGTACATACACATACACAGATGAAAAATAAACACAATCAGCTCGGACTGTCATCAATCTATCATTACTTTGTTACTGTGTGTTAATAGGCCCAACGGGTGGATGAATGGAAAGAAGAGATGAAAGCAGGGAAATGGAGAGAAGAAAATGAGAAAACGTTCACATCCTTTTCTGTGTGAGTGTGTGCACATATCTGTCTATATTTGGATAACCCTAACATGTGGGCCCTTAGCATCATAATGGAGTCAGATTAAAGCCGTCAATCATCTAAAAGCTAGTGGCGTTTATAATAACCTTTGTGCACGCAAACAAGTTTTACAATGACAGGTCTTGACTGCCCCTGTGTTGAGGTGAACTGCAAAACGTATACGAGTGAGTCTTTGCTTGGTTTGGTGTAGCCTTGTCTAAATGTATGTGTGTGTGTGTGTGTGTGTGTGTGTGTGTGTGTGTGTGTGTGTGTGTATATTTGCTTTACAGAGAACCTCCCAGCGGCCATGTAGTGTCACTCAACACTCTGCTCACCTGAAGGTGTGGTTGATAACAGCTGCCTGTGTGTGTGTGTGTGTGTGTGTATACCCTACGTGTATCATCTTGCGTGTGTACAAAGGTGCGGATGGGCCAGTAGAACAGGTCAATCATATGGCCACTGCTCAGGGGCACAGGGTGTGTGAGTTTGTATATGTGCGTTTGTGTGCAAGTGTCTTTGTGACAGTTTCTGGGAACACAAAGAGATGAGTGGCACAGAGCCAGGTGTGTGTGTGTGTGTGTGTGTGTGTGTATGTGTGGGCGTACAGGTGTATGTGTCTGTGAGCATGTGGAACTAAACCACCCGCAGGGGATGGGACAGATAGCATACCTCACCTGAACTTCTTTTCTCTTTGTCTCTCACTATCACTCTGCGTCCTGCAAAAACAGTCCATGTTGGTCAGCCACGCAATGACACTGCTGGAAACTGTCCATTTGTACACAGTCCGCCAGACGCTCGACTGGTGGAGTCCAAACTCTTGTAGCCATTTGTGTTGAGCAAGAACAGCTCTTCTTCCACGTTCTTTAAAAATCTCCTTAGTTTGACCCTCTAGTCGTCCTCCTTTTTTTTCTTTTTTACATATTCTATGTAGTATGGTATTCGTAGCCAACAGTTTTCTCCTGTGATTGACTTGTGATTTTTACAGTGTGTTTGGGATCATTGTCATGTTGGAAAATTCCTCTTCTGCTGAGTTTTCTTGAGACTGGGTATCATCTTTTCACCCTGTGCACTCATGCAGCCCCATTTCAACACACTCCCACATCACCGTCACTGTTTCACAGCCACAGTGCTATGCTACGCGAGTCAGGTCATGTCCACGCCAATCACACTTAAATACCATCTGATCCAAGCTAATTTATTTTGGTTTCGACTGACCTAAGAATGAGCTGCCGGTGTACATCAGGGAGTGGATGTTTGCAATTCTGTCTCATTTCTTTTTAGAAGCTGCCTGTAGACTGAGGATTACTTCATGAAAAACTTTGTGTGCTTCAAACTGTCTGATCAGTCACTGAAACACCAGTTTCCACAACAGCTGAGCTGTTTTTTAATGCAATGTTGTGTATATAATGGATCGCATGTGGTTAAAGTTTTTATATCAATACCATGGTAGATATGGCTACACGTAACGTAACCACTGCCCCATGTGTTTTGGCTTAATTTCCTACTGATGCTGTTGTACTCTCCCACCTTTATCAGTCACAGGGTGCTGCAGCCGATGCCAGCTGACATTGGGTGAGGGTTGGGGTACACGCTGGACAGTGTCAGTGTGTCACAAAACCAACACAACCAGACAACCATTGTCCAACCAGTATCAAGAGAAACCTCACATCAACAAGTGCACGTTAAGCAGGAAGTAAGTCCAGTTGTCCATCATCAGCTTGGAAGCCGATTTGTCTCAATGAAATGTCGTTTAAATGTCTTCTGCCAAGAATGTAACCAGCTTTTTGTTCCGGGATCCCACAGCTTGTTATGTTTGCTGTCAGTATTAACGCTTTCTGTTTCATAACTTCGAATGTCTAAATGATTTAATAAGACTGACCTTTTTTACAGTGTGCATCTCTCTCTCTCTCTCTCTCTCTCTCTCTCTCTCTCATCCTATTTCTTTTTGTTTCTCCTCCATGACCCAGAAAGAGAAAAAGCCACCTCATCAGGTTCACTCTCCACCTGTAAGTCAAAAATAGAGCATGTTGAAATGACAAATTCTCACACTGCTTAAAGAAGAAACACTAAAGGAAGAATATACCACCTTAACAGCATGCTACCCAACTAACTTTAGTCACCTCTTTTGAGGTCAGTGGATTTAGAGTTTCACAAACAAGTCTGACCTCATTTCTGAGCAGTCTTCACAATTTGAGGGACGGAAAATACCAACAACAACAGCCACACTGCCTAAGCTTCCTGCTGGTAGGGTCTGGCTGGTTTCAGGAGGCTCACATAATTGTTGTGCCTTACAACTTTAGTAAAATCAGGCCTCCGTTTCTCATTATCATTGTCATTGTCATCTGTATGTTTATATGCTTACCTAAAAGTCCAGACTGAATGCTACATTTCTAGTTTTGTGAAGCTATAATGAGGCACAAGATGCTGGGGCTATTGTAATCAGTTTTTCACTGGGCCATCGAGTATTGGGAAAATTTATATTTTGACTTGATAATAGTGTTATAAATTTAAAAAACACATTCAAATATATCCAGATGGGGACGAAATTGCATGTAACAAAGTTCATAGCACTCTATTCTATTGCTGTTAAACCATTTATTTCAAAGCCAAAATCTGGATCACAAACTCTTGGAAGGCATCGTAATCATGCTATCTGCTAGCAAGGCTACAAGATTAGGAACATATATTGTATATATGTAAATTTTTACTTTTGTATCACTTTAATCACCTTGCGAGATTCCTTAAGTGAAAATTAATACTTCTGGTGCAGGGGGCGCACTGGAACTACGGACCGTCCATTCGGACACAGATGTTTGGGCTCCACCCAGAGCTTTTAACTCTTTTAATTAGTATTATAGACCATAATTGGACAGGTTGAGACACTAGACTAATGAAATTCTTTCAGGTGAGAGCAGGGTTCCTGAAGACAGATGAAACTGGTTTCACTGCAATTTTACCAACTGACTGCCCTAGAAGTTGTTGTGGGAAAAAAACAGTATGAGTGTATGGTTTGACTTTGCATGTGAGGTGTTCACGTGTTTCTGTATGATTATACAACATTCAGCAGACATCAAAACCTGGACCTGGGTAAAAGGGGTGGAGCTGTAGAGCCGGCTGTGTCCGGTGTGGCTCCAGGCTAGACACAACACACCATCTAAACCCCCACCTCACCTGTACATACACACCAAACATTCGGTCTCTCCCCCTGCGGCGAGCAACAAAGGTGTTCAGTCATGTGAAACCCCAACGCTCAAACCCGCAGGTTGATCTTTGACCTTTCTCACACACATACAAACATATGAAGGAGGAAGTGTGCGTGTATTAGCAGGCTTGTAGACATGCAGGAGGGTCACAGACACAAACACACACTGCTTCCAGACATAACACACAATGTTCCCTTACCCACGTGTGTGTGTGCGTCCATCTGCCTTTCTCGAACACATACGTACATACACAGGTTAGTTCTTATTGAGTTTTTGTTGTGTCTCATCTCTCTCTCTCTATCTCTCTCACACACACAAACACACACACACTCACACACTTTTCCAGCGAAGGTGACCCAACCCCCTCATCTGTGTAGCTGCAATTAACCTCCATTACCCCTTTATGTGTGTGTGTGCGTCCTGAACTTTGTTACACAAGCCAGGAGTCTCCAGAGCATTTCAACACACACACACACACACACACATGCACAGAAACGTACACACTCCCACACATTCCCTCACACATGTGCACTGATAATCCATGACTTTCCTGGACATCCTTTGATCCAGCTCAGGCCCCAGGGATTTTCCATTGGCCTGGCCAGGCCATGAGGCTTGTTTCTGGGGTCAGAGATGAGAGAGAGGCCCTTCATGACCCTGGAGGATCCAAACACAGTATGGCCCTCACAGCCTGTCTGTCAGGTCAAAGTGTTACAACACAGTCAGGGAAGATGATATAACACAGAACTACAACCTTGTGGTTGATATGTGAGATTTCTTTCTTCACGTCATTCAGTCATCAGTGTAATCTGGCATTTGAATAAACTTTCAAACAGCATCTAGTGCATCAGCTTAAAAAACGCCCCTATATTAACACAGGCGTCTCAACCTACATTCACATTTTCAAAGTAAACACGTGTGGCAGATGCTAATCTGCTATCGATCACACACACACGCGTACACATACAAAGCATGCACACTGGACACATGTTGCTCTGCACCCTCTCTGACCCTCCCCTATATCTCCATGCATTCACTCACTTTGACAGTAAATTTGAACTTCAGACTCTCAGAGCTCGGTGTTGAGTGAAAGACTGAAAGAATAAAAAGAGCAGAAGAGGGAGGGAAGCCACTTTCTTTCTTTCTCTAAGCCTAGTCTCTGACCTTATGACCCTGCACTGAGCCAGACGGCCCTCCCCTCCCTTTCCCCAGCTTCCTCAACCCCTTTCACATATTCTGGTTTTAAGACGTATGTAAAGATGTGATGAGGGCAGTTGGCTGGGAGACAAGGGGAAAATACACGAATCACCACACCTGCCAGGGCTGTTTGATTTTTCTTTTCAGCACGTTACATTCCAGAACTGATGATCTATCAATAGACTTTGACCTCTCATGCCTCAGCTTAACTGTGTTTGAGTGCGTGAGCATGTGTGTGTGCTCCTGTTTCAGGTGGGGGTTGTATAACTACTACTCCTAATGCTGAGCCAAATAGCACTGGTGATTGTGGCAACATTATTATCAGCATGAGCAGTGATTGAGCAACTGCATAGTGGACACATTCAAGTGACATTTTCACCTTTTTTACTCTTTGTGCTGTGGTAAAAAAAAAAAAAAAAAAAAAGCAAAAAGGCTCAAAACAAGATTAAATAACTGAGCATGCATATGCTTTCTTTGAATTGTCTCTGCAGAAGATTTAGCTACAACATGACAAAATATGAGCAAGGTCAGATAACCAAAAGGAGTACCAGTAAACTCTGACCTTTTATCTTCTGACAGCTCAAAAACAACATTCAACTGGGAATTGTGCAACAAAGCACCTCTAAATGTTCTTTAAGGACTATAACATACTACATAAAATTTGACTGAACTCATCTTGTGGCCTTGTTCTGTTTGTCATTCCCCTTAGGTGTATTTTCACTTTAGTATAATCTTATCTTGGCACAACTGTGAGGTGGGTGTTATTATAACTCTTCCTTTAAAATGTGCAAACGGTGTTGATGCAGTGAGATGATGCCATCTGACCCATCTCCAGACCACTTCCATCCCAGAAATCTTTGTTTGTGTACTTGCTTGTGATTTCTCCAGTGTTTTTAGTTTTTTTTTTTTACCTAAATGCTTTGTGTCAATTGTCAAATGCTGAAGTCATTTTCTTAATCTGCTTGTGTTTTATTTGTGTTTTCTTAATTTTCTGTGTGCAGAGCTCTTGTGGCCAGCCAACCCTCCTACACAGGACTCCCAGACTGCAAGGGAAACTACAAATGAGGCTACAAATCATTTGTCATTTGTTGTCTCTTCATATTCATCTGGTGTCTGCCAATTATTATCTTTTATCTCTTTTTTTTTTTAATCTCTGTGATAGTTTTTTGTTTTTTTCAGTTTCTCAGTCTCTTTTTTGTCCTTTTTGTCTATTTTGGTATCTGTATTTGCCTCTTGTTGGTAATTTTTTGTCTATTTTTGACTTTATTTTTTTTATTTTTGGTCATTTCTGTCTCTTTTTTGTGTTTTTTTTTTTAAATCCAGGATTGTTTTTGTCTCTTTTTGCAAATTTTTCAGTTGTTTGTGGTCAGTTTATATTATGTGTAAATTTTTGGTGGTCATTTTGGTGAGTCCACTGTCCAGTCACTCGCCATCCATACCTGTGATTCATGCAACACAAGATAAAATGACTGACATCTTAATTAAATATCTGGAAGACAAATAGTGATATGCTTACACAAACTGTTCATTGTAAATATCCATAGATAAACTTTCGCTTACCCTGTTTGCTGGAACTGTGCACACGGTAAGAATACAAAACAAATACCCAGCTCATTTAGCTTTTTTTCCCTTGTGGTGCACAAATTTATTGAATTAAATTAAGTAGTGTCACCACCAAGAACTAATACCAGTTAATACAGTTTATTTGACTGACATCCTGAGTGTCATCCTGCTGTTCTTTAAGTCCATGCCTGAAACGGTGACTCCTACACAGGGCCTTAAAATGCATTGTGGTGAAAAGCGGTCAATGTCCATGCTTTATTCCTTATCTGGCTTTGATTACCTTTGTTTTACATGCTGAACTGGCCTTGTGGCCATTATTATGTGCTAAATAATCTTCACTGAAAGTCTATTACAGTAAGAGCCATTTACTTTACAGCCAGTTTCTATAGACCGCAGCGGTCAGCTTGTATTAAACTGCTCTATATGTATAGAAGTAGCAACTCCTGTGTATGGCAGACCACAGCAGGCCGAGACAAAATGCACTTCTGTGGCATAGTACAATATGTAAGCAGATACTTAAGTACATCCAAACCAATAGGAAACTTGGTTGCACCAAGGCCATACAGTGACAAAGCGTGAAAACATGCCTTCTAAAGTCTTTGGAGAATGTCTTATTGTTAAACCCTTCAGGCCAAAGACAAATCCACGGGACTTTACGGGGGACCGCAGGTCATGGTTGTATAGATTTTATAACGGTTACAAATGCATTATGCTTTTTCACATAAACCAGCACAGGAGAGCCCCACTAAAGCACCACAAAGGTCTAAATGCTTCATAGCTTTATAACACAGTGAATTTATCACAGAAAAAAGAGAGAGAGGGAGAGGGCAGAGAAGCAAAAAATACGCTGCTGATTTGCTTTAGTTGCCGAGGCAGCGCAGCCGGTGGCTAGTCGTATTGTTTAACAGGGAGTAAAGAGAAAACTGCTGCCACTTGTGGGTCCTGAGGTGGGAAATAAAGTCTCACTGTCATTCCTACACAGCTGAACCTCTTAATCTTTTTCATTGACATCCTGCTTTACCTTCAATCATAGCACCTGTGAGCTGCCCAGTACAACTCACTGCACTTCTCTGCAATAGTTGGAGGTCATTCGCTTGGTCAAGGGTACCTAAGTGTTAGCAAAAAAAAGTGTTACTTCACCCTTCCACCATGTTCTATTATAGAAAATAATCAGTTTAATGCTTTCATGCAGTATAATAATGTATTATGTTATAGTGCAATTTATTGGATTTTCTTTTTATTTATTTATTTATTATAAACAAAACAATATGCAATGTTGCAATATTATAATATTTTCTTTTAAAATCTAATATAAAATGTGTGTTTTGTCATTTTCATTTAGTTTAGTATGTTTGTATATAATATTTAATGACAAGCATCTTCACACTAAATCACCTCTAAATGATGACCAATCTTAGATTTTGGCGGAGGTATAATACTGCTTTGTGAGAAGTGTGTGTGAGCTGAAGGGAGGAGTGCAGTAGTTGGATGACACAGTGCTAATTGACCCTGACAGTTTTATGAGACTTTGTGACTACTGTGCAAACAAAAGGACATAATGATATTTACTTAAGTACATTATGTGAGAAGAGGAGTGGTTCATATACTGTAGGCATGAGTACGTGTGTATTTGTGTGTGTAACTGAGAGGGTCAAACGCATATAGTAACAGTACACATATGCTAACTAAGGGCTAACCTGACCAACTGGCAGGTTTAAACACACACATATATATGTCACAAAAGTTAGTAGACAGGGCCAAATGTTAGAGGGTGATTGGAGGTGGAGAAATTACTTCAGGGCCTTATTAGATAAAACAGTGTGCACAGGTTCTCACTATCACACACACGACATAAATATATAGAATAAAATAAGTATCATACAACAAAAAGATACCAATGGGCTCCCGAGTGTGAAGGCTGGTAATTACACGTGCATCTTCATGCATGCACACACTTGAGACAACTTGACACACACACACACACACACAGTGCAGATAAGCAACAACTGTCGTTATACTTTCATTTTTTTTATTAATTGTTTTTGTTCTTTTTTTGATAAAGGGACAAAATGGGTGTGTGAACAGGATTATGCAGACATCTGCCAGAAAACACAGACAGTGGTTTTCCCAATACAACTGAACAGAGACCCCAAACAAGTACATCAGAAAATTAAAGAGCTAGGTTTGTCAAATGACCATCGGCCACCATTACAAAAGAAAAAAAATTAAAAAAATAAAAAAAACTTATAGAACCAAAAAAAAATAAAATAAAAAAAAATAAAAAACAAAGAAACAAAAGTAAGACTCCATTCCATGTCTCTGTTTTGAACAGAGCATATAGATAATAATAAATAGTAACTGCCATAGTAAAAGATAAGTTCAAGTTCAAGTTACAACAAACAGCTCTCAGAACAGGAATAGAAAAGGCTGATAACAAAATATTCCACATTGCCATTTACAAAAAAGTCTCAACTCAAGCAGGCTTCTCCACGTCCCCCAGGTCATTTTTAAATATGCTTTGCATATGAAAGTATACCCAATCTAAATATAAAGCACCATTTAGTATTTGGCAATGAAAAAAACTGCAAAACATTTAATTTATTTTTTAAATGTATTTTATTTTGACACTTTTTTCTCGTAATCCATGTACTGCATATGAAGTTTTTTTTTTTTTTCTTTCTCTCTTCTCGATGTTGGAATGTAGTCAGGTGGGAGGGGTGAGAGAGACAGAAGCACACAACAGAACAGGCCGACGTCAGCTTGCATTACTGCATACAAGTATGGCGGGGCAAGGGGGATGGAGGGCAGGGGTGGGGTGTGTAGGTGGGAGGAGGGGGGGGGTAAAAAACAAAAAAACTCAAAGAAGATATGTACAACCACCTCTGTGGACAGGAAACAGAGCGGCAGCCATCTAATGGCCCACAACACCTCCCAATGCCTCATATGTTAGCTGCTTTTTTATGGGGGTTTTTCCTTTTATTTCTTTAAACATACAAATAATTTGCACTATATTATCCTGCCAAATTAAAAAAATATACCGTGGCAGCATGGGATTTTTTTTCCACTACCAAAAAAAGGTACTGTAAATACCTTTAGAGAGAACAAGCAACAGTTAAAAATACGAGCCTCAATATAAATACTATAGTGCCTACTCTAAGTGAACATTGAATTCAAATACAATTCTAGAAATACAGAAAAAGTAGACCATAAATGTGTTTAAGCATAGGAATCAACATGAGTGTGCATTTTCCTATATTTTAGTTCTTTATTATATATATTCATATATAATCTTAATCCTTTCCCCAATGCAAATTGTATTTCAACCTGAAGAGCTGTGAAGAGCCAAGGCAAAATAAAATACAAAACCATCACAGAATTTTTTTTTTTTTTAGTTTGTTTTTTCATCTTTTTTTTTTTTTTAATAATTTTATATATACTGTGATCGGAGTCTTGAACACCACCAAGACGCTGATGAAAAGAGAAAAAACAACGAAACTCAAATACAGTTTCCCCTAAAAAGATAGTGAAGTGTTATTTGCAAAAAATTGTTTATTTTCATATGTTTGATTAAAGGAAGATTTATACAAAAACAGATTTTTGCAGTGTAACTAACGAGATTGGAGTGTTTGTGCCTGGCCACCAAGGTCTATAAATTATTCAAGTAGAGATGACAATAACGTCGCAATACAGTTGCGTCACAATGTGGATCCTGGGTGCTGCAAATATGTTGCGAGAATGAAGCATCAAAACCTTGTCATTTACAGACCTTGATGACAGGATGAATTTTCAAGCCAAGGCTAAGATTTGGCATGTTTAGGAGTAACAAATTGACAAATGGTCAAAGTTGAAACAGCAAGGGTACAGAGGTCAAGGGTCATGAGGCTGGAAGTGCTGACAACAGATCATGTCTCATTTTGTAATGCTTCTCACAATGGGACCCTTGTCTTCTGAACAGCATTTCAATAGCATTTCCCCTTCACTGTAAACTTGTAAACTTTTTGAATTTGAAACAGTGCATTTCACATTGTATAAATCTAGTTTTTAGACTCTAAAGACAAATGCGAGAGAGATATTGGAACTGACTCTCAGGTAGAGTGATAAGTGCCATAACAGCTTCAATGAAACTCATCAAGGAAGAAAACAAACAAACAAAAACAACAAACAAAAACACTCCTTTAGGGTTTAAAAAGGAACAGGAAACAAAAAGATGTGCCCTGCATTAGCCTATGTATCCTGATTTCAATTATCACATTTTAACTCTTTTCAAGAGCCCTGTAGTACAGATATATATATATAATTTTTTTGCAATTCTTTCTGTCTTTTTTTCTGCAATTAGCTTGTTAAAGACCCTGTTTTGATACTACAAATGTAAGTGAAAGACATTGCATGTGATCCCCGTAATAATTACTGTACACAGCTTCCAGTTCTGTGTAACTTTCTGTCTGTCTAGCTTGTAGTTTTTTCAATGCTCTCAATAAAGTTAGCCTCACTTGTAGCTCATATATTACTTTATGCATTGTTCCACACACTGACATATTGAAGCAGCGTTGTAGGTTTGTGCTAACGCAGATACATGTCGCTTTTCGGCCATGCGCTGTATCCCTCAAGTTTAGGATTGTACATTACAGGTTACCTTTATCTCAAAAGTACCTCCTTACCAGAACCAAAATTACAAATAATTCAGATATACACAATACTGCTTGTACCATGCTTTCCATGAAATCCACACATTAAAGATAGCCTATTGAACATGTAATAGGTAGCTAAATGATGATTAATGATCTTTCATCATGAGTTGTCACAGTTCATTTGAACAGTCAGGTGCTTGATGCAAGGACCTTTCCCGGGTGGCTTAAACTTTTTTAGCTTTTAGCTTTTTAGCCCCAAACTTATGCCAGATAAGATTATGGCCAATGCAGTCTTGAGATATCAAAGGCACTCCTCCTTATTCTACCAAATAATAGTACAGATTGAAATCTTAGCACACCCTTGTCTTTTTGAAAAAAATTTGAAGGCTGTCGTTGCTTTCAATTTAGTCATTAAGCCAATGCATGAATTCTTTTAACCCTGTGAGAACATGGTGTCTTTTAGAAAGATCAGGATAAGTGCATTTCCAGGGTTCTAAAAACAGGGTCAAGTCAAAGACTCGTCACTTTCCATGTTACAAAACAAAACTGTACATGATATGTGTTACAAAATGTATGCAGCATGGATGTATCTTTCTTGTCTTTTCTTTTTTTGAAGAATAAAAAGGAAAAACAGAACAAGAGAAAAACAGCAACACATTTACTCAACAACTAACCAACCAGGGACAAGTTCTTTTCTTTTTTGATTAGCAAAAAACATACTATGCATGCTGACTAATTCTTAAAAATGGAAAAGGAAAACTCATAAAAGAAAATAGTACACATGTAAATTATTGCACAAGAGAAAGGCTCGAAGTTTTGCGTCAATGCAAGAGTATTGCCCCGATACAGATCATGCATTCAATGGGTAATGGAAACGGGGTGTGCTGGTGCAGAGCACATGGTCTTAATCTTCCACCAGACTGGCGAAAGTGGAGTGTAGGGTTGGGGCAAATCTACAAGAGGCTGGGAATAAACAGGGGACTAATGGTGGACATAGCTGCGGGGAAAAGGTCCCATAGTTCGGCCTTCTACTCTGACTTTATTTCGGTACTCAAAGGACGATCACTGTGCCATTTTTTCATGTGTTTCTCCAAGGTGCTGTAGACACTGAAGGGCATCTGACAAATTTCACACTTGTACACGTCTTTGCCCACCTGACCATGGGTCTTCATGTGGCGTGTTAGTTTGGAGCTCTGGGCACAAGCATAATTGCAAAGCTCACATTTGTATGGTCTCTCCCCTGTGTGGCTGCGCCTGTGCACTGTCAGGTTACTGCAGTTCTTGAACACCTTGCCACAAAACTCACAAGTATCACTCCTGCGGCCGTCCTTGGAGCTGGGCCGTCCAGGACCCCCAAGGTGTGGTGTGCTGCCCCCACTGCCTGTACCACTGCGGCCTGACATTCCTCCGTCCAGTTCTCCCGGAGGAGTTGAAAAACGTAGACTGCCATTCTCTGACGAATGCTCAGACGAAGAAGCAAAGGGCGATTGTCTAGAATCCCCAAAGTTCAGAAAAGGGTCCTTGAGTTGTCGCGAGGCAGCATAGCCAGCCAGCCACTGGGAATAGACGTTTTCCGTGTTAGGGATTGTGGGAGTGGGAAGGTCAAATTCCTTTTCCAGTTTTATGCGTTTGGAGAAAGGACTTAATGGACTGGGGCTACCCAGAAGCAGTTTCTTAGACAGGCCAGCAGAGGCAGATTCATTAGGGGATGCCCCTCGACCATTCACTGTTGAGACAGAGCCCTCTTCTCCACGATCCGTTTCCAGCACTGAGCCCCCATCACACATGTCGCGATTGTGGTGATGGTCTCGGCTGAGGTGGTGGTGCAGGTGGTTTTCCTGGGCCATGGCATTCCGTTTGTGCGCATTCAGGGCTTCACTGAAGTGCTGCATGCTAGCAGCCAAACCCATTCCCTGCATTACCTCAGGCAGTGAGCGCGGGATGGACCCCTCATCAGCCACAGCACCCAATCGGCTTCCGATACTGCCGTTATTTTCATGCTGACGTCCTGCTTCGAGATTTAAACCAAAGTGATAACTGTTGTTGTTTCTTCTGGCTGCCCTCTCTCCATTTTGTTCTTCCTCCTCCTCTCCTTCCTCTTCCTCCTCCTCTTCCTCCTCTTCTTCCTCCTCTTCCTCTTCTTCTTCCTCCTCCTCCTCCTCCTCCTCTTCACCATTCTCACGTAGCATGCGGCCATTCTCACTTTTCAGCTTAGCCACAACTGACTTAAGGGCATTGCTTGCACTGCCCATGTGCTCACTGGTACCAGGTTCTGGAGAGGAGGCTGTAGAGAGTCCATCTTCTGATTTGCCTGTGTTTGGCGAAGATGATTTGTGCATGTGTGTCTTCATGTGGCGCTTCAGTTTGCTAGCCTGTGTACAAGCATGATCACACAGGTGACATTTGTACGGCTTCTCTCCTGTGTGGCTACGTCGATGAACTATTAGATTACTCTGAAACTTAAAGGCCTTGCCACAAAACTCACAATGCTTTGATTTCATGGGGTTGGTAGAGGAGGGAGTAACTCCTGCTGAGGGGAGTGGAGTAGTAGGAGTGGTTTGAGAACCTACTGGTGACTGCATGGAGCCTGGAAGAGGTGGTGGGGTAGCAAGGTATGGGGGTTTGCTGCCTCCTGCACCTCCTGTTCCTCCAGTTCCTCCTCCGGTCTGGAATGGCTGGAGCAAGCGCTGCATGGGGCTAGGGCGGCTGGGAGATAACGGGGGAGTGGACCCTGAGGTGTTACCCGCCAGCTCCCGTAGCCGCCTTGAGAAGTCCATTGTTGGAGGCGGGTCCAAGGGCAAAGGAGGATTGAGGCGCAGCACCCTATCAAAGGCACTCGGGTGGTGGGCTGCCAGCGCCAACTCCTCTGGGCTCAGGTGATGGGGGTCCAGGTGGTTCCTTGGAGGGGGGCTGAAGAGGGGTGGAGTGGGAGGGAAACGCTGATGGTGGCCTCCACCAGCACCCCCAGCTGTGCCAATTCCACCCACTGCTCCGACGCTATCCCTACCACCTGAACCTGAGCCAGGGATGCGGAGGAGATTGAATGGGCTTGCATCGGGAGGCAAATGAAGGCCGTGAAGCGGAGGCTGAGAGGGGCAGTCTGCACCTCCACCCAGGGAGGAAGGCCCACCCATGCGTGGTGTTAAAGGGCTGCCATGGTCACTTTCTAGGTAGATACGGAAGCCATGGGTGTTCTGAGCATGCTGCAGCAAGAACCAAGCACTGCCATACGACTGCTTACATGTAGTGCAGGTATAGGTAGTTGGCTCCTCCTTACCTGTTGAGACAGAGAAGAATAAACTGAGTTAGAGGAATTACAACTAATCCAACACCACCTTTAACAGACTTTATATCATGTCCTAATTACTATTATAGCCTGTTATAGGATTCTCATATACTAGAATATTGTACTGAAAATAGTATTACAATTAGAGATAAACACTGTATATAATGAAGTAAATGAATGACAACTCTTACTAAGCAGAGCCAGTCTTTTATAAGAACCTTAGGCTTCACTATTACAGCTTTTAAAAGTGGTCAGCACATGGTGTTGAGGGTTTTGCAAATACAACAGTAGCTCTTATTGAGGTCATGCCCCACATGAGTAGCATGTGAGAAGTAGTCTCTGTGTGTACGCATTTGTTCTTCTCTCAGACTGCTCTGGGACATAATTCCTCCCTCTAGACTGATTGTGAGTCCTCCATTGTCAGCAGGAGAACAAAGAAAACGGGGCTATCCCGACGGACTACCACTTCCAACTGATCTACCAAAACAGAAGCTCTCTGGCAAACAGACATATGCACACATACAAACAGGAGAGGCAACAGAAAAGAATCCTTTAAAACTTTAAATTATGGTTTGCATATTTCTGCAGCAGAATTAAACATAAAAATAAATTCTATTGAGTGAACCAAGAATTAGCAGGTAAATACCATCAGTAAATACCCTGTCAAACATTATTTCATATTTTGATATGTAAGTATATTCTTGTACACTGTATTCTGAAGTCATATTCTCATATGTATTTCTTATATTACACCACTAATATATGCACATATGCACATTCAAACACACACACAACAACAAACACACAAGGTGCCTGAGGAAAGTAAAACAGTAGGAGTGTAAAAACATTTAGGCCCCAACTGGAGAGGGAAAGTAACCCCTTCAGCCTGCCTCAAAAGCGTCTCTCTCTCAGTGAACCATGCAGAGTCACTCTCAGATGGCGGCAAGTGGAACAGTTAAAACAATAATTGCCTTTGAATGGCCTCAGTGATGATGACCTGTGGTGGGACCCGCAATGCGTGTGGAATCTCATTAGGGGACCAAACGGATGGCCATCAGTTCGTTTACAAGATTAGATGACAAATGAACCCCCGTCGCTGCCTTCTACTGCTAGGCACAATGCAGTGTGAGTGCACTTACAGAGATCTGCACACTAGCACAGAAGTGGATAAATCTAATGAAGATATACTTGAAAACAGTTGCAGCATTTTATGTCACTAATACCATTCTTAATGCAACTAAGGTCAGAAGAAGAACCATGTTTCTGCAACTGTATATAGACAATAACACTACTAAAGGAACAAAATTAAGAGCTGGGGAAAACAAGTATGTGCTAAATCAGCAAAGAATTCTTATTTTATCACTAAAGCAAATCATATAAAAACTTTGTATCTTTCAAATTCCAGATCTAAATGCAAATGTGTGGGTAGAAATATGGCTATTTACTCAATAACAACTGCAACTTTATTACACAAATTACATCAACATACAAAAATGTCAAAAGTTGCAATAGATAATAAATTGAAACAAACTGTAATATTGTTGCAAAAGCAAATAAACAGGTGTCATTCCAGGGGTCGTAATATTGATGCTAATTATCTCTAATGCCACTGATGCTAAAAAGCTATTTTGCTGTAAAGTGTCATGAACAATAAATTACAAAACATTGCATTAATATGTAAACAGGTAAGGTGGGTTGCAAAAATACATAAAATTTGAACATATCAGCAGCTAATTACTGACAGAATGACAAATTAGCAATGTTACTAAAAGGATGTCACAGTTTGCATGGCAGCTTTTATGCATCGACACACTGCAATTTACCTGCAATACCCAGAAAGAGAGTCAAAGAGGTTATAGTAAAAAAAAAAAAAAAACTATTCTACACATATTTGGGAGGGGAAACATTTGTGAATGTGTGCTCTTAAGTGCGTGCGTGTGTACGAGATTTTTCTCACACACTAGGACATTCACAGCATACACAATCACAAATAGTCATTTGAGTTGACAAAGGACACGCTTTTATTCACAAAGATTATTAATTGTCAAAGAACAGTGTGGAACAGGAAACTAGACACATGAATATGTTTAAGTGTGTGTGTTTGTGTGTGTGCGTGTGCAGACAAGCGTCCTAATTCTTCCCCTTCCTTAATTTTCCTTCCTTTTTTTTTTCATTTCACTCTGTCTCCTTGTCTTCTGCCATACACACCAACACACTTATCCCACATGACCAACAGTTTGGATAGCCAGCTAAATTATGGATCATTAAAATCGGCACAAATTACCACTAATTGTGGCCACCTGCAACGGATCTAACCTGTGAATATCATTTGCATTATGACCATGGAGGCTTTATTTATTTATTCATCCTTTTTTTTCCCTATGGCTGATACACTTAAATGCGAAACACTGAATATGGAGATAGGTTTTCCATTCGTTACACATTACATTTCATATGTGATTTAACCAGCTTAGAGGCACCGTTTCCCTCCAGTTGACCACATGTGTGTTACCTTTCTTTTGCTCTAAATACAGCAAACAGTAGTTTTGAACATAACACAATGTCTTTATCACTAAGGTGAAAGTCCGGATTCTACATTCTTGTACGAAAATTATTTCCCAGACAATATGAGGAAATGTTTATTGTGCAGTAACTGCCTGCTTTTGCTTTGAACACTGCTTTTCTCATATTGTACTGTGTATAATGTCATAATGACATCTACTGAAAATCAAAATGACGGTCTGGAAATTGAAGCAGTTGCTGCAGTATCTTAAATATAACTGAACCATAAAAGATTCTTATCAGGGGCATAGTGAAGTAACCAACCACAGAAGAAGCCCAGAATAAGTATATTATTACTATTGTTTCCTGAAGAAGTAGCCTATAGTTTGCTTTTGTATTCAAATAAATAACAGAGACTCTCAGGAGCCCCTCATCCTGTAAGGTTCCTTAACAGGTTAGCAGGCACTTCTCCCAGAAGTGTTTCTAGAAATCAGATTTTTCCTGTTCCTGTCATAAGTGCCATTGTGTGCAGGTTTTTGCGTTCTCAAAGTGACATCATGTTTACATACAATAAAAGGTACAGCATAAGCAGCTTGTGAACAACAGTGACGTTCTGCCTGCGAGGTGTTCAGGGATAGGAGTCTGATTGAATTCACACCTCAACACCTAACATCTCCCAGAAATTACTTTCTCTAGAATTGGGATGGCTGCGATAGAAAAGAAGAAAAATAAAATAACGTATAGCTGCTACTCAAAATGTTTACACATTCTTCCCTTGAATCTTTCTGTCGATCAGTTAGTGCGTAATATTAGGCATTATGGGTGTTTTAAAATATATAGACAGGCACAGTAAGAAGACTGACTGCATGTGATCAGGGCCTGATTCGGTTACATTCAAATAAAACCTCACAATACTGATAATTGAAGATGAAGCCTGTGAATAAATGTGATGGTGAATGTACAAAATTCAAAAGAAAAGGTTTTTGTTTCCAGCTAAAGATGAGGAAAATATTGAGGAAAAACAAGTGCAAGGCACAATGGTGTAACTCTTAAGCTAATATGTTCCTTTTTGACTTGTAGCTCAGACTTGTCTGCACCTGATTGAAACTGTAAGGTTAATGGATTTTAGAGTAGGCAACTGCTCCACTCTGTCTCTCTGTAATATACTCCCATCAGCCACTTCATTAGGCAAACTCTCTACCACTCCGAGGCAGAAAAATGAAGTGAGAAAGTGCAATGGAGAATGGGATATGAGGACAGAGTGAGAGTAAGGCAAGAAGAAAGGGACAGGCCCAGCAATCCCTCCTGTTTAAGTAAAGATGAAGGTTGACAAATCCCGGCTGAAACTGAAAATTTGGAGACGGCGGGAGCATAGAGGAGGAACGAGGAAGGAGAAGAAGAAGAAGAGGGGAGGTGGAGGAATGGGGGTAAATAATACCATCCGGTTCTTTACCTGGGGTAAATGTCAAAGCCATACAGCCACTAGTGAGACTCTAGAGAACACACCCACACATACACAGTTTCAGAAACGTCCTAACACTCAATACCAGCCATGCTACAGTGACAAGTGCAGGCATTAAGCCCTATTAAGCCAAGGGCATTGCCTGCACACTTATGTGGTGCTAGATGGGAGAGGGAGGCAGTAAGGCAGCTTGGCTCATGTTTCACGACTCCTTTGTGTGTGTGTTTGTGTGTGTATGTGTGTGCGTGCGTGCGGCCACTTCCCCTGGCACTATCCAACCCTCTCAAAAAGGATGTGTAATACTCTGATCCAGTCGCTGTCCAAGGAGCTGAAAAAAAAAAAGAAGCTATTGCATGATACTGAGGTAGACATGCAGTGCTGTGTGTGTGAAAATGGAAATGTTCTGTGTCGTAGGGAAATCTCTCCAGGTTGTAATAGCTCAGGTAAAGTGATACACACACACACACACTCCAATGACACTATTTTGCTGTATTTTTTCAATGAGCCACAGTCATTCTGTCCTATAAATTAGCTGGACCGCCATCACTACATCCCTCTCAGACCAGCTGGGAAAGGAAAATGGAAGCCAGGTCTTGGCTACCAAATACTGTAGGACAGCCTGACCACTATTTTACTGGTCTGATGTAAATTTTATCCATCTGAATTGGTCCTATGTCTTGCTCATCTCATCTCTGCAATATTCGTCTCTGTGCCTTTTGATTCTTTCACCTATCTTATAATTCATTTCACTTCTCCTCCATCCTACATTCTTCATACCATATAGGCTTCTCTCCTTTCTAGTCCTTCCTCCCCGCCTCCTCCTCCTCCTCCCACATCCTCTCCCCCTCTCTTTCCACCCATCGGTGGCTCTCCGGAGGTGTCCTTGGCTGAGTCCACCTCTGGGTGAGATGATAGTAATTGAGGTAATGGAACATCGCTGAAACAGGATTAGGTACGCATACTGGGAATGAGGGACAATGTCCCCTAATACAATTTGGGATTTCTATCTGAGCCTCAGGCTTTCAGGATCTGCTGCTTATATTTACATCTAGGCATCGCCGCTCACCCCTGATCACCTCCTGCTTTACCTTAAAGGGATACCTGGGCATTTCGTTATAGTTTTCCTTTTCACTGTTATTACTCTTCACTTTGTTAGGATGTGTGTAATTATATATAAATGTCAAATGAGCTATCACACTGAAGCTACTGTAAATCTCTTGATAGTCCAGTTGTCCACAAACTCTAGCTGTCCTTGGACAGTACACTATAGCTTAGTAGAAGCGCCATCATACATGTGCAGCTGTCCAACAACAACTTCCCCATGGGGGGATAATCAATAAAATAATTAAAAATGTATATATATTTGTTAAGTTCACTGATTCTAATGAGTAACAGGCAATTAAAGGACAATTTTGGTGTTTTTCTCTTTACCTCCAGCTGAAACTGAACAAAATATCAGATTGACAATCTATTGCATATGAATTTCTTATATTATATTATTTCTTATATATATCTCATGACTCCCACTATGCATTAGCACTGTAACGGATGCCCTGGCATACCTAAAATAAAAAAGAAAATCTTTCATGACTCTGCAAACCATTTCAAAGAAAATTACTCTCAAATGGTTTCTGCTGAGCACAGACATTATGCATGTTCCTCGCCTACCTCCTTCCATCCTCTCACCATCATCACCCACTAAAGTGCAACACTTGTGGCTTTCTGCTTCTATTCCAACAGTCAGTTATACTGCCCCCCCCACCCCCCATCCAAAAAAACTTAACCATATCATTGTTGTTATGTGAAAATCCTGTTGCCCCAATTATGGCTCTTTTCATGTTTTAATTTCAGAACTGCTTGTTCTTATTCTAGCAGGGAAAATTCAATGACCCTCAGGCTTGCATATGAAGCCATTTCAAAACATTGTTGGTTAAACTCAAAAACACATGGTGGTCAAGTTCAAAAACAAGACTGTTATGAGAGCCAGGACACCAACAAAAATAAGAGCATTGTTGCACACTTACGTTGGCATCCTATTCGACTGTAATTGTCTATTTTGGTATCACAAACTGGGCTAAATCTTCAAACAACTTCCAGTGTGGTCCAGACAGAAGGATCTGCACTATCCTCGCCCCCAATTATTTTTTTCCTGTCCATGCACAAGCTCTCTTACTAACTGGACGGCAAACAATTGGAATGCAAAGAGTGGCAGCTGGTGTTCCGTCCACTCGCTGAGGGGAGCAGCGCAGTCAAATAACAACATGACGGCAATTGCTCGAAAGAGACACTGCTCTGCTTGGAAGGAAATCAGCCTCTGTTACTGGCTACGAGTCTGCAGCTAGATCAAAGCAACTTCCTCAAACAGGGCAGTTACAAGAAAGTATGTACATCCTGATGCAATGAATAGTTGTCTAATCATTGAAGGGAAACTAAAAAAAACTATCTTAGAGTGTATGAATAAGAAAAAGTATTACTAAGGTTTTTCAAGCTTTCTTAGAAATTAGTTCTGCATCTCGTAAATGTTCAGCAGTGTTTGTATTTGCTAGCTGGGGAGGTCACTAATGACACTTTTGGTCATTAGACGACAATATTAGATGACATCACGGGAAAACAGTTTCAGAATATCAAGGTATCACTCTGCTTCACTAGTCGTAGCCAGATTCATGCGAAGCTACGTTCGATTTAACAAACATGCCCCTTTTATGCAGCGATTTTTAAAGGAGGCTGGGGTTGAACTTTACTTACTTCTATTCTATTCCCAGTTGTACTGACTACAAATATGCTCAAAAGACAAAGAATTCTTGGGGAGAAACCAGAGATTGGGTGTATGAAAACTGTGATGTAAACTTCTTTGCTATGTCCATCAGGAGTTTTGTTTTGTTGATGTTGTAACATACAATGAACCTGTTTTTTCATCTCGTTGCTCGCATTAATGCATCGATCCAGGATTGCGATCATCTCCATCAATCATCATGTATGCTCACACGCTCGTGGTGATCTCGACTCCTTGGACACGGCTCCATTTACCTCTCTCCGATGTCTTTATCGCTCATCTTGATGGAAGATAAGAGTGTTATATTTATCACCTGTGCCTGCATTACACTTTCACTTTATCTTGTTTCATCATCGTCGTATGGTTTATTATCATTGCCAACTCTTTTCTGACTTAAATCAAAGGTGATGAAGTGTTTCAGCGCCAGAGGATTTATACTAGTAGTGAAACATTTCGACCTAACTAGTAAGAAGTCCAATTGCCATGACTCAACTTTGAAAAAAATCTCATCTGGAGGTGAATCTTCACCAACAAGGTTTATTCTACTATTCCAGATAGCGCAGTTAGACAAACAAAAGGGGAAAAAGTGGAAATCGGGAATATTCAGAAATCTGGATCACATTGAAACTGTCTCATTTGTAGGTACAGAATAGAAATGTGAAAAGCAAAAATCCTGTCACAGGTACATTATAGTGTGTATTAGTACTAGCTAAAATAATTCCAAATGAATTTTGAAAATATAAGCTTTTGTGTTAGACACCTTTTGAATTACCCAAAAAAAACAACAATGGCTTATTGAGCCTGTCTGATTACCTGCTGCGTGTACATGGATGTGTGTGAAAATGTGTGTACTTGTGTGATTCTGCCGTACACTTGAGGCCAATGAGCGAAAATATCAATACAGTCTGTCCCTATGTGTGTGTGTGTGTGTGTGTGTGTGTGTGTGGGGGGGGGGGGGGGGGGGGGGGGGAGGAGGTGGGGGGGGGGGGGGGTATACATCAATACCTTCTGTCTCTGTGTGTGGAATCCCTGCTAGGCTGCAGACTGTTCTATCTACAACTCTCTCACCAAGAATCTACTGGTGTATGTGAGTGTGTCCGTCCAACCGCCCATTACAGCAGTCGTGATAAAGTTTCCTTTTCCCTCTCTTTATCACACGCACATGCACACAGTCGCACACACACACACACTCGCGTAAACACACACACACGCAGCGACGTATCTCATAAAGTGTGCCCTAATAGCACAGCCCAGACTCTTAAACTGTGTTTATAAATGTAATTAAATGGACGGGCCTTTGTAAGAGCATCCAAGCGTACTGTAGCAGTGATCCAATGTGTGTGCATGTGTGTTATGAGTCAGCTTGTGTGTCCGTTTGGGAGACCGGTACTCATGATGGCAGGGACAGCCTCCACTTAACCCTAAACCACCATGGTGAAATTACAGAGCATCCAAATTACAGCACTTATGTGAGCGGAGAGAGAGAGAGAGAGAGAGACACTAGGGTTTGAAAGAGGAAACTTGGTCCTGACACACACACACACACACACCCCCACACACACACAATACTGAATGACTCAGCTCTTGGACTTTTATTTGGAACCCGAGACTGCAGAAACTTTCTTACAGCTAAATCTGTTGCAGATTGATGACGTAATCAGATTTCACGCAGTCATTTCAGGTTGGATGAAATAAGTGTCTCTGCAGGGGTCACACGGCTACACTGATGACATCCTTTATCAGACTCATAGTTTACATACAGTACATGATGGAAAACAGTTCATATCATATGCTTTAACTGAAAACTATGCTCAGTTTTCCATTTTTAAACTGAACTCTTAAGGTTTCTCAACTGTACAGTATTTTTGGAAAGCAGTTGTGCCACAGTAAATTCCTCAGGCATTGTTGAAATACTGTAAATAACAGGACACATACTTTTGATTTATTTCAAATGACGCAGCGTGGTTTCCACCAAATAGGTCCCCAGCTAACAAAATAGTGCATAATCTGACAAAGAACCTTGTTCAATGAAGTACAGTAATATTATGTCATATTATTGTGTAACTGTCCTCTAAATATTCACACTTCTAGACAACTTAAAGCTGCAGCATGTAACTTTTGTTTAGTTTTTGTAAATGTTTTATTTTTATTCTTTTGGTAGAAAGTGTCAAACAACTAATCTTAAAATGTGTAAAATGATTTAGCAGGGCCCACTTCTAGTTAGTGTCGTCTAAAAGTACTTGTGCTATATTTCTTTTTCCTTGTAGCGCTCTTAAATCCCAGAGGAGTCGAGAATACACACTGAGAGGAAGCAGATTTTCTCTAGTGGCACAAGGAAGAGGTTGGTGGTCACTGAAGACACACACACACACACATACACACACGTGTATACACAAAGCCAGTCTGGTATTGAGTGATCTGCAGGGACCTGCAACAGCTGCCAAGCAGCACAATTCAGTCATCAGTGTGTATTTGTGTGTGTGTGTCTTATAGTGACCACAGTGGGAGATCACTCTGAGCCGAGCAAACACCTCAGCTGGCCAGAGGCCCACACACGCGCTCACTCACTCGCACACACACACACACACACACACGCGCAAGCACGCACAACGCTTTGCTTCATCTCTTCATCTAATCCCTTCTCCGTCCAGTTGGTCTCATCCCTCCATCTGTCCATCAACACTGCATACAGGTGGCTGTCCTCTCTCTCTCTCTCTCTCTCTCCCTGTTTCCAGAGGAAACCAAGGCAGAATGGAGGAGAGAAGAGGAGGAAATCTTGGAAATCAAGGATGGGGATAAAAGGAAGAGGAGAGCGCGATAAGAGAGAAACACACACATACAGCCTAACCGCCCACACACTCAACACACATTTACAGCACAAGATCCAACTTGACCAAAGAATCAACGCTGCTGCCAAAAAAAAAAAAAACCCTTTCGCCCGTCAGTCTATCCATCCCTCCCACTTTCCCTTTGTTTTCCTTCCTTTTTAAATCCCACCATCATCCTCTCCCAGGTGGGCAGCACTCAGCGCTGTCTCTTTAATTGTATTCATCTGACAAGGCCAATCGATACAGGACATATTTAATACAAATTTATGACTATTAGCCATCAGCGATAAAAAGCCTTTTTTTTTTTTTTTTTTTTCCTGGATAGCACTTGCTTGTGGTGTAAGAGAGAAAGAGCAGGAGAAAGGAGAGGAAATACAAGCCATCCTGCGTTTAACACAAACAGCCTCCCACTGTCTCACTGCCCGACCTTGGAGAGATACAGTTTAAGCTGCAGCACAAACACAAGAATTCAAGATTCTTTTTTGTTTTGTTTTGTTTTTCTCCTCCCTTTCCTTTCTCTTCAGACGAGGGCTTCAACTTCAAGTGGGTCTCGTGTGTATTTGGGAAGATTTTCAGGCATTTGATTCTAGCGCACAAGAGGATTTCAGAATGCAGCAGCAATTCTTTTGGCAGGGAAATATAAATAATTATATCAACTGGTGATTTGCAGATTGATAAACCGCTTCTTAACTGGTGTAAATGGACAAACCTGAGTCTGATTGTGCCAGAAAGACGGCAAAATCTTAAATTACAGTCAGGGTTGAAAAATGTGTATTTAACTCATGCCACGACACTCTTGCCGTTTCTAGCAGTCTCCACAAATAACTTCTTGTGAAAGGTAAAAAAAAGGTGAAATATGCTCAGAGGTTAATATTAAATTTCCTATCAAAGTTCCCAGATTTGGTCACTGTTGTGTTCCTTACAGAGACAAACAGCAAAGGGAGTGTTGTGATGAGATAAAGCACGAAGACAAACTCCCCTCCAGCGCTCCTTCACAACCTTGTCTACTTAACAAACACTGTAGGCTTGATTCATTAGAGCTGCAGTCACTACACCCTGAGAGCCCTATCGATCCCCCAGACGTTTTCCACAGAGCCTGGGGAGAAAAAAAACTGAGAGCAGAGAGGAAAAAGAGAGAGATGGAGAAACAGAGAAAGGTGAGAAAAAAAAAAAAAAAAGACAGCCAGAGAGACAGGCTGAATATATGGCACTGTTAATACGAAGCGAGCAGCAGTTTACCTGCCTCTTTAAATTCATTCTAGCGTGCAAGGCGACTGTGACGGCTCCCGGAGAGAAAAGCCCCCCTCGCCTGACGCCAAAAGAAATCTCTCGCCCTCCAAGAGAAATAAGGTTTGCAGAGGCTGGAATCAACGTCAGATGATGAAGAGATTTTTAGGTTGTGTGAAACCACCAGTCAAATACATTAAAAGACAGCTTGGGTCAGTGTTTGTGGTGGGGGCTGAGATAGATTAAGCCAGATTAAACAGCAACATTTTTTTTATGTACAGCTGGTTTTCCCATTTTGTAGGGTGATATAAAATCAGTGGAAAAAAAGTGTCACAATCAATAACGTGAAAAGGACTCCGAAGTCAAATGCTAATAAGCAGATGACCTGTTTTTCTCTAAACAATACAAAAAAGTCAAAAGTCTGAGTATCCACAGCATGGATGAGAAAGCAAACTGGTCGGGGGGGGGGGGGGGGGGCAATAATAACCACAGACCAGAAATAACCACAAAGTGACATATGATAACCAACAGAAACAAAAACCTAAAGAAACAAAAAGTGACCATAAATAAAAGATTAAATGAACCAAGAAAATCTAAATTACTGGAAACACATACTAAATGAACAGTGATAAAAAAAAAAAAATAAATAAATAAATAAAATGAGCCAAAAGCAAAGAGCAAAAACCAAAACATTTACCAAGTTACCAAAAAGACACAAAATGATCACAAACACCAAAACAAGCCACTAAACCTACTGTAGGAGGGGTTCGGGTGTGTTACCGCTCTGTGTCCCTGAACTATCAGTGCTCGTGCACATGCTTGTGTTATTTAATGTGTTTTGTCTCTCTTTGTTTGCCATAAACTGTGCACAGAAAATTCCCCGTAACACAAAAAGCATCACACCAACACACCATGTCATCACCATCTCCACATAGTGGCTGTGAAAAGTGGTGTCACTATGCTTTGGCATAGATTGGCATCAGTGCGTGGTGCATGGACAACATTTCTGAATGACTGCAGACTTCTGATGGATGTACGCCTGTTTGTGTGCAACGTGGTAATTACTTGTGCACACTGAATCACTCCATAGCAGCAGAAAGATGTAGGGCCTGTAAATAATTTGAATTCATTTCTGAACTTGTGAACTTGCATGACATACATGTAATTCATATAAATAAGTCCAGTATGTGGAATCGTGTCTGGTGTCTGATCATCTGCATGCGTGTCGCAAAGTTGTGTGAGTATTTCTGTGTGTGTGTGCGCGAACACAAAGATGCTCCATTAGTGATTTGGAAAGTGGTGTGGGAGCCTTGGCATTCCCATCAGGCCTAGTATGGCCTAAGTGCTGCACCACACACACTCCCAAACCCTAACCAACCCCACCCCCATGGGCACAGCATGGATAACCTCCTCCCTCCACCAATCCTTATCCCACCTAGGACAACCTTGAAGCGCCTCTCAGCCTGATCCAAAGCACACACACACACACACACACACACACACACACACACACACACACACGGTCCACTAATGACCAAACCCAAACAGCTCCCAAACAACTCTGAAAAGCTATTAGGAGAGGGCATTTTGTAGGGGAAGTGATTTTTTTTATATGCCATTAAAAGCCATGGATAAAATGGGCGTTCGCGTAAATACAGCCACAGGTCGGAAGGGGATAGCCAAACAAGGATAATTGAGAAACCATAGTTCCCCCCTGAGATAAAGGTAGGGGAGTGTCCTCTGATCACAATGATCATAATGTTTACACAGTAACACAAAGGTTTCCAGTTACTTTTTGAATGTTTCCTCTACATTTTATGACTTTGTATTTGTTTTGTGAACATTCTAGTTACTGTTATGAGTTTGTGGACTGGTTTGTGATGTTGGTGTCCAGACTTTTTAGTATTTGACAGTAGAATTGGGTACTAATTTCAACATTAACTTGACATATGGATAGCATTGTTTTGAAATTTGTGACAGGAAACTACCCTGGCTTACACAAATATAACATTATTATAACTATTGTAAAATACCATTATAAAATAGTATACATATTTTCTTCAAACTACAAAGAACAGCCTGTTGAGAGCTTGAATTTTCAGATGCATGCTGTGAAGTCTTTGTTAGTTTGCTTCTTTAAAAACTTAATTCAATAAGTTGAGTGAACTCTAAGAAGCTTTCATGTGAGAAAAACTCAAGTGAGAATAACTGATGTTTAAAAGCTCCGACAATAAAAAAAATAGAAACTTTAAAGCTACTTTAAAGAGAATCTCACTCAGTCCATGCTGCCTCGCCTAGACATCTTTCTTCCTGTTCTGCTATGCTCTCCTACCATTTGGTTCAATGACTTCACAGGAAGTGTCAACAACACCCCTCCACAATAACATGTATATAGTAATGTGTATAGTTTTGGAAAATACTTTTTTTGGAAAAATAGGTCCTCATGGCTTTTGTTCTGATACAGAATACACTTCAATTTTCCTTTTTCATACATTTGTAAACATTTCTTAAAATCTGTTCACTTTAATATTATGGGGTACAGATTAATAATTAAAAAAAACATCATCATCAAGTCAATATCATTTGAATCAGTGTAGTATCAAGGTACTGTGGGAATGTGTTGTCCGTGTGTGGTATTTGCCCTTGTATGCACGCATGCACTATTCGTTCTTTTTCTCTTTCCTCTAGGTGGAAAAAAAAAAAACAACACCTTTCGTCACAAAGCAGTCAAACTGATCACTGAGCTGGTGAAACTCGGTACGGGACTGCAGGGTTATTGTGTTCAAAAACTCAACTATACACGTTGAAAATACAAAGCGTCACTCAGTCTCCGTTGTGCATTTTAAACCTTTAGATTTGAATGCAGGCCCCGTTAAGACTCCTGACAGGGAGAAAATAGCTCTGGTTCCAGAATAAACAAGGGTCCGTTCCTTGCAAGTGGAGAGCGCTGGGACTCACGTCGGGTCAGGTTCAGACATGATTTAAGAACCGAAAATGCACTGACGCAACCTTTTCCGTGAAGGAGGTGGTAGGCTTAGCATACCTGTTGATTACCAGCCTCCCACCTTTTTCTCTACCTCCTTCCTTCTCTTTTAATCTTCACCTTTTTTTTTGACTACTCCATTGTTTTTGTCTCCTTCAGAACTGCAAGTGAGAGAAAGATCACTCACTCACCAGTGAGCAAATGCACCTATACACACACACACACACACACTCCTGCTCGACCTTATTCAGCAGTAACAGCCACTCATTCAGCACTTCAGTAGTATTTTTATGCCCCTGTGATAAAACATAGTGAAAGAAGACAAATAATAAAGAGGAAACATTGAGGTGCCCTCTGGGCCTGACACACACACCTCACATTTAGGATACTGTATCTTTCTCCTCCTCATTAGCCCTTAATAACACACAAGGCCATCATATTCATAACAGCTGTTAGGTAATCTTTAGAAAACTACTTCCTGATGAGAAGGTCACTCAGCCTGTTAGGAAAGCCTGTCAGTGTATGCCTGCACAATCTGGGAGTGGACACCCAGGAACGAAATAATGAGAGATGCAAGTTTCTACACGAGTCCCATAAATGTGCAAATGAGATTAGCTTCATTCCCCACTTTCCTTCATTTAAATTGTTCAGTTTTCAATATAATGTGATCATTTAGACTTACAAAGATGTTTTGTGAAGGAATAACAGCTGTTTTCTGGGGCGGGTGGTAAGGCATGTCATTTTGTCTTCGTGCCGGCCAAAGTAACCCATCAACTCGTACTGCAAGATTATATATGAATATAAAAACATATCTGATAACAATCAGACCTGCTAAATGAGGTTGGGAGCTAAGGAGAGCAATTAAATAACCACTGAAAAGCAGACGGGAAAAGGTTGCAGCTGGAAACGCCTTGTGAATTGAAGGAATCCACCGTGTTCTAGGGATCATTGTTATGTCAGTCCAGCAGAACGTAGTGTACTCTTAAAGCTACAAAATTAGCATCATCACAGTGTTTTTTTGGAGCAAATGTTTGAACATGTCAAGTAAAAGGTGTAATGGTACATCAACGGTGGCTCATTTCCTCTAAGTGTCTCTTCTAGCCAGCGTGGACAATACAATACGAAGACCCTGAAACTGTTTCACCTCCGCTAAATGATGTGCAGTCTTTATTAATGTGATTAATTACATCTGTATTCTCCCTTTTTATGAAATGTCAAAATGTCTACAGGGGAAGAAGTCTATTATAACTGCTTTAAACACACTCAGTCCACTAAAGGAAAGATATGTTCTTTTGGAACTTTTTATTTTTCGTGCCTGTTTTGTTCAGAGAGGATATACAGCAGTGTGTCAGGTACACAAATTAACATTTCCTAACCATAAAAAATCCCTCCCTGGTAACAACATCCTCCACCACCTTATGTTTAAAACATTATACAACTGCTGTATTTCTTTCTTTTCCTAGCCTTGCTATCTCTGTCTCCCTGCCTGTCCCCTGCCCTCTCTCCTTCTCCCATTCCCTACAGCTGAGCCCTGTAAAACAAGCTGAAACATAGCTCTGAATATATGAGTGTGTATTTACAGTATGTTGCCGACTACACTGCCAAAAAAAAATGTGTCCCAACCGCCCCCCACCCTCCTTCTCTCTCCTCTTACCTGCCTATACGTCTACCTATAGGAGGAGGAAGAGCCAGAGGGGACGAAGGCGTGCATGTATGTGTGTGTGTAGGATTAAGTCTGGCCTTATCTGTCTGGACGGGTATTACAAGCTGAAGGAACATATTCTGGACACTTATCTGAAGTAGTGCAGGGAGAAAAACTAAACACACTCTGATGAAAGAAAGAGAAATACATTTAAACATAAATAAATGTTAGAAATTCACGAACAGGAACTGAAGAGTTTTCACACACTGCATATGTGGATACGTAATGTGACCTAAATGTGACAGTGTGTGACATATTACTGCAACGAGGATCGAGCCGGTAGAAAACATTTCAACCTTAAGCTGCTTTCGACCACATCAAACAACTAAAAGGAGCACAAGCATGGATGGATCATGTGACAATGGGGCCACAGGTACAGACCAACTAGTGACGAAAGCATAAAACAGCACAATAACAATAACTAACCTGGACATCACCGCATGTGACTGAGCCATTTGGCTTCCCTGTGTTTATAACACCTCAAACAATGGCACTGATTTTTGTCCCCCCAAATGTACATATGTGGATTTTGGACTAGTTCTCATTGGACAAACCATTAGTGTGATGATCCAATCACAATTTGTAGTTATTGAAAAAAAAAATCTTAAAGCTATAATACCACAGTTTGTCTGAGCGTTTAGACATCTGGCAACTGTCTTGCACTACAATTTTCATTTGTAAATGTGAAATGTGCTTTGATTACTAGTTCTGCATTCATCACTGACCAGTAATAAGAACGGTCAGTGGTCGTTTTACATCGACAACCAAGTGTGAGTGACTGTATTTTAATATTATCATAATGTTCTGTAAATTACAGACACGTTTAACCTGGCACTTCATGTAGTCAGGTAATCTTATTTACAGAAAAACTGTGTGTGTGTGTGTGTGTGTGTGTGTGTGTGTGTGTGTGTGTGTGTGTGTGAGGGGAGAAAGTGTAAAAAAACATTCCATATTTAGTCCAGACTGGCACACAGTGAATACACAGGCTGTTTCTTTCTACTCGACTCTTTTTACCATCTGCCCCCCCTCCTCCCTTCCGACTTTGTCTCAGCATGTCTGTACATTGCTCTCCTTTTCTCTGCCGTTCTTTCCTAAACTGTCGCTAACCTCCCGCCACCACCTTTCTTCCTCTTCTCGCAATTAAATGTGCCTCAAGGCCTCGACGAGGCAGCAGCGCATCTCACCATCTCACCAAAAAGAAAAACCCCCGACGGCCATCACAGCTCCACAAATGCGGTTTCAAGCCTTAAAATGGCTCCTATTTAAATCTTCTCCCTTTTGCAAAAGGTGTAATATCTAAAGTGAGAGTGGGCAGTAAAATGCTAATATGTATCAGAAAGCTGGTGGCCCTAGACAAAAAATGAAAGGGAGAGAGAATTTTTCTCATGGTCCACTGGTAAATTTAGACTAGACAACACAAACCACCATGAGTCACACACAGAAGAGATTACAGACACACACATATGCTCAGATACACTCATTCATACACAAATCATTCTGAAATGAGCCCCATCACAGACAGACATGTTTCGCCTCAACAGCCATTCACATCTCTCACTACCTGTTTTTGTCAGGCCTGCAGCCAGATGTGCATGTGCGTGTGTGTGTGTGTCAATGGAAAAGGAGCATGAAAGAGGAACCACCATATAAATGTGGCAATAGTTGGTGCAGCAGGTGTCGGCAGTCAGCCCTGTCATTATTTGATAATATTTTTAAGTGACTCAGTGAAAATGGGGAATTTAGGGTATTCCACATGCGGCATAAGTTTCCAAATTTGTGTCTAAGGTGATATGTGGTTACTAACTCTCACGGTACTTGGTTAAGTTAAGAAAAACTGTGATCTGGCTCAGTAGGGGAAAACTTAACACCGACTTCCCACATAGAATGTGTTTAAATGCTTTAGAACAAAACCACAATCTTTCTCTAACCTTAACCAAAGTGCTTCTGCTGCTTAAACCTAACCACGGAACTGTTGCACGCCTTGTACAACGTAGCTGCTGAAACTCAGTCAGCGGCACCTGAACTTCAAACCTCAAAGTGAATATTTCGCTCATTAGCACTCGCGGCTTTCCAGCTCAACACAGGTTTGACCCAAGTGGCTGAAACATTAGCATTACACATGTAAACCATCAGCGCTCATGTAACCCCGGCCTGAGACCAGCGCCCCTCTGCTGTGGCCATAGGTTGGGGGCCATGTAGCCAATTAACCCTGTTAATCTAAATGGGCGCTAGGTCAGTATGTGTGTATGGCTATAGCTGGCTAACCCCAGCAGATGAGCCTTCAACCCAATCACAGCCCCCTTTTTTTTGCTGGCAGCCTGCCGCCCAACTTGGCAGCCACACACTCGCAAGGGGTCTGGTGTGCATGTGTGTGTGCGTGCCTGCATGTGCGCTTGAGCCTGTGTGTGATTGCACAGGGGAGGGAGGATTATGGATGTTGAACATACACACGCAAACGAGCACAGGGCCAGACTGGCCTGCATGGTGTGGCTGTGGGTGTGGGTGTGTGTTGTAATAAAGCCAGCAATGTTTTACTGGCCCGCTGACACAGTGCATAAAAAGATCAGTGGGCCAAATCCATTAGTGGTATAATTGCATTACATGGTAAATATTCCTAAAAGGTCAATATCTCCATTTGAAACATCCCCATCATCACAGAACACTAGAGAGAAACAAGAATTCTGGGATTTCATACAGAAGCCGGGTGCGAAACATACATACATAGAAGCATGTATTATAGCAGATTTGGCTTGCCGGACAGGATTTCCCACCTCAGAATGAGTCAGCACCGGCTCGTAGTGGTTCAAATGAATATAGTATCATGCACGAGGGATGAGGTTTGATTGTAACTTTCTTTGACCAGTGTTGCCACTCTTCTCCAGTCCTGTCCTGTGTTTCCAAACCAAAATACAACCATTTATCTGGCTAATTAGAATCCTCAACAACCGGACAGGTGCTTCGTGATTACGTCTCCTGAGGTGAGGGTGAATAATACATTCATACATACTTTTCTTTCTAAAACAAAGTATTTCTAGGGAAGTAAAAACATTTTATAGATCAGTACACTCCCTTATCTCTAGTTGCATTTATCCACGCAGATAAGTTTTGCTTTCATTTGTAGACTGTTTCAACATACCCATTGCTGAGATTTCTGCCTGCACTCCAGTACTGGGACGTAAATCAATTTTCTTTTTTTTGGTGCTTATATTGTGGAAAAAGTAAATCAGAAAAAGAACAATGCAGGTAAATTTCTTTCCAGAAACAATGTGTTGGTTACAATCGATAAGTGGCAGAACTCGCCGTAAACTATTTTTATTGGAATCATTTTGACAGTGTGTGCTGTGGATTACCCGAAGTAACAGAAAAACATGTTGCCTTTTTTTTTGTTTGTTTTTTTTTTGCCAGCAACACAAGTCAAATTTTATTTAGTGTCATTGTAATTAAAGAAATGCATCAATCTCACGGACAGATATGTGAAAACATGGCCAATTTAAACCAAAGCAATTTGCATGGTTAGATTTAACTAAAGGGAAGTGAGAAAAATATGTTTCTTTTTGTGTGATTTTGAAATCCGGACATTTAAGGCACGGCCTCAGCGCTCACAGGGTGATCTGAACAGACGGGAGGCGGGGGGGGGGGGCACTGGCAGAAAAGCGCACGCCGTCCACATTATCAATCAACCATAGCCAACCATCAGAAGCTGATGTCTGACACGAGCCGTGTCACTAACTAAAGAAAAGAGGGAGTTGAAAGCGTGCAGGGGCGCAGAGAAGTAGCCGAAAAGTGGAACACACGCACATACACACACACACAGAGGCAGCGAAAAAGACAACACATACTATACAGTATGTACACACAAACAATCTCACACACACACACACACACACACACACAGCCTCCAGGCTATTGTCCTCCACATTTAGGTCATGCTGAAACTAACAGCTTCACACACATGAAACCCACACTCCCCAGGAGGCTCTCCTCACCTGCAAAGAGGCCAGTTTGGACACAGTGTCAAAGATTAAACCTGTGTTTTATCTCAGAGAAGGGGGTTGCTTGGGGGCACAGTGTGTGTGAGCATGTGCGTTCACTCAGTCCTTTAAACCAGAGGGCAGAGGGTCACTGGAGAATACACTGCTTTCTTTTTTTTCTTTTTTTTTTGTACTCACACACACACACACACACACACAGCTGCCCTTCTCTGTGTGAGCGGTCAAGTAGAAAGGTGGATCTGTGTCAGGTAGCAAGGGTATTTACTGTTACTGAGTCAAGCAGCCTGAGAAAACACAAACACAGCACAGAGGGGGAGAGAGGGAGAGAGACATAGAGGGAGACTGAGAGGAAAAACAAGAGGAAGCTGAGAAAGAAAGAGGAGCAAAAGGACGAGGAGTGATGCTTTGGGCGGCCATGTGCAATGTCAGACATGCCAACTGAGAACTGGGTGTGTGTGTGTGTAAAAAAGGGCAGAAACAGAGCTGACAAGTTATTCCAGCCACTGTACATAGCAAATGTACTATTAAACAAACGAAACTAATTTAAAGCTGCATTTGCACACACACACACACACAGAATTGGGTGTCAGGGGGGATAAAATAGGAAAAGTACTGTAGGTAGGACACCAGTGTAATACAGAAAAAAGGTTTTGGTGTCCAAATGCGTGTGAGTTCTTGTGTGGATCATGAAGCCGTTTCCATCGGAAATTAATTTGAGTGTGACCCAAAAACACAAAAGTCCTAATCCACTCACACTCCTGACAGCTACACTATAATTGCGGCCTACATACATACATACATGCACACACACACACACTCGTTCATCATTCCAAACCAGGCTTTTACAATATCTAAACCAGTATAAAAGGGCATAGTTTGTGCCCAGCGAGTCCACAGTTAACATCTCCCAACCAGCCCGTCTCTTCTCTCATGATCACGTCCCTTTGATCCAGTGTTTCAACCCGTTCTTGCTCACAGTAATAATTGTGCTGTACAAGTGGAACAACAGCCCGGAGGGTACGTTCACCTTAAACCAGAACCCGCACACCTCTAATCTTGTACGGCTTAATTAAAGGGACATTTTCATCAAAATAAATGTCTCTTTTGTTGCTCCCTGGGAAAATACAACAATAATTTTGCCTCCGCTTTGAATATTTCAACTCTAAAGCAAGAATCTCATGGTTTCTAAAAGGCTTGTTTCTACTGGTATTTACATGATCTCAATCTGCATCTGATCATCTCCATTTTTGCTTGATTGGTAAGTTATGCAGCTTCTGGTTTATTGTCATTTGATATGGACAAATACCTGAAAGGTTGGAGCAGGGACAGGAGTCTCATATTAGCATTATTTGAAATTGCACCTCAGCTTTATGCGAGTTGAACATGTTAGGGTGAAAAAGCAATTAACAACCTGGGCACTTATAATATTTGCTAAAACGACTGCAAAAATAGGGTGGAAAGGGGTTAAAGAGAGGTGACATCTTTAGAAAAAAAAACAAGTCTTGCATCTTGAAGAAGCCCTGGAGACAAAAAAAAAAAAAAGGTCCCATCCCTGAGAGGTCTTTTTTTGTTTATCTCTTACTTTCCTTATTTATTTATTATTTCTGCTCTCCTGCCACGCGGCCGGGGGAGCGAGGGACCACAGGTGCTCGAGTGAATCCGATGGACATCCGCAATTTATCATTCATACGCCAGTGACGGCAGGCCAGGCCGAAATATGGCACGGTAAACACAAACCATAGATCATTCACAGACACAGATACACACGGGCAGCAGCAGACGCAGATAAGCGCGCACGCACATACATAAAATACATCTTTGAAGACAGATGCTTTTATGCGTACGCGGGGCTGGACACGGGTCACGTCACAACATGCTTCTTGCGGCGTGGCATGATATCTTTTTTCTCTCAGTCTCTTTAGTCCACTTTATCTTTGTCTCTTGTTTGAAATGTTCATCGCCCTCCCTCACTTGTCTCTTCCACTCACTTCAAAACTGTCACATCCCCATTAACAAAAAACAGGTATGTTGTTTTCTTCTTCTTGCACCCAGATTAGTTCAATCTGTCAATTTCAAATCCCCTGAAGTGACGATTGCTGACCCTCCAGCCCCCTTCTTCCTTAACTTCTACATAAACTCCCCTCACCTAAACACCCCGTGCCTCCAAACTTTTAATCTGGGCTTTAGAGGGATATATCACAGTGGGACATCACTGCTGGCCTGCATCTGCCAGAGCAAGCTGGGGGCTGATTTCTGTGTTTACATAAGATTAGAGCGCAGGGAGAAAAGAAGGTGGCCAATATGGTAGCTCCAAGCCAAGCTGCTCTCATTTTTAATGCAGAAAATGCTGCCACAAACAGCCTGCAGAAGGAGGACTGAGGAGAGACATAGCCAAAGGTAGGAGCAGTAAGTTACACCACTTTACAAGCCTTAGGGGGTGTGTGTGTTTGTGCATGTGTGTGTGCATGTGTGTGTTTGAGGGATCTTAGCCACCAATATGTACACAATGCTCAGTTGAAATATAGCTGATTTGGCTGATACCTCAATGCAAATACCCACACGAGAAGCCTATATAGCGTACACGTCTTCGGCTCCAGCACGCAAAAAGAGTGTTTAAAGATAAACCAGTGTTGACTGATCAGGCAGGGTTTAAGATCTGACATTTCACTTGGAATTTCTGAGCGAGAGTAATTACTCGGAGCAAGGAGCAGGGTGGAATTAGTCAGCACTCTTGTAATGTGACATTGACTCAGTCATATGTGAAAGAAAATACATGCGCCATACAACAAAAAGCAGGAAGGTTCAAGAAGTAAGCATTTAAGCAAGGAAATTTTAAAGCTGCTGCTTTAAATGATATTAAACTAAAGCTTTTAAGTAAATTAAAGCAGCACTAATCAACATCCTTGTATTAGCAATTGTTTAGGTGAGTGCAGAACATGTAACATGAAACTTGAAGTGATAAACCCACAGAGAATTATTAGCCGGTTGCAGTTCCTCCCAGCTCTCAGAATGGTTTTGCATCTTTTGTTTTGGTTTTAATGTCTCACAGCTTCACTGTTCTGGTTCAGACCTACTGTCTTCATCTCTGTTATTTTCAGCAGCAGCACATAGCTGCAAAAAAAAAAAAAAAAAAGCTCTGCAAAACCATGTGTATGCTTTCTACCTAGCACCACACAGACAAACTTAGCAAGTGGCTCAGGAACATGGAGGAGCTTTAAACTGCTGCTGTAAACTTTCCTCAGGTGTTGGTGAACAGCACCTGAGGAAAACAGAGTTAAAAAGAGACTGGATATTGCACTTTTATTCATCAGGTAGACAAAAACATCAAGGTGATCATGTTATTTGCAATCTTTACACTGGGGTATTTACAATGTTGCACCACAGCTACTCTTTTTAACCAGAACTCCAACATGGTAGCAGGGGGCGTGGTGCACAGCGCTGCATGTGTTTCAGTTTGCACTTGTAGTTGCAGGTCATGGTATCCAGTTCACAGTTCATGTTGCATGCACTAGAAGAGCCTACACTGCAAACGTAAAGTCCACATGCCGCCTGTCCTATCGTCTAGCACGCCCACTCAAACAGTACTCACTGACCTGAGGTAGATGACGTAACCATGTGATACGTACGAACTGTGAAACAACCAAGCTGAATTACTGCATAGACTCACACTCACGGATATGAAAACACCAGTGATACATGTTTAATGTATGCATCTATCTTTCTTCATGCCAAGTTTGAATTTAAGTGTGCACAAGGTTCATCATAGACACTATACAGTACAACACTGGCACAAGGAAGCACACACTTCAATGCACTAAGTGAGCCCAGAGCACATTTCCATCCTCTAGATCACCACGTTCTTAAAAACAGGCCAACGACAGTATGATGGGTTCAGATGTCGAGTTCCCAGCCACCACAACCTCACACATCTGGACCTCTTTTACCAATTGCAAATTCCCATCACAACATAAGCAATTTTCTTGGTATGTTAATACCTTTGCATGCATTTTAGACCATGCAACCATCTTGCAAAGACATTTAATCAAATCATTTTTTCTCTAATGATGCAAATAATCACAATATGCCACACTGACATAAGTTTTCCATTTTCTTGAAGGTTTGGGAACATATGTGTGGTGGATGTGTCAGGAGGTAGAGTGTCTGTATGTTGAAGTGTCCTTGGGCAAGAGAAGCAACATTGTTAAAGTGCTTTGGGTGCTGATAAGGTAGAGAAGTATTTACCTCCTCGCTGGTATGCTGTAGCCTTGGCTATTTCCTGTATGTTTCCAGTCATATAATACACCTCTCTCTTTCCACATGTCACATTTGATCTGTGCTACACGTGACAGCACCAGTGTTTCCTTTACAGCCTGATAGAGGCGAATATGTATCACATAGGAGAAAAATCTGTACGATGAGAGAAGAAATTTAATCTTAACCCAAACAAAGATATGTGTAGAAAATGTGTGCAAAAATAATCCAGAAACCACTGGCAAAGTGCATATGTACAAAAGTGCCCTCGAGTTAGTGAGTGAGCTGCTGTTGCTGCTCACAGGACAACAGCAGAGGAACAAACGCAGAACAAATAGCGTCTTTAGAGCAGCGCTCAGCTCAAAATACCAGTGAGTGAGGTGTCCCATCAACTAATTAAAGGACTCTCACCGCTCGCAACCAGCGTTCCCATCGTGCTCCAACCAGACGGCCCGCTTGACGTGAAAGTGCCCTTAAGCAAGGCATCAAACCCGCTGAACCTGCTCGGCAGCCAACAGCGGCAGAGGCAGCAGCTTGGCAGTGGAAATCCACACGAAGTGTGGAACCCTCCCTCCTTCCTGCTGCACCTCCTGACCCCAGCTGCTGCTGTAAATATAAATGTGCTCCTGCACTGTCAACTTGTGCTCAGTTACACAAGCATCAGTGCCACAAAGGTTAAAAAATATGTATATTTTACTTCCTGCTGCTTTCTCTCCGAGTTGTCTGTCTGTCTGTCTTTCTCCATGTGCGGTTTTTCCTTCTTTCCGTCTTTCTGCCTCTTGAAGTGGAGGGCTCGCCAGGTCAGGGGCATTAGTGGAACTCTGCTGGATTCTTTTCTCTTTTTCTGAGTGTGTGTTTGAACTTTTTTGTTGTTTTTCATTTCTCTACTTTGCTTCTTTAATCCTGCGTAGCACAGTTTCCGTGCCAGCAAACCAGTCTGAGCTGGTCCTGTTGAACTACGTTTGTGTGTGAGAAAGAGAAAGAGAGAGGAGAAGGTGTGTGTGTGTAGGTAGATATAAATGGGAACGAGAGCTTGCAGTCAATGCTAACAGTGGGTTAACGTGCGGAGCCGGAGCGAAGGAACGTGTGTGTAATTGTGCCGCCAGCACACCCACTCACACACACACACACACACTCACACACACACACACACACACACACATGCACAGCCCTGTGACACCTGTCTCATCAAACAGTTGGACATCAGCCAAGTTCATCTGTTAATGGACAGCCACCATCAGAGTCCAGTCTTTCCTACCTTGCTCCACCTTCCCTCTCTCTTTTTCACATCCCCTATCCCCCTAGGGTGCCCTACCCCTATGCCCTCTCCTCTTCTTCTTCTCCCTGTCTCTCTTCCTGCCTTTTTTTTTTTTTTTGACGTCCCATCCCCCAGTTTTCTCTCAACACCTTTCCCAGTGTTGTAGAATGGGGTCTACATTTCCCTTGTACAGCGAAGACAAACAGTGTGCATGTGTGCGTCCTCTTTGTCTGTCTGCCTATCTGCCTGTATGTCTGTCTGTCTGTCTGTCTGTCTGTCTGTTGGCAGACGCCCCCATTCATCTTAAAGAGGGTACGTCTGAACAGATACTTTTCAACAACCTACAAACCAAAAAAGTCAGAAGTCAAAGAAAGGCCACCAGACGGGTTAGGTTGTAGAGGAGGAGAATGTGTGTGTGTGTGTGTGTGTGTGTGTGTGTGTGTGTGTGTGTGTGTGTGTTAGGCCGAGAGATCGTCCAGAGCGTGTTGAAACACATCTGTCTTCCAACAGAAAACAGCAGCACAGGAGAAGAAAAGACAGTAGGAGAAGAAGGGGAGGCTGACAAAGAACGAGAAGTGGAAGACACACAGAGAGAGAGAGAGTGAAAAAGTGTGTGTGTGTGTGTGTTTTTTTTTTGCTTTAAAAACACACACGCACACTCGCACAAAGGACCGGCTATTCCTCCCGGCTTGTTTGTCGCGGGGCAAGAGTTCAAGGAATTACAGTCGCTTTCACACTTGAAGATTTATTTAACAAGATCAGGGATGTCTTTTCTTTTTTTAAGTGCGTATTTCAGTTTTTCCCAGTCTGTGTTTGAGGGCTGAGGGTTGGGGGATGGGGGGGGGGGGATCAGGTGTAGTCAAAAGGAGAGAAGGTGGGAATTTTGTTATTTTAGTTTAGTTTGGGGTTAAATAGTTCTATACTTTCTCTATAGGTTGAGAAATGAAGGACAAATCCCAAGCAGGAATTAAATGACTGTGTGTCTTTAAATAAAAAAAAAAAATTATGGAAATTTCCTGGAAAGCATTGATTTTTCCCTCCTTTTAGTTTCTTTTATTTTTTATTGCAACAATATCATAAATCCACATGATCATGTTGATTTGTGATGAGCTCGCTTTCAACAACAGCCTTTATCACCCGCTGCAGCACATATATGATTACACTAGCCTGACCACACACAGTTGTGCTATTACTGTCCCAACTAAGCGCACACACACTCTGACAAAAATGCCTAAAAAAAAAAAACTACATTTTATCTCTTTCTGTGGGATAAATTATCCATTAGATTTCATCATATCTTACCGGGGCAATTACATCAAGAAAATGATAGCAGGCACAGGATCAATTATGCATGCCCTTGGCCAAAGACCAAGCATCGGGCATAAGGAGATGGCACACACACACATATGCACACACACCCACACACATGCACACATACATGTGAATAAGTTGTGGCCCATCAGTTCATCTTACTGCCTAAAAAGTTCATACGCTTAATAATTTAGCTGTGCTCTGGATACTGTTTCCCAGCTGAATATTAACAACTTTGAAGTGAGTAACAGCAGCCAGAGGTATATGGAGTGTGTGTGTGTGTGTGTGTGTGTAGGGGGGCTAAAAGAGACTTCAGGAAACAGGCCTTGCGAGTCCCACCGGAGACAACCCCTCAAAACACACACACACACACACACACACTCCTTCTACTCGGCTGCGTCCATTACACAGCCGTTTGTAACATTGCTCATTTCTGGGCAATTAAGAATTCCTTTTCATCGCTATGTAGGTTCACATATCTCCCTCACAGCGCTTGTACACAAACCGGGAAGACTTGAGGAAGAAACAAGGAGTGTGTACATACGTGTGTGTGTTTGTGTGTGTGTGTGTTTGCAAGGTAGAAAAGGAGGGTGGATAGATGAGGATGGGAAGAAGAAAAAAAAGGCAACAAAGGGAAGAGAAGAAGAGCACATAAAGATTAGCGCCTGAGCACCAGTAGTTTGTGTTTGTTGTTGCTGCTTTTCCATCTTTGTTCTCATTTCCTTAATTGTCCCGCTTCGTTATTAGGTGAGAATTGATTTATGTTATTGACTTTCTTCTTTTGTCTTCCTCTCATATGTATATATAAAAACACACGGGCGCAGTCAGAACAGGCCTCTGTTCCAGCACAAAGGAAGCAGACGCTGTGCAAGTGTTTACGCACATGTGTGTGTGTTGTCTTGCACATGCATTTTTCTGCTGATGACAGAACAATGAAAATCATTTTCTACCTCTCTCCCTCTCTCTCTCTCTCTCACTTTGTGTGGTAGGACTTCATCCATGTTTACAGAGAAACTCACTTAGGAAGACGAATCACTGTCTCCAAAATGGCAGCCGTAGATAGCGTCAGGGAGGGACGAGGAAAGAGACGAGAGAGTTATCTGACATCTGTTTGTTCAAGAAACTGAAGGAGGGAGGAGTGTGTGTGTGTGTGTGTGTGTTGTGGGGGGGGGGGGGGGGGGGGGGGGTACTAAAAATGAATAGGCTGACAGAGAATACGAGAGAGATGGGCAGTGAGAAATCATTTTACCATGTCAAGACCGACATGGACGGGAGAGAGCCAGATGGTTTGCATTGAGTATGTTTTGCGTGTGTGTTCATGCGTGAGTGTGTGTGTATGTGTGTGTGTGTGTGTGCGAGAGATGAGCAGTGTAACGAGGGAACATGCGAGACATCATGTAAATGAAATGTGTCCAATCACTGGCTCGGTTCTCAATCTTCACACAATTAAAAAGCAAAAAAAAAAAAAAAAAAAAACACAATGCAACTTTCATTTATATTAGGCAAAACACACACACACACACACACACACACACACACACACACACACACAGACACGTATATCTCTCACCCAAAGGCACAAATGAGGAAAATGCACACACAGGGCGTGAAAACACGTGCACACACGCACACACACAAACACCCCTTGACATGCCGGCTCTGACAAGCGTAGCTGATGTGCGCCGCAAATGCGCATGGTAATAGGCCAATCAAAAATGCAAAACAATTGGCAATTACTGTGAGGACCTAATGGTCATTAGAATTTACAACTAGGTAATGAACTAAAGTCTGCCCACTGCATGCATATTCATAAAGCTATTTGAGCTTTGAAGATTAAAGTAGCGCTTAAAATTCAAATGAGCCTCCGCAAATTATCGGGAAAAGTCAGAGCTGCTGCTGCTGCAACGACTTCCTCGTGTGTGTGTGTGTGTGTGTGCCTAGGTGCAAGTGTTTTTAAATTGTGTATTCCTGAGAAGTAAAGTACATTTCCAGGTTTTTTTTTTTTGGTGGGATTTTGAACACGACAGACAACTGCTGATGTCTGTGACACTGCTTCTTTTATTTTGAAAAACATTTTTTTAAAGGAATTATTTATTACAGAAATTATTCTTTCCAAAGTGAAAACGAGGCACTGGGATGCACAAGACCTCTCAGGAATATGATGCCAACAATATAAGAAGTGTAACTGTGTATTGTCAGATGCATCAGCTCGGAGAGCTCCCACAGGCACGAGGAAAACAGCGGTTTGGCCCCTAAAAAGGGATTTTTACCAACAACCCACATCACCAGTCACACATATAACATGTACCCGATGTCAAATAGATTCGTGCACATTATGACATTTTCTTGTCTTGTTGTGTTGTGAGTTTTCGACGTCATCCTGCCCAGTAATTCACAAGGAAGAAGAAAAAGAAAAAGAGGAGAAATGTAGGGTTTGGTGCAGCACAAATGTTTGTCCTGGTAATTATGTTGTCGCTCCATACACTTGTCTTGACCTTTGCGTGTGTGTGTGTGTGTGTGTGTGTGTACTTGTATATCTACATGTGTATCTCTGAGTACAACGATGCTGTAAATATCGTCATATCATCATAAAATCATTTATATGCCTCAGATGGTTTTACCCATTGAATGATAGACAGGTTGGCTGTAAGTTAGTTTCGTATAAGCGGATAGAAAAAAATGGACAAGGGTTTTAAGAGAGGTTGTAATGTGATGTAAACCACGTAACTCAAATTCTCGACATTTCCTCCTACATCAGTCAAGAGTGCAGAGATATTGAATTTACAGTCACAGCAGCCACTAAGAAAACCAGCAAATACTCACATGCTACAAATCTGATGTGTGAATATTTGGTATTTTTATTATAAAAAAAAACATGATTTAAAAAGGATAAAAAATATATTTTTTTTATTTGAAAATATTTTAATTAGACTAAAAACGACGCATGTTTTTACAACTACACACCAAACCCTGGAGTAACAACAAGTTGCACTGGGGTTCAGTTCAGCTATCCACCCCCTGGACTGAAGAGCTTCCTTTAAAGATCAGCACAGCTCACACTTGTCTCGTCTTCCACATTAGCAGCGAGTTGCACATGTAGAAAAGAATCTGGAGCAAGCTGCCTCAGATCGCACGAATGACACACGTGGTCCCGCTTCCAGGATGAATTTCTACTCAAACCCGTCTTTAAGATGCTGAGAGGAAGCAGGAGAAGTGGGAAAGGTGGCGGAGGCGGGAGAGAGCGCGACAGACCTACGACTTGCACCGCCAAAGTAAAAGATTAGGCTCTACGTGCTCCACTTATCAGCACGGTGGCAGGGTGGTGGCTGCACGTGTGAGTCTGTGTGCTGCTCTGCTGCAGTTGTAGTAGTAGTAGTTGAGCCAAATGGGGAACATGAAACCAGAGCAAAGAGCCAGGCACTTCCACACACACAGTGGCCACACACACACACACACACACATTGCCAGCTCAGGCCTGGCATACTTTACCAGGGGATGCCCTGCATCCATACTCCCAGCTTACACACACATATGCACGCAGGCGTTCTTTCATGTTCACTCATGCCGCTGCATAAACACACACACACACACATGTAGGCATGCTGTATATATAATGACAGGTACACGAACAGAGAAGCGCTGATAAATGAACACATATAGAGCTGGTAATATGTGGATTTGAGTGTGTATGTGTGTGTGTGGTGTGTGTGTAGAGCCAGTCTGTAATCCAGTGGCCTATATAAATAAGCTTTGTAGTGTATAAACAGTTTTATGAACAAGCCTTCAACTGCCTTCAACATAATAAGAGAGCTGCGCTACATGTGCACCCTGTGAGTAGAGAGTAGTGTGTGTGTGTGTGTGTGTGCATATGAATAAACACACACACGTACACAGCGAACAGCGTGTGAGCCAAAAACAGCAGCTTTCCCTCTCACCACGACGGAGTAAATGTAGCGTGGACGACGAATCACTCGCATAAACACAAAGAGTCAGATCAATAAACAATCCTCCGTCGCAGTGTGTACAGTAGTCGGCTTGACGTCACACACATCACTGAGCTACTGTCGCCGCTGTAAATAGTGCAAACTGGGAAATAACGCTGGTCTTTTTAATGTTGTCATTGTTTGAGAGCGGCTCTTTGGCGACCATGATAATCTGGGAGATCTTTTGTTTTCCGTGGATCTGTCTCCATCCTTCAGTCGCCGCCGCCGCTGCTGCGGTGTGTCTGCACCGCACTTCCCAGGGATGAGCTGTCCATCAAAGAGCGTGGGCAAGCCTGACGTCTTTCCCTCGGATTTTTTTTTGTACCTCTTTGTGCTGTTGTTCGTCCCCCGGTGGTGGTGGTGGTTGCTGCTCATGCCCTGCTCTTCTTCTTCTATTTGGTCCAAACCTGTGTGTACATATGTACAACACATGTACAGTCCACGTCCTAGGAAGGCTGCCAAGGACTGCTGGAGAGGTCCCTGTGATGTAAATCCATTTTTATCCTTTTCTACAATTCACTCCACCTGCTAATGTCATAATGTGGTGATCACTGCAGGGAAACATGGGAGGAATAAGACAAAGTAGGGCCCCGGGGCCCCCTACGCCACCTTTCCACTCCAGGACACCAATGTCTCTGGGATCATTTAGCTTCTCTTCTGTGGTCTTCTTGCATTTGTTCATTCAATCAATCAGCTTTTCAAACAGTAAATATTAGCTGACCCTGCCGACCTCTTAGGCCCAGTCATTAATCCTTTCATGCAGCTCAACTCTTTCTCTACTGTCTCCCTATTCCACTCCACCGAGAGGTCAAAGGTCACTTTCAGAGCAACAACCCTGATGCTAACAGCCTGCCGCCTTGCTCAAAGTGGCCGAGTCATTCACTCAGCTGCGGAGCTTTGCGAAGTCAAGTGAACCCTGATGATGTCATCACGGTCCAAACAGAAAGCCCGCGCCACAAACTGAAGCAGTGATTAACAGCTGTTCGACCCGGGGACGTTATGTTACAGCCCCACAGCAGAACGGGACACCTCCACCTCCCTCCTCGGTTCCAACGGCGAACGCATTAATAATTCATTCGGCTCTGTGTTAATGCACGAACTAGCAAAATATGCCACGTCGGCCCCCATCACACAGCCCCAGCCCCGTCAGAGGGTACTTTGTGGTGCAGTGGAGTTTATAACATGCGCTGTAGTTGTTCACTAAGCAGCCAGGTAAGGTCTAAAAATACACTGTTGCTTTATGGGAAATGAAGGGTCCTACAAAGTCAGGATCTCCACTACTGCTGCTTTAGTTTTGACTATTTCTCTTTCTCCCTTTATCAAAGTGAAGCTGTTTAATCGCTGCAGGAATTCTTTAAATGAAGGAGCAGTCTTATGTTACGTGTGTGTGTGTGTGTGTGTGTGTGTGTGAGTGTGTGTGTGCAGTGAGCATTACTAAATAAAGGATAAATCAACAGGTCTGGATTTTCCCGGCACAGGCTGCAGAAAAGCAGGTTTAACTGTACGCAGCGCTTCATTTTCTATTTTAAGCAACACTAAATGTTTTGTTCTGATCCTTGTTACTAATTCTAACTGAATTTCAAGCAGCAGTGAATCCCATGGTTTTTTTTTTTTTGTTGTTGTTTTTTTTTTTTTTGGCCTGTCTGGATTGCAGCCACACTATACAAACACACACCTACAGGTTTACAGCAAGACACTAAACAAGTGTTTTCACAGGATGCGTTGAATCTGAAACACGATGCAGACTGTTTGGCTCTTGCAGCAACTTATTAGCTTCCTCCGAGCAGCCTCCTGGATGTGTTATCCTGCTGCTGATGATGTTTTTTTTGTTTTTTTTGCACACAGGCTCATGTGTACATACAGGAAGCTCAATCAAAAATGAGTCAGTCAGATTCTCACCGCGCTGCAGGAACGAAACCCCGGGAGTTCAAACGCCACACTCGAGCCCACTAAATAAAATCTCACGATGAAGAAGCAGGAACGACAGAAAGAGAGAGCAACAGTAGATTAGTAATGGCAGCCAGTGTGTGAAATCTCTTTGTAGACTCGCCGGGATGTGCTACAGCATGAGACACACACACACACACACACACACACACACCAAACATACTGTAATTGATTCAGTATCCATTGGCTGTCCTGGATTTGCATTGACTGCTAATGTTGCAGGGAGACAGACAGACGCACGAGCCAAGAGAGAAAATGAGAAAAAGCAACACATACACACACACACACACACACACACACACACACACATAGAGAGAAAAGAAAGGATAGAATAGACAGATCTGACACGGAGCCAGACAATGAACGGGTGTTAAAAATGCACTAATGTCTATTGAGGTGGGCAGCATTAGCCAGAGATGATAAGCTAATTGCAAATCACTGGATCATAGACTAACAGTTCTCATGTTATGAGGCTTCGTGCCAGGACGACTCTTCAGTACGATGGGACTGATTTCTGAGCGAAAACAAACACGTCGACGTTCACAATAACTAATCATATCTCTGTTTATCAGCTGATGCTGAAGCTAACAGGGTCCATCAGCCAATAAAATCACCCATCAATACAGACACGAAATGTCAGCTCATTAACAAACATATCATCACTGATATTTTTTTTTTCTTTTCCTTAGAGAGAAAAGGACAAAATTTAATTCTTGATGTCAATTATGGAGAAATCAATTTGGCCAAACTGGACAGCAGGAACTGTATTTACTGTAGAAATCATCCACAAAGAATTCATTCAACATTTTCTATTTTACAGCTAAGATTTTTAACAGTAATAACCGCTTTAAAACACACACACACAGAAAGCAAGAGAGTGAGATATCTACACACATGATTTCCCACACACACATGCAAACCCCTCTCTTTTGAGACATTAGTGATGCTGTTTCTGAATGAGGGGCGCCTCAGGGATTATAATCAGAATTTTCATCTCAGTCAGGGATTAATAGAATAAACGGGCAAGAGAGAGCACTAGCCGTGTGTGTGTGTGTGTGTGTGTGTGTGTGTGTGTGTGTGTGTGTGTGTGTGATCGACAGTACAGTGCTCTCTCTCTCTCTCTCTCTCTCACACACACGCACACACACAGGTAACATCTCGCCTCCACGGGGCCGGAGCTGTTTGATATGTAAATAGCAGCTTTCCACCACAAGTCGGACGCTTTTTGCTCCCGCAGCGTGTTGCTACACTCGGACACAGACACACACATCCAGACACAGGTTTTCACGACAAAGCAGCCGTGCGGCCACCACGCCACGCAGCAAAAACAGGCTCCATGCGAAAAAATAATGCAAAATCCAACTGTAACTATTCTCTCCAAGAGGTCAGAAAAAAATATTATTAGAATTTTTATGATATTCGTACTGATTAAAATCATTACGGAGTGAAATGGACATTAATGCATAAACCCTATAGGGAGAGCATTAAACTGAAAATACTGAGGCCAACCACCAGAATGAAACCTGCATATTGTCTTAAAGGTCGACATTAAGACATAAGTTGATGCTTTTCTTAATATATAAAAGATGTTTGTCACGCTGGAGGTTTGATGTCTTCCTGGCTGAGTAGAGGGGCCTTGTGTACTGCAAGAAAACCCTAGGAGACACAATGGAACACGAGCCAGCATTTACAAATAAGAAACACACACACACATTCTTCCCTCGTCTTTCTTTTTTTTTTTTTTGTCATTAGGAATTATTTTGGACGGACATCGCCGCAGCTGAAAGTCCAGCAGATATCTTTTCTCTTCTTTTTTTTTTTCTATCTCTACCATATTTACTTCACTGTGACAGTTTGGGGTCAATTAGGATGAAAGCTGGGGGGTCGGGGGGGGGGGGGGGTGGAAAACGCTGGCTTTAATTATCAGCTATCAAAACGCAATGGTGTTGCGTAAATCCAGCAAGTGAGGTGGTGTTTGTGCTGGTGTGTGTCCAGTGTCTGAGAGCAGGTCCAAAAAAAAAAGGCATTGATGAAAGAGGAATAAAATCATGACAGACACTTTCAAAGTTGTTGTTTTTTTGTTTTTTTCCTGAAGTCTAAATTTCCAAACAGCAAACATTTAATTATGCTCAGTCTGTCTCAAGCTGTTCAGCTTGACGTCAACATCAGACGAGATATATAACGCTGCTGTCCTGTTTTCTTCTCCTGTCTGAGTGTACAGCTGTTCCTACCAAGACGTTCCCACACACAGAGCTATTGAAGCAACCAGACGCCTGTATTATGATGTAAATCGCTCTAATAACCCAGTTTAGCTAGTGAGTGTCTGAGAGGGTGTGTGTGCGTGTGTGTGTGTTTAGAAATGTACATTCACAGCATAGAAGACGAGCAGGTTCAGCTAAAAAAAAAAAAAAACACACACACACACACACTCTCAGATTGCATCAACTCTCTCCAGATGACACGTAGTAGACAGATACTTGTCTCTAGGGAGCGATACGGGTCAAAGGTCAAACGCATCTCGACTATTCCTCATCTTAACCTCCCGTTATAGTAAGAACTGAAGTCTGTTACGAGGAACGATCAGCGCTATCGTCCAACAGCTTACTCTACTTCACACACACACACATAGAGAAAATGACAAAATGGAAACAAACTGCAACATTTAGGATTCCTGAGCCGCGTTCGACCAGCAAAGTGATGAATAGTCGACTTTGCTTATGTGTTTCCGCTGCTCTATTTCATCTTCAACCCCCCCTCTTTTTTTCCCCTCTCTCTCTCTCTCTCTGTAACAGCTAATTTAGTACAGGCAGCCTGCCACTAAAAACTACTGCTAATTAAAATGCACAAGGAGGAGGAAAAAATGGCCCTGCAACAAATAATTAGTGGTGTTAAGACGCTTTAAATAAATGACTTTCCCTCTATGAGCACAACTAAAACTTGCTTTTCCCTTCCGCCTCTCATTTGATTCTTACGCTGGGAGGTGGAAGAGAGACGGAAAGGGGAGATGAACCCGGAGCTAAATAGTGTATTTTACCTATGGAGTTTGGTGTTGAGGTGAATTTGGAGAGCAGAGGGGGGAAGAAGGAAAGAAATGGAGAGCTAGGCTGAATTTAGTCGGGTAAGATGTGGCAGTGGAAGGGGGGAAACCGCAATGAGAGCAGGACACATCTGCTACGGCCACATGAGACAGAGAGAGAGAGAGAGAGAGCAAGAGAGAGAGGCATGCACACACACACACACACACACACACACACACACACACACACACACACACACACACACACACAACAACAACAACAACAACGCTTACACATTATGCAAGAACACACGCTCTGCACACCCAATCCCAGAAAGAAGCTGCAGTTACTCCCCAGACTGGAAGTCACACACAGCGTTCCCAGTTTAACCAATGATGGCACATCAACACACACACACACACACACACACACTAAACAGTCTCAAAAGTGCGCTTCCACACTCACCGGTGGTACCACAAAGTCAAGGTCACCCATGTCTCGTTGCCTGTGGGATTTGGTCACTATAGTCAGAGTAGGGGATAGAAGGGGAACACACACACACACACACACACACGTTCCCTCAAACACAGCTTCACTGACAAATACACACTTCCTGCATTGAATTTAGTGGATAAATTGAAGAACAATTGCTCAGACCAGGATTGATATGAACCGTAGTCATACACAGGTACATACACACACCCACACACACATCCCCCCTTCACACTAGTGAGTAAAACCAGGGGACCATACACGCAGTGTGTGCTGTTGTGAGAACGGAGGCAAATTCTTGTGGGTTTCCTCCCAACCTGTGTCATCCCTCCATTGTTGCCGTTGTCTCACAGCACCCGCCCCCCAAAAACAAGTCTCAGCCAATCAGAGTCCTTGCCATAACCTGGATCAGCGTGCCTACTACAGCCCCCACAAGGTTATGGGGTAGACTTTCGAGACAACACATAGGCTAGGCTGCAGACCATGTTGGCCTCTCATACCGCACCGCACAACCTATGCAGCAATGATACGACAACAAAGACTGACGCTGCAGAAAACACACACACCAACAAACGTGTAGAACTCCAGACTGATGCACACAACCATTTGAAAAGTAGAATCTGTGACATGGAAGCTGCGTCCAACATTTATGACTCAACACGAGAACATGTTTACTAAAAAGAGTGAACTAAGCTTCATGTGTTTTCTGTGTTGTGTCAGATTTGAATCTGACTCCACACAAGCAGATCTGCTGGTTTCCTGTAGAGAGATGCTCTGACAAGAAGCTGCTGCCTCAAAGCACTGCACCAGCTGTGGTCAGTTCCAGCTACAGGTGATCTGTGTTGGCTGGTGTGAAAGCACAACAATTACCTGGGAGGAGCTCCTGTTTGGGGCAAATCCCCCGGGGCGACGAGAGCCGGTCATCGTCGTCGTCTGCCAACGTGGCCTGGACGCCCACCTCCACAGGCCTCCGACTGCGAAGCGAACTCAGGCTGGGGGACGGGGTGAGAGCAAGGCCGGGGGAAGGCGAAGGGGGTTTGTCCAGACCCCGGCCCACAGCCAGGCACGGCGGCCCGTGGCATCTCTTCCTCTTGTGCTCGATGAAGAGCAGGATGTCTGCCAGGGGGAAGGTGGCCTGGCACTGGCCGCATGTTAGCAGGTCCTGCTCCAGAGAAGGGTGGGCATCGTGACCCAGCCGGGCCAGCCGGCCCACAGACGAGCCGGGGTGGTGCCCGTTGAGGCTGCTGCTCTCCTCTGACTGGTCCGAACAGCGCTCCGACAGCTCCTCCGATGAGATGACGGCCGTGGAGAGGGGCTCAGCTGCTGGCAAGGCAAAGAGGGGGAATAAGCAGAGAAGAAGGGGGTGGGGGGGGGGGAGTATAAAAAAAGAAATTAGAAGCTGATGCTCACTCTTAGTAGAAAAGCAACAAACATGTTCATATTCTTCCCCTCTCCTGTAATTTCAACCTATTGATACAACTGTTTGTGGGAATTGATGACAAGGAACAGACTGCAAAACCTTTCTTGTTCTGTCACATGGAGGATGTAAGTTAAAGAGGCAAAGTTAAATAACAGCCTGCCATGTGATACACACAATAAGGGGGGGGTGAGAGAAATGTGCCTTGTAATGATAGAAATGCATGTAATGCAGGAGGAAATAATGACAGCGCACGCTGATCTGGATCACACATCATAAAGAACAAACGGTGGGAAATAATATCCTGAATAGCTGCAAAGCTCAAATAAGATTCCTCAAAGATTGCAATTTCACAGGCAATGACAGGGGAAGCTTGGAAAATGATGCTTAAATGCAGCATTCGACGAAAATGAAAAAACAAAAACAACAAAAAAAAACTAAATATGTGGATGAGTTTGACTTGCCTAACCTTGTTTGTACAGGGTTTGATCCTGTAATCAGCAGAAGGGAAAACTGTCAGAAACATGTCCGACATATGTGCCGAGGAAAGAGAAGTGAAGCCAGGCGGCAGAAAGAGCGTGTGTCAGGGAGAGGGAAGGAAAACTCTTCCCTCGCTCTCTGCTTCGTGTGCCTGACTTATAGTTCTGAGATACCAGCTGCTTGTGCGACGGGAAACCGCCCCAAAATGAGCCGTTCAACCCGATTCCTCAACCCCTCACCCCCCCTCCGAGGCTACTTTTATTTTTATTAAGAGGGCTTTTGTCCAACACTCAGTGTGTCCTGCAGCGCGGACGGTGAGAGGAGTGAGGCCCTCCGAATGACAGAAGAGAACTCGATTCGCTGTCCCTCTTTTAAAGAAATTCTTCCAGTCCAAGGTGAAGAGTGTGACTCTGTGCTAGTCGCCTAATGCATGTTGACCTTCTTTACTCAGCTGCCAATTTCACATTTTAATGAACTTAAAACCACTGAGAATCAAAAAATAGATTTTAATTTTCACCGTCTGGGTGATTGGTACAGATTTTGTCTGATAAAAGGGATAGGGGGTCCTGTGCATGCATGTGTGACTGAGCATGTGTGTGTGTCAGAACGCATGGGGGGGGTGCAGAAGTTTGTGTGTGTGTGTGTGTGTGTGTGTGTGAGAGAGAGAGAGAGAGAGAGAAAGGGAGAGAGGTAGGGTCTGAACGTGGACTACATCCCCTCAAGGAAATATCATTTGAGCACCGCCGCAATCCTACGCGACATCTGTGCACAAACTGGGACATGCAGATAACATGATAAATACCTAGTTTGCACCATCACTACCCCCTCCACCCCAACAGCACTCCTCTTCCTCTGCATCTACACAGCTCCTCTTTAACTCCAGGTCGAACACAATGCCACACACAAGTTACACAACAGCTCCCAAAAGCAAATGAAAGCCCTTTTTTTTTTTTTTAAAGCCCTCACTCAGTCGATCTCAAGAGTGGATATCCAGGGTTGGAAACAAAACAAATAAAATGGCGTTTTTAGTTGGATCTAATGGAGCATGAGGAGGAAGGATACAAAACCTAGATACCATATTCAAAAATACAAAGCAGGTCTTCATGCACAATACTATCACATTTTCTAAAGGAGGAAAATAACACTTAAATGTCCTCTCAACTAGAACCCTCTTTCCCAAGACTGTATGTTAAAAGTTCCACCTGTCTGATAAATCTGTAAAACAAGAAAACACATAACTTAGCAGCTGGACACTGTGGCCTGAATTGGAGATATATTTCCATGCTGACAAATTGTGGAAAATACTGAAAATGTCATTTCATCTGGAGGAAGGGAAATGTAGAGTTGTGTCAGTGAACAAACGCACGGGTTAGTCGTGTTACATTTGACTGTTCCGAGTCCTCCAGGAGGAGCTGATAGAAAGCAAACACTGCAAATGTAGCACATCTTAAATAATGTCAAAGACATAGGAGAATTGTGGTTAATGTAGAAAATGGAAATGCGGTGCTAAAAACAAAGCAGTGCATGGATCGGAGCTGCTTTTGTAACAAATCTGTGTGCAAAATAAAATGTGTGTGTGAGACAGTGTGTGTGTCATGTAAGGTTTGAAGGGGGGAGTAAAAGGCGAGGTCTGCATGCATATTACAGCGTGGCTGCATATGCTGTTTGCAACCTGTATGTATGTAAAAATGTGAACAACAGAAAAAGGAGATGAGAGAGAAAGAGAGAGAGAGAGAGAGAGAAGGTGGGTTTGAGGTGATGAAGAGGAATTTTAGATTTGGAGATGGGGGGGTGTCCTCCTTCCTCCCTCCCTCCCTACTTGCTCAAGTCTTGTTGTATACTCTCCCTTTATTCTAAAGAGATTGCCAAATAGTAGCCCGCGTGGAGGGGCGTGAGGGGGGGTTGCGGTGAAACTGATCAGGTTCAAGTTCAGCGCTGGGTTTTCTGATCGCGCTCTGCCTCCTAGCGACCGTGCATGGCCATGGTGACTGTGCTGTCACCCAGCCGGGTTCCATATACATACAGAGACGCACACACTCTTATCTGCCTAAGCCAAAACAGCCGGTCTACATAGCGACACATAATCAAGCACCGGTGCGTAAATACGCGCATATTTCGTCTCTTTGGAAGGTTTTGGAGAGGTGCGGAAACGCTGTGAGGTGGCGCAAAGTACAGCACATGGTGCGGCGATAAACGCCACTTTCGCCTCGCAGTTTTCCACACTCACAACGATCTGCTCTGTCTTTACATATGAGGCAAACGAGCCTGCGTGAATCCAGCTGACTCAAAAAAATAAAATAAAGCACTGCTGATACAGATGTCGTGCGTAAAAACGCATTCTGTCTGACTCAACTAAACAATGTTGGAATCTTGTAACAAGCTGCAGCTGCAACACACGGAACGAGCCGATGTTTGTGTCTTACCTTACCTGTAAACGGAGCACTGGAATGTCAGAACGATAATTTTGTTGTCGTCCAAATTTGGCTTCATGAAACAAAATAACAAAAAAAACAAAACAAAACAAGGTTAGATCTGCTGCTGTCCTGTTGCTGTGCTTCTTGTCTCTAACTCTGAGCTGCAGAGACTCAGGAAGAAAGCTTCTCATCTAAACTAAACGTCAATTAACTGCCTTTACATGAGAGGCTTTTGGATTTTAATGTGTGTAAAATAAATCGATTTGTGCAGCGTCTGCTTCTCGGCGTCTGATAGAGGGAGGAAGCTGTAAACAGTCGGACACGAGATTGTCCCCCCATGATCCAAAAAAATCCACCTCCAAGTTTTTTTTTTGTTTGTTTTGTTTTTTGTTTTTGTTTTTTCTGAGAATAATCCAAAAATAGCACGATACAGAGCAGATGAGACCTGCCCCGCAGGACAGTCAGGCAGCGATATTCCGGGGTTGATTTCTCCACAAAGCTCCGCGGACAGGACGCGCTCATCTACCGGGAGTGCTGCGCGTTTCCACTGACCGGAGCGACCGTGGGGGCACCGGAGCCACGTACAGCGAGTGCATTTAACAGCATACAAATGCACATTCTCGCTCTCTCTGTAACAGAGGGGCAATAAAGCGTGTGTACCGACACACAAAAACTTTTTTTCTCTCCCCCTCATTCGGGGTTCTCGGGCGGCTTTTACGCACGGAGGTGTCGCACTTTTCTGGCCACACTGTTAAGTCCAGTTGACCGCGGGTCCGAGCGGTGCGTCTTGGTGTCCACAGGCTCCTGCTTTGCTGCATTTCTCCCCCTTTTAGCTGAATGAACTGAATGAGACCCAGAAAATGACTTTCTGTGTATTTCATATTTACTTACGCGAAAAATCCCGTTTGCTTAAGTGCTGGGGTTTGCCTTGCTTGCGGCGAGACATGGTGGCTGGCGGCTGCGGCGGTGGCGTTCAGCGCGGATCACATCGGGGAGAGTCGGGGTTAGAGAGGAGACTCCGGCGGGGCAACAAAATATCTTCATCCAACGCCTTTGACATCCACAAGAGAAAAAATAAAATAAAATAAATTAGAAATAATACAAAGATGGCGCGGAGGCGAAGATGGATCGCGGGATCGCCGTCATGGCTTTTTTGAGAAAGGAGAGCACAGAAAAAAAGAGAGAGGGAGAGTGAGAGAGAGGTGGATGGAGAGAGAGAGAGAGAAGGGGAGAGAGATGGAAAAAAATGGCAAAAGCCCCCCCCCCCCCCCACCACCCCCCCCCTCACCCCCCCCCTCTGAGCCGTGCAAGTTCAAGTGCACGGACGTGACGTTCCCGGCGAACTTGAACGTCAGGCGATGGACGGACACCCGACATACGAAAACATGGGCAGGGCCGAGGCACCCGAGTGGGAGTGGGAGTGGGAGGAGGGACGGAAGGGACGCGCAATAACAACACCAATGGACGGTCATTAGAGAGAGACGGAGGGGGAGAGAGAGAGAGAGATAGAGGAGGGAGGAGAGGAGGGGGGCTGGACATGAGAAATAGACCCGGTGGAAGCCAATGGACATAGAGATCAGGGGGGCCGGACAAGAGGCACTTGGAGGGAGGAGTGTGTGTGTGTGTGTGTGTGTGCGCCTGAGAGACAGAAGAGAGAGAGAGAGAGAGAGAGAGGCAGAGATGTCTAATGAAAGCAATATGCAGAGAGAGAGAGAGAGAAGTGGACGCGAAACAGGGCAAAGGAAGCCGCGGACAGGAGCTCACTGGAGGGGGCGGTTATAATGCCGCTGCATGTGCACACCGGAAGAGTGTGTGTGTGTGTGAGTGTGTGAGAGAGAGATTTTTAAGCGAAACTCACCTGGATGCGCGTGCACTCGCAGGTATGCGCGCGCGCGTGCGTGCGTGCGTGCACACAAAGGTTGTGTGTTCGAGAGCGAAAAGCGAGACGCGTGTGCGAACTCTCCGGATGCGGCGAACAGGACGGACAGGTTGAACGCGCGGCAGCGCTAGAGACACAGGCTATAACCTGGGTGGCTTCACGTATGCTCTGCATATAGACAGCAGCGTGTAGTGCTCTGCTTCCAGATAATAATCACACCCAGGCCCCACAGCACAAAGAGAGAATCATATGATACTGTGTGGAGCAGCACATATAAAAAAAAAAAAAAACAGCCTGGTGCACAACGTAAAATAAAACATTTCTTCTTATTTCTGAAGTCTGATCGTGAGCTGGACTACACTCTGGAAAACTGCACAATTATTTAGATTAATGACAGCGTAGACTGATAACAACACGCTTTGTAAACGTGTTTATTGTTTATTTGTCACCATGTGACTTCAATAAAGAACCGCTGCATTTAGAGCAACTTAAAGGAAAAGTTGGATTGTGTTGTTACATTTTTATTTGGTCTTTATTTGGGAATTTGTGTCTGGTCTTGGTGTCTGGGTCATTTAGAGTTTGTTTTTTGTTTTTGTTTTTTTGCGTAATAGTTCAATCCATCATTTCACTGTAAATAACGCGCAGCAGCAGCAGAGGTGTACAGTGTGCACAAAGCGTGCCAGTTTGGATGGGGCACCCTAAGGTCCAAAGCTCCCCCTCTCTCTGTCTTTCTCTCTCTCTCTTTCTTTCTGTCTGTCTGTCTGTCTCAGTGTCTGTCTGCGTACAATCCAAACTGTGGCCCCGCGCAGACCGTGGGAGTGCGAGCGGGCCCATCAGCGCCCCGCGTAATAACTTTCAGATGTGCCTCAGGTTCGAGCTGCATATGGTACATGGGGAGGGTGCGTCGATGGTGGCGAGGGGTGGAGAGGAGGAGAAGGAGGAGGAAGAAGAAGAACAAGAAGAAGAGGAGGAGGAGGAGGGGGAAGAGATAGTAAATAGTCGTGTATTAAAGGGGGTTTGGTAATATAAGACGCGGGGTTTAAAACGAAGAAGGCGCAGCCCGACGCGATCCGGGTTTTGTCAAGTGAGGAGAGACGCGACGCAGGACGGAGAAGAAGAGAGACCCTGGTGCCGTGTGGACGGCGAGCTGGACGAAAAGAAATAGGATCAGATGTGAGGAGGAGACGGACAGATTCACCGGACCACCGGCGGAACCGACAGCGAACGGCGGCGGAGGCTCCGTAACAGAAGCCCGGAGAAGGAGCCGCAGCGGCGGCGAAGGCGACACTGGCGGCAGCGCTTCGGAGACCTGGAGCCACTCACACTGACCGAAGAGGACGCGCACTTAATACAGAGGGGGTGGTGGTGGTGGTGGTGGAGGGAAGCAAGACAGACACAGGAGGAGGGGAGGGGGTTGAGGGGTGGGGGGGGGGGGGGGGCGATGGGAGAGAGACAGCGTGAAAGAGAAGGAGAGAGAGCCGGGGCGGAGGAGGAGGAGGAAGAGGAGGAGGTTCAACGTCAAGGGGGGAAAATGCATGACCAGTGAGTGGAATCTTTGCAGGTTGCAACTCGCTCCGTGGCTTATTTAGACACGGCCGGTGTGTGGCGAGAGTGTGTGTGTGTGTGTGCGTGCGTGTGCGCGTGCACGGTGATTATCCAGCACACGCCAGGGAGCGATTATCTGTTCGTGAGCGCGCGTCAAAAGTTTCTGCAGGTTTTTTTGGGTTTTTTTGTTTTTTTTTTTTTTTTTTTTAGTTTTCAGGAAAAATGAGATTGATTTGATGACGGTAAGATTTGAGAGAAATAAAAATCAAACTGTGGTCAATCCAAAATATTCATCATGCACCTGTACGTTTTAACACTTAAATCCGTCCCTGGAATTTAAATCACAATTTCAAATGCTAACATTAAATTGTTACTGAATTATTATCTACAAATTGACTCAGTATAGTTTGATTATTATGGAGCCATAGAGTTTAATTACTTTGCGCACACGTCAGAGAAAATCTAATAATTTAATACTTTAATATTACACAAGATACAATCAGCTGATTGTCCCGGGATCAAAGAAACCATTCAGAAAACGATCCTATTTATTTCTCTGTAGCATCCAAACGGCTCAGAGAGTGAACGCAACCTGGACGTTTAGATTCCACATTTCATTTTCCTCATTTGAAAACTATGGAGATGAGACAAAGACTAGATTAACTGTGTGATTTCAGGGTTCACAGCTGGACGCGAAGATTCATTTTGCGTCAACAATAAATACATGGCGCGTTAAATGTGCCAGGAGCGCGTAAAGAGAAACGCTGCACTTCCTTTTAAAGAGCATAACTGGGGGGTGAATGAGAGACTTTTGGCTCCTCGGGAATAGAGAGTCCTGACTCGTGGTTGTACGGATGGTAACATGCGGCCACCGCTCTGAACTAAACCTGATACAGTAACATTAGTGTTTGCAGGTTGGGTGACACCGCGGAGTGTTGGGGGGTGCACCCGGACAAAAAACAAACAAGCAAACAAACAAACAAACGTTTAAAAAACATCCAAAAGGAAGCTCAGGCTTTGTCAGATTGTTTGGTGTTGTGTTTGCGGCGCGTCGGCGTCATGTGCCAAACTGCTGGTTAAACACCTTTACGCACAAAGTGCAGCAGCAACTGATGAGCTGTGGACACGTCCTGCTACCAGGCTGCGTCCAGAAAACTGCTCTCCAGTTTTTAATAGAGCCCATGCCACCCGTTATACACCACACACACACACACACACACACACACCTGAGCGCACTAACCTTTACCTTTTACACACACCTCGCTCTATCTGCTAACAACAAAGGTTTTTTTTTTTTCTTCCCATCTTCTCCTCCTCTTGTTTGATACACTTCCCGGCTCCTCACACACTCACACCTACTCTAAGTGAACGATCACAGTCCGTACAGAGCTCCTCGGACTCGACATGTAAATGACAGCGCGTCGCCGGTTCAGTCATAAATCAATCTGGCTGCATGCTTAATGCTGTGGAGGCACAGCACCGCTCTGCGTGCACGACAAGCAGGTGTGTGTGTGTGTGTGTGTGTGTGTGTGTGTGTGTGTGTGTATTTAATTGATCATAAACGTTTATTCTTTAATTCCTAATCTTAAAAATGAAAAGAGGGGAAATCGGGAGAGAGTTTGGGAGCCACAGGCCGCACTCAGGAGTGTGAGTGTGTATGCGTAAAATAGCAGTAGCCCATATATTGAGTTCCATATGTAGGCCACACTCCGGCCGTCGTTAACTTTATTTGTCCTGTTCAGCACTTTTTATTTAACTTTCATCACTCTACTGTATATTTCCAGCACATATGGAGGATGGTTGGTAGAACGGGGAGAATTTAGAAGGAGCGTGAAAAGAGCGCAGGGAGCACAGGGCATCAGCCCGGCGGTGGTCACATGCGCGCCTCTCCCCTGCACGCACGACGGCTTCAGGGAAATTGAGTGACTGGAGAGGGTGGGGGGCGCATTTCAATATATGGAAATGACCCGGAGGGGAGGCGGGGGGGTCCTTGAGATAAATCAGACCCCCTCCCTTTTACCACGCTCCTCTTCATACCTTCATTTCTCCTCATGTCTCTTTCTCTCTCGATCCAGCCGTTGCTTTTGTTGCTTTTGTAGACCCCCCCCCCCCCCCCCCCCCCACCACCACCACCTCTGCGTAAAGACGCGCCGCGTCCACTGAAATTAACGGAGATATTTGCAAGGTCACAATTAAAAGAGCTACAGGAAATATGTCCAGGAGGCGGAAGATTGGGCCTAACAGACGTGATTTAATGTCCAGTCTGTTACCAACGGAAGCAAAAAACATCCGCGGATTTAACTGAGCTGTAAAATCATTTCTGCTCGGACATCTGACCACATCAGTGGGTTAGATTTATACGTACACAAAAATGCGTTTTTTTTAAACCAGACTTCATTGTAATTTTATCTAATTTAATACATAGCGCGTTACAGCGTGGCGGCTCCTTTGCCAGTACATTTCTGATTCATTGTCAGGGCAGTCTGCACCTGTTTGGTCTGCTCTTCAGCAGCAGCCGTCATTAAACCGGGGAAAAGAGAAACTTCCTCCGATTTTGAACAGGTGAATTTCAGTTCAAAGAATTTTGTTTCGCAGGTTTTCGATGTTCACGTGTTTATTTCCGATGTGAATTAACTGCAAATCCCCGTTAAATCTAGTCGCTGGATTTTTGTGGAGGTATGTCAGGCTCTGATACACACACACACACACACACACACACACACGCCCACACACACCAATGTCTATACACACTGAACATCCTTCCATCCCAAAAAGCTTTACAATAACTGGAGCCGGCTGGATTTCACTTGGTGCCATTATCACACTGGGGGATGTGCGCGCACGCCGTCGCGTCGGGCCGGTGGTATTAGATGAAATCAGGCGGGATTACACGGCTATAGAGCAAATTATCAGGCCCACCACTCCTTCCCCAACCCTCCAACCCCTCAAATTCCTCCTTCCTTTCTGCGTGAGATGCGAAGCACCGATGTGACGGATGAGTTTCAAGCCGGTCAGAGAGCGCGCTCCAGAAAAACACAAAAGAAATGAGAGCGCCACAACTTTGTGGACGCAGGCAGCTGGATGAGCACTTTAGAACACGTGGTGGGAATTATTCATGTCGACACTGTCTGAATCTCGCGGGGATTTCAACCTTAAGTGACTGACGGGAGTGTAAAATTGCATTTTGTTGCACTGGGACCAATTGGAAGCCCCTCGGAGGACCCCTGGAGGGCCCCCAGACCACAAACCTCCGCTGCAGATTGCAGAAAAGGCCCCCGTGCCTGCACCGTCTCATCAGGCCGGCTGTCCACCATCACCACCACACGATCCACACCCATCCATCTGCCTGTGACGCGCCAGCGTGTTTATGGCCGCTGTTGTTAATTTTACCCCAAACAGGAAGTTATGAAGATGAATGAAAGGGGGGGGGGGGGGGGGGGGGGGGGGGGGGGTGATCCACTTGGGACTGCACAGCTTTTTTGTCTGTTCAGAGGGGAGCTGTAGAGAAGAAGAAGATGTGGTGGTCCGTGTGTGTGTGTGTGTGTGTGTGTGTGTGGTACTAGTGGTTGGTCATTGAAGGATCAATTGTTTGCTGGCACTTTAACGCAGTGTGTGTGAACTGTTTCAAATAACAGAGCAGTGATTATTTAAACCCGATTCCCAACTTGAGTGAGACACAGAACTCACCGCTGAACTGGTTTTAAACGATGTGGAGTCCAGAGTCCAGCAGCTGGACAGGAACGCTTCAAAGCTCCGACACAGTCTGAAGCTGCGCTGCTTCTGTTTGAGGCGCCCGGGGCGCAGCAGCTCAGAAACACGGACTCCAGCTCCCCCTAGTGTCCAAACACAGTCAGGACAAGAGCGCGGGGCCCCCGCAGCCTGTAGTGTCCACAGGAAGGGCCCAAATCGAGGATCCGTTTGGAAATAAAGAACGTGAGATCTGAAACATGAAACATGAGCTTTATCTGAAGGTTGAAATTAGAAAGAAATAGATTAAATCAACGGAAAACCAGATGGAGATGGAGGGGACTGAAACCAGACGTCATCAGCAACAGTGTTGAGGAGACAGCAGCTTATTTGGAGTTCAAGTTAAAGATATACAGTATAGTAAAGTTTAGGGTGACGTTGTCTATATTATATGAGGAGGGATGAAATCGGTATCGGTGTATTTACTGGAACGAGAACTGGTCGTAGCATCATTCCCTCTTACCTTATCAAATGACCAGGTGACATTATTATTATTATTATTATTATTATTATTATTATTATTGGATGGATCACGTAAAATCTTTTTTCCTCTTCGTCTTGGGAAGCGGCGGCTCCTCGGAGAGTTTAGTGATAAATCATGTATTTTTAATGAACGTCAATAGAAGAAGACCCCCCCCCCCCCCACCACCACCACCACCACCACTACCAACACCCCCCAGCCCCCCCCTCAACCCCATTCCAGAAGCCAGGGGCCCCGTTATCTAATTAGATTTAGCGGCGGCGAGGGGCCGGGCGGGGGGATACTGCGGTAATGACTGCTATCACTGCAGCGACTTTCTAATGGGCTCTGAACCGGGGGGAGTGGGGGGGGGGGGCCTCAAACCATTAACACCGAGGGGGCGACGGAACAAATGTAATGCGACATGCTGCCTGTCAAGCAGCGGAGCTCCTCCTGCTCCCCCAGCTGAGCAGTGGTCAAGTGGAAGTGGAGCTTTAATTCATGAGAAACAGCAACAGGATCCAGGATGAAACCGGAAACTTCAATTCAGAGTAGGAAAAGCAAAAGTAGCAGAATAGAAGAAATGTTAAAGGTAAAAAAAACAAAAAAAAAACAAAACAGGATCCTGCAGGAGAAGTGGAGACTTGAATCCAGAGGACAGGAGCTGAGGTTGGGTGCAGGTGCCAAGTATCAATTCTTAAAAACTCTCCCTTCAACAATTACACTGGTCCCTTTGCTCTGAAGCAAACTGCAACACACTCTTGTCATTAAGTACTACAGAGTACTACACACGTGTGTGTACATGGAAAATGATAATGTTATGAGAAAAGAACACGACTGTGGGTTTCTGGAGGTTTCACTGTAAATTTAGAAAAAAGAACCATCACACACCAGGCTGGTGCAATGAAATGGCTCCAAATGATGGATTTAGGAGTCATTTCATATTTTGGAAACAATTCGGGCTTCATTATACAGTTTTAGTGAATAAATGTGGCCATAAAAAAGTCACTGTGGACAACAATCAGCTTGAACAATCACTGGGATGTGGAAAAATCTTATAGCTCATATTTAATAATAAAAATAATACTAAGAACACTGCTGTAAATCGATGTTCTATACGAGAAATAAGTTAGATCTACTATTAAATGAAGGATTCTGGTACAGGTGATGGGGCTGAAATGACAGGAACAGTGAAAAAGTAAAGAACACACAACACACACATTCCCCCTCAAAGGTCTGAACGTGTGTATGACTGAAGTGGTCACTCACCTTCAGAAAGTGTGATGACTGTCTCATGTCTTGACACTTTCTTCTTTGTTCACTGGTGGAAGTGGACATTTGAGCTTGTTTGTCTTTTTTCACTGGCGAGAACGCAGATAAATAACCACATAATCACACATCACAGAAGAATCATTGCGCTTACTTATTGTGCCATTACCCAGCCGACCACAAGATGGCGGTAAAGGCCTGGAAATGTGAGGTGATGAAGTACTGTAGTTAAGTACTGTAGTTAAAGTACTGTAGTTAAGTACTGTAGTTAAGTACTGTAGTTAGGTACTGTATTTAGGTACTGTAGTTAAAGTACTGTAGTTAAGTACTGTAGTTAAAGTACTGTAGTGAAGTACTGTAGTGAAGTACTGTAGTTAAGTACTGTAGTTAAGTACTGTAGTTAGGTACTGTAGTTAAAGTACTGTAGTTAAGTACTGTAGTTAAAGTACTGTAGTGAAGTACTGTAGTTAAGTACTGTAGTTAAAGTACTGTAGTTAAGTACTGTAGTTAAGTACTGTAGTTAAGTACTGTAGTTAAGTACTGTAGTTAAAGTACTGTAGTTAAGTACTGTAGTTAGGTACTTGTATTTTATTTTTGTATTTCATCTTATGTCATTTTTACTCCACTACATTTACTCTTCTTCACAGTTTTAGTAACTAGTTACTTCTTTGCACATTCAGATTATTTCCATAATGGTACACATATTCAATATGAAATGTGAAATATATAGAATCAATATGTGTATTATTAAGGGATCAACCACCCGTCAGTCTGTAAAGTGGTTAAAATCAGCTCCACCTCTGACCTTATTCTATTCATCATTATATATTTTCTTCATTTAAGTTTGTTGGAGAAATCTGTGGAGTATGTATGTAATACTTCAACTTGAAATGGTACCTACTTACTTAAGTACTGACTTTGTGTACTTCTACCACCTCTGCCATCAGAGGCTACTCCAGGTTTTGTAATGCACCCTGTTATTCCCTTGATGTACACCTCATCTTCAGCACATGGTTTCATGTACGTCTTCATGTTCACACGTCTTATGTTCAAGTGTGAGTGTGTTGTGTATTTTAACCAGCTGCTGAAACACTTTTCCTCTCAGGAAAATAAAGCTGACGTTGACGCTGCACTGAGTATATTCTCTGTCTTTGAGAACGTATTTCAATGTATTTCTGTTTTGATTTTGTTTCACTTCAAGCTCCACTTCTTGAGGTTGAGGATGGTGCTCTCTTGAACGTGTGCACATGAACCCCTCACCTCCTCCAGGTGCTGGCTGTTTGGACTGTACCACGTCGGATGACGGCAGAGAGGAAACAAAGTGATAGAAAGGCATTTCTTTTCTTCTTTTTGGTCCTGTCGCTCTCATAGAAGTGCTTGTGGATATCAATTACACACAGGGAGAAGAGCTTTACCCCAGCACACACACATATACTGTACTAACGCAGCACTGTATATAAAAATGACTGATTCCCGAAATGTCCTGTGAGCTGATGAATGTCTATCTGCGTGCTGTGATTCCTCAAAGTGAATACAAAGCCACCATCCAGGTTTGAACCTGTGATCACAACCACTGTAGCAGGACCAGAAGCGCTTACAGCACTTTTCAATCATTTGCTGACCTTTGGTCTCCAGTGTGTCTCATGACAAACGTCAGGCGCGTCCTTTTCTGAAGGGTCATTTAGGGGCCAAAATATATTCAAATGAGCATTTAAAGATGAGATGAGGTGTAAGAAGTCTGAGCTGATTAAATCAAGTGTGTGGGGCACATCTGTCTGCTAGTATTGATTAAATATTTGATTATAATATTTGTCTTCAGTGTTGTCAGAATGTCATAAAGTTCAACTGAGCTTTGTGCTTTTTTTTCATTATTCTCACATCATGAAGATTTAAAAGCAGCTTCTGATGCCAGAAATCAGTCCGAGTTGAACTAGAGACTAAATGCGTCAGTACAGTATAGTATTATAAGTTGGTAATAGCATCAGTGTGCACCACGTATTGGCCGCTTGTCATCATACATCCACAGGCGATACAGAGAAACCGAGTGACAGGAGCAGTTGCTGAGTAAGAATGAAGGCAGCACCTCCCTGTTGAATGTCAGCTGTTTGTTTGGTAGCAGATACTGCGAAGCTTTGTCCACCGCAGGTTGTCACTTACCTTCAGTGTGAGTCCAACACGTTACAACAAGCATAAACATTCATCACGTCACATTCACCACGATAAAAAAAAAAAAAAAAAGAACGTTCTGAAGTCAGCTGCTTCCCACCACACTGAGCCCACTCCGCTTGAAGAAGCCACCATCTTCTTCCACACAGTCTTTTATTTGTAAATAATAAAAATGAACTCTTGAATATAAAACATACACGTCAGTAGAGCCACATCTGTTATACAAACAAGAACTGTTGCAGTGAATACTTCATCTTTCATCTAGAATCATGGTTTGGGAGTTGGGAGCCATGGGCTGTAAACAATCAGTATTCCTGAAGTAATACTGACAAAGGAAAGGGCAGTCGACCACACGCCAAGGATTTCAACAGAAACATCTGCAAAATATGTCTGCAAAACCAGATTTGTCATTGGCTTTAGAAGTCCAGTCCAAACCAATAGTAATAAAGGGGTGGGGGGGTACGGGATTTAAGGAGACTTTGTTCCAATTGGTTCTGCTTATTTTATCTGCAACTGGGACAAAAATAAAGGCCTATTAGCGCCTCCTTGTGGCTCGGTGCCGCTCAGCAGCTCGAGCACATTGGCGGGACACAAATTCCCCTCAACAACACCAGGAATGTTTGTGTGTCAGTCAGCCATGCGTGAGTTGGTTCGTAACTTAAGATCAAGCCGCTCATCCTGATTTGTATGTACAGGGGTGTGCATGTCTGTGTGAGTGTGCGTGTGTGTGTGTGTGTGTTGGTGACGCGTGTACAGTCAAATACACTCTTTTTGTATTCATATATCTATATCTTTGTAATTTCTGTCAAACTCATAATGATACTTCATATACATTTAGCTGTTATACACACATTCTCTATCTCTGCCTCTAGCCCCGACTGTCGAAAACTACAGTTTAGACACCTACGTCCTCAGATACGCCAGGGGCTCAAGTATGCTCAGTACTACAGAACAGCACTGTTGTTGAAAGGGTTCAAAGAAAAACGGAAAACAAAAAAGTTCTTTCCGAAGATTTCCTAAGATGAATTTTTAGACCCAGAGAAGTAGGCATGGCCTGGGTGGAGCTGATCCCCCCCTATTGGTCCTGTTAGGGGGCGGGGATGGCTTGGCTTTTCTCGGTTTGTATTCATATTCAGTACGAGCAAACTGTACAAGAACATGCAACATACAAGCTGGCCTAAAAGTATGTGGAACTAACACACATAGTCTAGTCTTTTTTTCTGTTTTTGTTTTTTTTTTGTTTTGTTTTGTTTTTTGAGAATTGCTTGTTAATTTGTCTCATCTTCGATTTTACAAAAAAGTAGAGAATGAAAGAAAAAAACAAAAACAAAAAAAAAAAAAAAAAGAAGAAGAAGAAACAAACGGAACAAAAGAAACGTGCATGCAGCTTGGGGCCGGGGCAGGGCATCCCCGAGTCATGCTGCTCCCTCCTGCAGGGGGGAGTTTTGAGGTGTCAGGAAGGGGGAGAGACAGTTGGCGGGGGGAAAGGTTGAGCAAAGGGTATTCGGGTGACTGCCTTTGGTCACTCGAACCCCAAACATACATACATAGAGGGAGTCTGCACCTTACGGCACCATTCTGAACTCTAGGCAAAAGAAAGACAGGAAATAATTATTCCAAAATTGAAAAAGAAAAGTTAATTTGGCCTCTGTTTTCTTTCCTCTTTGTTTAGACCAAAACGTTTTGTTCGTCTCTGTCTGAATAAAGGAGTCAAGCTTTTCTTGTGCTTGCTTTCATATCTCACAGCAAAGCTACGAATGTGCACGTGCTTGTGCATGCTTCACCTAAAAACAAACCATGCCGAACTGCAACCCCTACAATGACACTGTTAAAATGGCACCACCAGTAGAAATGACAGCCAACGTCTTTCTGGCTACACCACTCATCCCTGTGGCCGTGCAGTAAGCTCTACTCTGGTTGGCTAGTTAGTGGGTGGAGGTCTCCACTTTGATCGGGCGCTCTGTTAGGGCCACACAAAAAGTAACGACAATAGAAATAAAGAAACAGGAAACAAACAAGAGAAATGAGGAATGTTGGATAGAAGCCTCCACTGTTGCAGCTCAGAGGAGAAAACAAGGAAAGCAAAGCTTTGAAAACATAAATGTGTAAGGAGGAGGAAGAGGGAAGGTGTGAGACATGATTGTCAGACTCCAGCTAAGCTTTGATTGGCTAGTTCTGTCTCTCCCTCTCTCTCTTTCTCTCTCTCATTCCCTGTCTCTCCGTCTGGCTTTTCATTGGTTGGCTTCTTGTTGTCGTTCTCGGGGTGGGTTCAGGCCCTCCACTCAGCTGTGGTCCAGAAGCTGTGGTCCATTATTTTGTCATTTAAGGGATCCTGGGGGGGTGGGGTTTGCGGTCGCCATGCGGTCACTAGGACCGAATGCCCGGCGGCGGTCCTGAGCTGTCCAATGATGTCTGAGACGCCAGCCGCGTGAGCGGAGCTAATGTAGGGTCCACCAGTGAGGACGGTGGAAACAGTTTGTACCAGCCAATCACCGTGCTCGAGAGGTCCAGCTCCTCCAACAAGATCTGTGCTACACCCATGAAACATTTGTGGTCCAATCGTCCATAATCACCCCATACTATCACCTACAGGGGGAAATGATACAAGTAGGTTAATGTGAACATGGAATGAATCACTTCACAAGACAAGTCTCACAAAGGTGTTGAGTCAGTCCACAAGTCAAATCTGTAGGATTTTAAAGTCATCTGAGTCAAAGTTCTGTCTCTAGTCATTTGATCCAAGTTCAATATAGGTCTACGCTCTGTCCACATGAGTCTTATTAAGTGTCTGTCATTTAATAAATATTATTTCAAATCACAAGTATAGTTGCAAGCCATCAGAGACCAGACCCAGTCAAGCTCAAGTAGTTTCTTTGAGCAATGCCAGTTCAGGTCTCAAGTCTTTTAAGTGTCAAACTGAAGTCAGTTATGAACAAGTCCAAGGCAAGTTTCAAGTCATTTAAGACAAGTCCAAGGCAAGTTTCAAGTCATTTCTCCAAAGTGAAGTCTGGTTGAAGTCCACAAGGGCAGATCAAGTCACGTCTTTTGGTCCCAAAAAGGCTGAAAAACCTCAAAGTTCAAAGTTCCCTTTGAATCTGGTTATTTACCAGTTTTGATCCATTTTTGCTCCAGACCTTTTTCCCCTAAAGTCACAGCTTTAGGAAGAAAAGCCTCACAGCAGTAGTTTCTTACAGCACTGAAGTCTAGTCTTAAGTACGTACTGTAGCTCTGGCATTAGGCAAATTACTTTACTTTATTTACTAAAGCTTTGTACTAAATCAGGTGCAAACCTAACAACATCTGCAAAAAATAGCACGAGTTGCAATGAAGACTGCATCTTTGAAATGAGCAAAGCTGTGGATTTTGCACCTTTGCCTTCATAAAAATGCAGAGTGAGGCATTTTTGCCAAATTGTGCAAAATATGGGGAGGAGAAAATGTAAATACACATGCAGCCTGATTTTAACAAGGCTGTAAGCAATTGTTTACTGATGTTTACTATAATTGCATCTGAATTTAATACCTTTGAAATGCAGGTGCAATCTGCTTGCGCAAGACACTGGTGTTATTTTGGGGGAGTATAATGCAATGGAGAAATTAAATAATACATCAAAACACATGTTTACTACTTATGTTTACTGTGCCCCCTCAATCACAGGCCCAGGATTGGTTGCTGGTTTCCTGATAGTTATAGGAGCGGTCTTTTCATAAAGATCCATACACAGAATATTACCTGAAGCACCTTGCCCTGGGGACTCTCATCAAAGAGCAGGTGCTGCTGGTAGAGTGGCTCCAGGGTCTTTCGTGCAATCTTGGTTTTCTTTTTGGCTTTACAGTTTCCATTGTCCAGCAAGTATACCTTGACGTAGGGTGCTGGGGTTAAATGATAAATGATAGAACAAGTGAGGAGGATACACAGACTGTGAATGTAACTTCCTCTGTCTAGTCACAGTTTTTCACATCTGAATGAGGGAGCGCTACCTGGGAGGGATTTGGAGCCTGGTTTGGGAGTAAGGCCTCGAGCCCTGATCACCTCCACCTCCAGCTGGCCTTTCTTATCCATCAAACCAATCTGGACATCACCTGTAGGGCAAATGGAAACAAATTGAAAAATGAATTGTGCAGACATTTAGTCAAGTATGAAGACACTTAACAATAATATAGGGTTTGTAGAAAAAGTGCTAATAAGATGATGGAGCTGTTACTCACCCATGGCAGGTGTTGCCAGTGTTTGCCGGCCCACCAACTGACCAGGGCCTAAACCATCCAGGAAGTCGCTGAACTGACTGTCGGCACCCAACCGCATCCCTGAGAAGATCAGACTGACACGCAGACAAAAATGATTCCCTGCTTTCGAGACGACACCTTATGTCATTATGTTCATGACAGGGCACAGTTTATCAGTAAGACAATTTACAGACATTATTAAGACATTTTTAGGCCTGTACTTTAAATGCATTAAAGGGAAAATTCCCCAGAAAAGATGCGTAAGAGCTCTGTTATCATCAAATATTTGAAAATTGGAAGTGAGGCTGTTGAGCGTGCAGATTTTGGCAGCTCCATTCCATTCATTTTGGATCATCTGGAGCGGTATGATAGTGCATGCTGTTAACCCTGTCAGCATGGCTTTGATTTTGATACAGTTCTTCAACTGTTACTGCATTGCTCTATGTGTTTTACCTCTCTCTTGATTACACAAACATACAGGCTGCAACACTCATTCTTCTGATCAGTTTGCTTGGTATTGTGTGTTTGTCCTAGTTTGTTTCCTTTTTACTCTCTCCACTCTCCACTCACCCCAAAAGGTCAAGGCTGATGGCCACATATAATTGACAACAAATACTGATCAAAACTGTTCTATAATCCCAACAGAAAAACTATTTAAAAAATCAATAATTAAGTTATTACATTTAAGTCAGTTTGACTGGTTGAAGGATGGATGAGTAATTATTATGTTTAGAAACCTGTATGAAACAGCTAGACATACATTCCTCTATCTAGCTTGTGATGAGGTGATCTTTACTATGTACACTATGTTTTTATTTGGTAGATTGGCCAATAGTGTGTACATACTTCCCCTCAGAGCTGTAGCTGTTCATGCTACCATCCGTTGACTCTCTGCTGGCCTGCCGGTTCATTCCAGATCCTCCCCGTGGATACTCCACTGCCATGCCTGTCTCCACGCTTCTTTGAATGCTGCTACTGCCCCCGGCCTTACTGACCTTCTTTCCCGCTGATGCCTCTGTGGCAAACAAAAAGGAGGGGTTAAGCCTTTGGTCTCTATATCGACCATTTATGGTTGTTATCTCTTATCAGGCATCTCATGTCATACTGTCCGAAAACAGTAATATGCTTTGGGCAGATGAGTTGAGTCTTACTTTTTGGAGTAAGAGAGCAACTTTGACAAGCCTGATAAGGAGCGGCTGAATTACGCAGGTCATCCCATTCATTACTTTCCTATTGTGACCTCACCAACATGTTCGAAAATGTCAACATTACCATTTAATAGAAAAACCATTGTTCTACAAAAACTTCAGGTTGTGAGGATAATGGCTTTGCTGAGATGATGAAATGTTAATTTATAACATTACTTAATAATTATTGTAAATATAATAATATTTTTTTATTTAGGAGGTGAGGTCACCTCAGGATCTGTATGGAAAAAACAAGGCATAGTCAATCTGCCTTGTGTATGGGGCAAATGTAAAGGTAAAACTCAGAGGGTTGAAGAAATCATACAGTGTATACTCAACTGTAAAGGAAGAGTTCAGCACATTAGAAAAGCCTGCTTTGCCCACTCAAGTTGTAAAAATGGTAGAATTTTGTCCCTCTAATTAAAACAGTCCCAATTAGAAGAAAGATACAGAAGGAACCTCTCAACAATAAAGCTACAAAGGTCATTACATGAAACAAAGTCAGGCTTTCTCTAGAACTGAACCAGCCTTTAAACACGATGGTAATAGGAGAGGGTGGAGTAAGGAAGCGTGCCGGAGACAGTTCAGGAAGGGCTGGAGATGCTGGGAACTCTTGTCTGACTAACAAAGCTACTCTTAACGTTTCTTTTGTGCTAGTTCTTCCTGTGGTTTCTTGTGTGTCTGAGCTTCTACTTCTTTTAAAACATGAACTTATTCTTGAGCATTATTGAGTATAACTAGAAAAACAGCAGAGTATATAGGTCCAGTAGTTGCACTATAATGTGTAGAACCCTTTACTGTAAAAGTTTAGCTTCATACATTATATGACACTTTCCCAAAAGTGCTGTTCAGTAGCTAGATTTGCTTATAGTTCTTGAACATGTTTCAACTCTCCTTCAAAAACGCTTGTCTGTTCAACTAAGCTTGTAGTAGCAGGAATAGAAGCTCTGACTTTGATAGAGATCTGTGGATTGCTGTTCCACCCACTAGTAATGTAGCAACCATGGTCCTAGAGAGGACCAGGACCAAGAACTGCTTGTCTTTCAGCTATTCCTGGGTTGCTGGCCTGGATCAGGTGTGGTCAGTCAATCAGAAGCTGGCTGGATAACAAGCAGGACAGTGGCTCTTGAGGACAAGAGTATAACCACACTCTAAACCTAGAGAAACATACAGAACCTAAACCCACTGCGTTTGTCTAAAATGTGGATGTGGCTGTCATCAAAGTAGTGACCCGTTGTCCTGAGGAGCTCCTCAGAATAAGACTCAGAAATCCATCTGAACCTGAAAGACAAGGGTCAGTCCTTTCACGATAGCAATGCCTTGAGAAACTTTAACCACGTCCAGTTGTCTCGAAACAGCACCTTTCGCGTGACCATGATCTGGAGGAGTAGGAATCTTCACAGATGATTATAGAATATATCCTGCTCTCTCTGTTATTATTAGCTCTGTTTTTATGCACCTAGATATCATCACCTATGATTTTCCTTCCTTTCTCTATAACAGTGTCTGACTGCCTGCTTTTCAAACTGTCTTTTACTTTTACCTTTCTGTCTGTCCGCCGCCTTACCCGCTGCCTCTGAAATAACACACACAACAACAACAAAGCCCATAAACAACAACAATAACAACAGAAACAAATGGATTCACATGTAAACCTATGTATTACAGTGTTAGTGACTCAAAGACTCAGTGGTGAGTGCCTTTATAAAAAATATTATCAGGGTTAAGACATAGGCAGAAAGATGTTTTTATGTACATTCTTATAAATAAGTTGCAGCTTCTTAGAAAGTTTTTTAAATAATTTAATTCATTTTTGCCCCAGAGGTAATATCAAAAAGACCCAGCATGTTTCTCTACTTGTCTACCTGTCTGGCTGAGTTGCGAGGTACTCCGGCTGCGCCTCGATGGCAGGATGGCAACAACTCGTTGACTGAGGCTTGAACGTCGCTTCTTGATTCCGCTCCCCAGGCTCCCGAGCGCCGTGTCTGATTGGCTTCCATCGGCGTGCTCCATGCCGTAGATCTCACCACTCACGCTAGTGCTCTTCATCATGTGGCGGCCAGTTGCGCGCATGGCCCGGCTGATCATCACCATTTCCAAAATCAATCACATATATGAGCACATATCATCCAAAACCAAGTTCAATGCATATGACTTAACCGAAAAGCAAACAAAAGCAATATTATACAAAAAGTACAGTTAGTTTCTGAGTGTGTGTGTGTGTGTGTGCATGTGCATGTGTGTGTGTCTACCTGAAGCGTCCACGAGGTCTCTCTGACTGTATGGACATGTAGCTGGTGCTACTGATGCGAGAGGCACTGCTGGTTCGAGAGATGGCTGACACGTCGCTGACATCACTGTCTGATGACTTATGAGAAACATTTTCACTGCTCCTCCTTTGATCCTTGTAGAGCTGCAGGAAAAATGCATCATACAAATCAATCAATGATTTCACATCAAGATGCTTAGCTTAACAGTTGATCACACGATGTATTAATCACCTGCAAAGTAGTTTTGGACTAAGACAGTAGTCATTTTAACAAAGTGTACCAAAGTTGAAAAGTTGTGTAGTCTTCGAATGTTTCTTTTTCTTATAAAACCTGACCTAGTCCTGTCAATGCTATCCACTTCTTTGACAGATATTAAGTAGCTTCCATTCAAATTATTGTATAAATATTGCAAAATTGATACAGAGTAATTGTAATGTCACAGTAATAGTAATCTACCAGAATCTCATAACTGTGATGAGGCCCATTGATCAGTTATTTACATGTAGCATTGTTATACGTACTGTTGTACTGTTCATCATTTTGTGAATGTGTTAATCAGTTTGTGCTCTTGATCTAGACCCTTAAAGATGTGAATCATTTTACATTCAGTCACAAAGACAGCATTGCCGCGATGCATGTAATAAAAGGTCTGCTAATGGCACGTAGACCATTAAACTGTCAGCTTTCTGTAAGCGAAGAATCGAACAACGAGCCAGATTTCAGATTATACACTTATGTATTCAAGGTGACAGATTCATCCTTCAGGGACTGTCCAGTTGGAACCAATTCATTTTATTGAGTGGTCATCATTGTAACATAATTTATTACTTTCTTAGACAATACACTGCAATTCACTGGAATGCACTTCAGGAGTGAACCCTTAGAGTCATCCTCCACTCTCCTGATGAGTTCCTTTTAAAGTAAAAAAAAAAGAAAAAAAGTTGTGGCTGACCTCCCGTTTGTTCTTCAGGTCCTGCTGGCTGGAAGTGGTGGCAGCTGACACCCGGTTTGAATGAACTCTCATTTGGAGCTGACGAACGCGCTCCTCTGCTACAAGGGCTACAGAACACACACAATGTAATCTATCATCCATAGCAATGAATTTAGATCAGAGAAGTTTATATATTTGAAATCAGTCATTTCAAATCAAATAAATAGCCTGAAGGACATATCTGTAACAGAATTCTATTCATTTTGTATGGGCACTGGTGAAGTTAAGCAGAAGTGATTTATAGGTATCAAGGTATTATAAAACACTAAAGCAAGGGTACTGGAAATGTCTGTGTACATCAAAGAACATCAGTATGGCACCTGTCAAGTTTGAAACCAGGTATCTCTGCCTCTACAATGTCTCCCATATATACAGTGGCAAGAAAAATATGTTAACTTTTGAAATTTCGTGGTTTTTTACAGTTATTTGTCATTATGATTGTGTGTGACTCTCAAATAATTCCATAGCATCTCTATTGGGTTGGTGTCTGGGCTCTGACTTGGCCACTCCAAAAAGAGTATTTTGGGTCATTGTCCTGTAGCATCACCCAACTTCTACAGAGTTTCAGCTGATGTACAGTAATTCTGACATTATGCTGAAGAATTATTTTGATACTTGGGAATTCATCTTCCCCCCCAATCGCTGCAAGCTGGCCAGGCCCTGATGCAGCAAAACAGGCACAAATCATGATGTTTCCTCCACCATACTTTACCATTGGGATGATGATCTCATGATGATATGCAGTTCGATTGTTTGCCGAACTGTAGACTGGTGCATTTGACATCACTTTGTTACCCTTACCAGCTTTATGTAAATCATCATTCTTCATCATAGATCCTCTTAAAGCTCCTTTTGGTGAGATATGGCTCACATAAGCGTATTCTTCATGTGCGGACCAAACCCCAAAGGTTTGAGTGGTTTTTGTCAGGCAAGTCTGACAAAAACCACTCTAGTCCAAACACCCCATCTAATTTTCTTAACTTATACTAAGACCTGACTCCAATAAGGTTTTTGAGGTCATTATTCCATGGGTTCACATAATTTTTCTTAATATATTATATTATTATTATTATATTTTTTAATACTCTTGACTTTAAATTTATGTAGAAAACTGTGAAATTCCACATACTTTTGCTTGCCATTGTAAACACAATTGTATACTGTACCTTGTTCTACGGTGCTGCTCTTCGGGGGAAGCTGTGGGAGTTGCCTCACTCTGCGAGCCGATGAAGACGTCACTGAGGAGGAAAGAGACCCACCACCTTGAAGGTGGCCCCTATGATAAAATAGGAAAGTGAAGTGGATAGAGAAGAAGAAAGAGCAGAAAGATGAAGAATGATGATAAAAAAAACAAGGATGAAAAGAATGAGGAGAAAAAGAGGAGAAAATTATGTTAAGGTCAATATGTTTTTGTTTGAGGGTGTACACTGCAGCACTGGCTGTTCTACTGCAGAAGGGACAGAAAGTAGCTACTGGGTAACCATCAGTCATGTAACTATATTTTGGTGAAAACAAATAAAGAAAACAGCAACAGCATATTCAAAAAGTGGAAGCAAGTGACGGGCGTTCAGTGGGGATTGAGAGTGAGGAATCATGTTGCCAAAATAACAGATCAGCAAATCAAGATTTAGATGGCGAGGAAACACGTGGAGAAGGTGAAAGCCTTTAAGCTCCAGTCCCATCATTTCTGCAGACATTCATTTAGTTAATCCACCCTCACAATAGCAACTGTGTAATTTCTTTACTTGTTAGGTAGTCTCTTCGATTAGATTAACAACATGTACTTGAAAAAGGATTAAAGGACGTTTTCATAACTCTGTTAACATGATGTGGCTATAAACCTAAAGATTCTAAATCTATTAAGATGTAGATGTAAAGTAATTAAAGGCGCAGTGTGTAAGATTTAGTGACATCTAGCAGGTGGAAGACTGCAACCATCTCTATACCTCCTACCCCCTACATTACATTATCGTTTAATTGATGCACTTACTTTAGAGTGACTTTTAAATGATTTTTTCTAGCTTCCTCTTTACCCCTCAAGTGGTGCTACTGTATATTGTCTGAAAAATTAAGCTGATCAACAAGAAAATGCAACGTTACTTGTCTAGATCCAGGGTCTGTTTTGGGTTACTGTAGAAACTGTGAAATCCATGTAAGGGGAAGCCATATGTAAATATAAGGCTCATTCTAAGCCAAATACATTTCAATAATTCTTACTTTCACATCATTATACACCATTGAAACATAATTATAAGAAACACTACACTGCATTTCTGTAAATGGAATTCTCTAAATTTTACACATTGCACCTCTAAAAATTAAATTAATTAAGATTCTGGTTTAGCAAACAGGCATTTAACACCAAAAACTTTCACACATCGACTCAGGGAACACAAAATGACTGTGATAAACATATCTGAATAGTCACACGGGTCCACATAACACATACACTGTACAATAAATACACAAACACAGAATGAGCAGCAGAATCGGTATCTGTGTTGTTAGACAGGTCAAGAAAACGTACACAAACAAACAAAAGTATGTATTAGTGAGAGAGGAGCCATGTTGTGTTCCTCTCCAGCACAATATCAACAGGAAATCAAAGGGAATCTGCCTCTGCGTCAGTAAGAGAGGGGGCACTCATTCAAAGGGAGTCCCCTTACCAGGGGGCCGAAGTGCGGGCTTTTATCCTCTGGAGCCCCTTAATATGGTGGTGGGCTTGATTCTGGTACACACCCACAAATGTGCACAATCACACAAATGCCATACAAACCCAATGCAGCAGCATGCAGGAACAAGAACAGGAAGAGAGATGGGGCAACAGAATACAAATAAATTAAAGGAAAAAAATAGATCAATTTTAACCATACCAAGTTAACAGCTTGAGGTAATTTAACAAGGTGCAAGGACAAAATATCTAAGAACATTGTCTATCAACATACAGTATATAAATATATTCCAAAAACATGGTGCTATGTAAAATGTGAATGCCACACAATGATTTGCAACAACTGTTTAATTTCCTAATCATCACCATTATATTTGATTGTAAATAAAGACAAAGACAATATATCAAATGTTATCTGGAAGTTGAGTCAGTCAGACTGAAGACTGAGCAGTGGAACATTTCATCCTAACAGGAATGAAGACTCAACTTTCAGATCACTTCATCTGGACAATAGAGAACCTTCACCGACATATGTCAAATGTTCAAACAGAGAAATGTGATTGTTTCTGCTCATTTCTCAAATTGATGTCAACAGCAGGTTTCCACTGGATATGTTAATTATGTTTTTTTTTTTTTGTCTGGGAATATAGACTAACTGCTTTAACATTTGTTTTAGTATTTAAGCTGCTCATCTGTTTGTGGCCTCCTTTACCTTATTTGTGCTTCATAATACACCAAATGTTTTCACTGGTCTGATTGGTCTGGAAAAGGTGTTGGCTTTTCTGGATCTTGTTTACATGTTTTTTTTCTTTGCATTTTGTGAACACAGAAAAGAACTGGCCTTAATTTTCCATTTTCTTAGGCCTCGCAGTGATTTCAAGTACAGAACTTTGTCATACTCAAAGACTATAGTCAAAATCCCTGGTTTGAGGTGGTTTCTTTCAGGCTGCTGTGTGGATCAGAAAATCTACAAGTGCCATTTTCCAAGGTTTTATGCACTTGTTGCATAATTTTTATTATTTTTTTCCATAAATGTTGCTGTACACTACTGTTGGACATGTGCTGAGCTTACAGTACATGCCTTACCTGCCACTGTCAGAAAGCTCCTTGCCAAGAGTCTGACATTCAGGTGTTTCCAGGATCCGAGGCCGCCTGGAGAATGGTAGATGGACAAAAGGACAATACAGGGAAAAAAAGAAAAAAGATGGATGGATGGATGAATAGATGGAAGAGAGCATGATGGAAGATAAATCATTTAGATTTAGAAGAGTCCGACTGTGTCGGGTGCTGTCATTGGCCTTATAAGTTTATGATCTGGAAAACAGGAAATAAAATGCATGGTGTGATGGATGGTATGATGGTGATGTGAACGAGGGGTGTCACACACTCATGCGTCATCTATGCCCATTTATGTGTGTGTGTGTGTGTATGTGTGTGTGTACCTTGTATTTGTACTGAGGTGAATTAGAGTCTCTTGAGTAGGGTGTAGCATCCATATTCTCCATTCATGGACATGAAGATGAAAAGGATGCATCAACACACACACATACAAATACACACAGTCCCACTTATGATATGAATTATGGACATCGTGAATTCTAATTCATTGCTCAGAGAGTCTTGGAGGGCACACAGAAGCAGCAGATGCAAATTCCCAGAAAAGAAAGTACACTCGAGAAAGATGCAGGAAGCAAACTCAACAAGGCAGGATTTCACACCATAACTAGTACAAGCTACCAGAAGGTCCAAAGAGCACAAACTTGGCACCGTGAAGGAAGGAGGAAGAAAAGCAACAGGACACAACTATGACAACAACATCCACGACCAAAGCCTGTCACTTCAAGTCTGAGCGTCTAACTACAAACCAGAAAAACACCACCCACAGATTGTAAGCCATACAAGCAACCTTTTACACAAATGTGAGTGACTAATTATGAAACAAAGTACAAGTTGTCAGTGCCGGGGGGGAAATTTTTTTTGTGGCTTTTACCATGACAAGTTGTACAGCATGGATTATATTCACTCTCACTGTGTCCAGCTCATTTATCACCACAGGAGGGTACAATAGGGAGCTAAACTGCAAAGCTTATGATTCTATCTTGTATTTTTGCATTAAAGTGAAGCCCTTTTTGCTTCTATTGTAACCAAATTAACATATTAAGAGAAAATTAACATATTTGCTTTCTTGCTAAGAGTCAAGGCCAATTCATACTTTCTGTGTCTGCTTTGGAACCTGTGACATAAATTGAATCACCTCCCAGGTCCGAGAGAGTCAGGCCAAACATTTGCTTCTGCAAGCTCGGCATGTTCCAGATAAGTAGATTTGTTACCTTGAAGGTATGCAATGCTAATTTCAACACCCTTGGCACTGTTCAGTGAGCTGAACACTGAGTTGTACTCTGTGAAGTACAACAAACCAAGGAGCTCTTCTTCTTGCTGTTGCTACTGTCCAGAGATCTCATTGTGCTTTGTAGTGTGCATGAGAGGAATGTGTCCGTGTGTGATCCCCCATGTGTAGTATGAATAGAAGCGTATGAACATCTGTCGTAGTGTAGTAAGTGTCCATGTGAGGGCAAGTGGAAAGGATGTATTGGCCTTTTGAAATCACTCATATCTGTCCGTTAAACATAAAGCTCCAGCTGTTGATGTAACCCTAAAGATACAGATAGGAAGTGTTAGCCTAACAAGAGTTGAAATAGGGGGAAATACAGTGAAAACATTAGATTTTGTTTGTTAATTAATAAAATGTAAACTAAACCAGGCCAACTTTAACATCCTGGTTGCAGCTTTATACTTGAAAGAAAGATATGAGACAGTTATGGTTCTTCACATCTCACGTTCAGTAATGAAGCAAATAAATGTAGTTTCCCTACTGTTGTACTATTTCTTGATTATACTTGATTTTTATCATACAAGATAAAATCACATGCTGCAGAAGAATATAGAAAGTTTGAAAAGAATTAGGTTGCTGACTCAATACAAGCTATTCACAGGAATATCAGAACTTTGCAGAGAGCAGTAGTGGTAATGGTAGCTGCAAATACAAGGTAGAGCTTGACATCTGCCTGAAACCAATAAGACCCAACTGAACCAAGAGGATTTCAGTCTGGTTTAAGAGAACATGTTCCTTACATTGAAGGAAATAAAGAAAGACAGAAAGAAAGAAAGAAAGAAAGAAAGAAAGAAAGAAAGAAAGAAAGAAAGAAAGAAAGAAAGAAAGAAAGAAAGAAAAAGAAAAAAGAAAAAGCCTCCATTCACTAAAATGCAACAAAACATTTAAGGATTTGCGTCATAAAATAATGGCATCAGATCAAGTCAAGCTCTAGGGGAAGCGATTCGGGATCCACAAAAGGGTACCTGTCATCTTCAGGGGAAGCATGTTGAATAAGAATCCTGGGACTTGCTGGACGTCTCCGGGGCAGAGAATGTGACAAAGATTTTCTATGTGTACACATACAAAATATATCACCCATATGACCAAATCAGCAATCCATAGTTTCATTCCATTATTTGCTATTCACATTTTTGTGCCAGCAATGGCTACGTGTTTTTTTTTTTGTTTGTTTTTTTTTACCACATATTAACACTTTAGTTCATCTGTTGAACATTTTAGCAAACAGTTGTGTTGTTTCCACATCCAGCGTGCTCAAAGCACCCTTAACTTTGGACTCATGTTTCAGGCCACCCAACACATTGAAGGCTGATATTGAAGCTTTACGTTCTTTATGTTCTTAAATTCATCAGCTCCAAATATACATTTTTTGTGAAAAACAACTTGAAAAGCACTCAGCCACTTCCTGGCAGTCACATAGTTTTAAATGTGTTACCAGATCAAAACATCATGACTAGTATGGAGAGGATCAATAATTACAATGACCCACAACTCTTTCAACATATAATGAGATGTGAGCGTTGCATTAAAACAGACTCAACTAATCCTTCAAGGTATTTTAAATTTTGGGGAAGTAATGGTTGACCAAGGAAGAAACACTGTGATCAGACATCTCTTTTGATCAGGCAACTGATATTTAATATCTCAGTCTTAATATGTTGACTTTGGTAATACTGGAAATGGTTATGCTGCTCTGCATTACTAAGAAGTGAACAAAGGACTGGTTGAAAAGTCAGTTGTGATGAGGCCAGAACTTTGTGCAGCTATATGGGAAGTGTTTCATATTTAGCTATAGAACGTAAAGAATTTAGTAGCATGCGTAACAATAGGGGAACCAATTCAAGAAATTTCTCAGATCAGCAGCTTGCCACACTTTTTCATGAAGTATGGTTATTGTGACCATAAATATTACATTTACTGTATGGAATTACAGGCTGTTTATCACAAGATCGAGTAATTGCTCTGCAATTTAAATGAAATTGCATCAAATTAGTGTGAAATAAGTTGAAAATCTATAATTATTAGGTAATTTGGCCACAAATGTAATTAAATTGCATCATGTAAAACAAATCTATAAAATAATGTTACTGTAAAAAAAAATTGAGTGTTGAAATTTCAGTTTTTCACATTATTTGGGTGAAATATTATCTTAATAATGCACACTTTTCCAGGTATTTTATATAAGAATTTCAAACTGTAATCACACTACTCCCTTGTGTTGTGTTGTATTCAAGTTGACATAGAAAAAAACACATCTATAGTGTTTAATATGTCAATTACATTCAATGTACTAAAAATGTACTGTAACATGGTGCAATGTAGCTAAAATGACACAACTGAACAAATAAAAACACTACAAATGGTATAGGCTAATAGACAATGAACTGGTGTCAGTTTTGAAATATGGTTGCACTTTCAAAACCTGGTGATTATGTCACCAAGACATAAGCACAGAAGCTGCTAGGTGGAAGAGTGATGAACAGCTGGGGTGTGAGTAGAGCAAGGAGGGGGAAGCTTAACTTTCAGTTACTGCAGGACCATTCAATAGGGAAAGTTAATTACAAAGATCAGGAAAAGTTGAGAACAGGAAACTAGAAGAGGATTAGAGAGGGGGTGGTGGAAGCAGAGGCTGGTACCTTTCAGTCTCTGAGGAATGAGCATGATTGTCTGGAGTCAGACAGTTGGCACTAGCGCTCCTAACCCTGTCCAGAGAAGGCTGAAGATCACTAGAGGCACCACATCACAACATGTCATCCAATGGAGGAAGAAGAAGAGGACGGGGAGAGGAAAAGGAAGACAGGAGGAGAAGACAAACACAAAGAGAAAAACAATGGACAAACAGAAAAAAAAAAGATTTTAAAATAAAGTGTGGTTAGATTCCCAAAATCATAAAGCTAGTCAGTGGGCTAAACCACGATTGGCTGGCTGGTGTAAGAGTTAATATGGTTGTCATGGAGATGAAGTATGATAAAAAACAATTTTACTGTCAAAAGAATGGAAAGCTCTCAACATTAATAATAATCTATTTGTTCGAGTATGTGTCTCACCTAACACTCACTTCCTCTGTGAACATTGGAAGGTTGTGTGTGGTGGAATGGCGTGTTGAGGTGAGCAGTGGCGGTCCAGCGACAGAGCTTATCTTTCCACATGCAGGCAGAGTGGAACTAGTCACAGTAAAGAAAACTTCAACAAACAGCATGCGTTTGCAAAGTAAGTAAAAGAAAGAAGGCTGAGCGTGAGTTCGGCAAGCTTCCAGTGCTGTGGAATATATCAACATAAAAGAAGTGTGAAGTGCCTACGAAGCGTGGAGAGCTTGTGCGTCTCCATCTATAAGCATGTCCTCAATCTAATATTAACATACACTGCCTTCCAAAAAACAGGTCACACACTCTAATATTTTGTTGTCATTTCGCCTTAAGCCTTGATTACAGCGCACATTTGTTGTGCCATCATTTTTGATAAGCTTCTGCAAGAATCACACCATTTATTCCCGTCCAGAGTTGAATTCATTTTTCTCCAAGATCTTGTATTGATGATGTGTCATGCTCCCTGAACCACTCTTTGACAATTTGAGCCTAATGAATTCTGGCATTGTCATCTTGGAATATGCCTTTGGGAATATGCCTTCTTCCACTGGACAGTTCTTAACCCAGATTTAGTAGTTTCAGCATCTTCTCCTTAGATGGTTCCTTTACTTGATTCATGCCAATAATTTGACTCTTCTGAAAAAGATTAACATCTTTTCCACGACCACAGGACTTGTCTTCTGACAAGGTTGTATAAGAAATAAGAAGCTACTCACTGCATCAGCTAGGGTTCAATAACTTGTTGCCAGCTGAAACATAATCATCCATGCAGTTGTGTCCAGTAAAGGACGTATGAACCATTATTCTATACGAAGAAAATGGTTAAGATATACATTATAAATAGACACAGAGACATTTTTACTGTTTTTCCTGTGTCAATTGCCAGTTTCAGCAAGGGGGTTGTACTCCTGCTACAAAAAAAAAGGGTCAGCAGAGGGCGCTCTGAGATTATTTAAATCTGTACAAGGTGCTCTTGTAGCATTATAGATCAGTTCATGGAGTAATAGGAGACCTAGTGTGCATCAAGTGGATGCCCAGTAATGTAAAGGTTTCTGCTGACTACGTTATTGTGCTTGTACAGACTCTGCACATTAAACGTGTTACACCAGCCTGGTCGTGATGGTCTTCAGTTCTGAGTCTGTATTATCGAGCGGGAGGCTTTGCTGAGTTGAATCAAGGTGGTGGCTTTATTATTTTTCTTTTTTTTTTGGACGGTCAGTGTAGTTTAAAACTCATTAACTCCTTCACCATTGGTTGGGAGAAATTCATACTGGCAGCACAAAATATCTAAAGGTCACAGTATGCTTCAGATGAAGTGAATAGAAAGGTCTATCAGACAACATAAATGGAGATTGTCTGATCAGACAATTTCACTTACTCACATGCGAGAAAATAGGCAGGTTTCAACATTTCTCTTATTCTTTGTATAAAGTCTACAAAATACAGATTTCAGGGGTGAATCATGCCCAGGCACAGTATGGACTGTCAAGTGGGAGTACACATTTAATTACAACCACCTATCCTTCACTTGTGTTCTTGAACATCCCATGTGAAGCATACTGAATCCTTATCTGTGGACTTAACTGTTTGACTGTTTGCTGACGCCGTGGAATAAAACTGGCATCTTAAGTGGCAGTGTATTATTGTGCCTAGCAGATCTCCTGATGTTAGCATGCATGCAGCAGACAGAAGGAGAAAAATGGAAGGAATAGTCGTAAGAGGAGAAAAAAGAAGTGTGTGGGAGTGTTTGGACAAAAGAAAGCGTAAATAAAATACCACTTAACCAGTGATTTAATAAGTAGCACGCTCAGCTTATTTGAACATCCAGTAGGTTAAGCTTGTTCAAATCAAAGTAAGGTCGGTGTCATGTATCAGGACTGTCAGTTACTTCCTTCTCAGCGTCACATTGATGTCTAACATATTTCTACACAGTGCATTCTTTGCTGAAATCACTGGCAAAGCTTCCAGCGTCAACGTTTCTGCAGTGTAAGCGAGTACAATTACAGCACAGCATGACAGGCATACAAGTATCAAAAGCTGACGCTTATATCTACTGACACACTCAAGTACACCATCCCCTCTTAAACACATCCTCCTGTATTGAACTAGAAAGTGTTAAACATTAGCCTTTTACCATTCTATCAGAGAGGTAGTGTTGCATACTGAGATTAATCTCTCTTCAATGGCAGATACAGATGTGTTCTGAAGATGTACAGTAACTGACTACAGTACATGTCATACACCTGTTTAATGTGTTAATATTTCAAACTGTATTAGAGTATGAGACCAGAGTGGAAAACAAAAACAGAATTGATAAATAATCAGTAGTATGATTTCTACTAGAGGGTCAAGAGTGAATGTTTATAGATCTTTCCATGAGACACATTTTTTAATAGTTTACTTTTTACTTAAACTGACATTTAGAGGGACAGTGAGACAATATCTGGGTAGACTTTGCTTTGCTTCTAGCACTAACAA